>NC_065529.1:39962609-40164525 GCF_006386435.1 Epinephelus moara | reverse complement strand
GTATCATTAATACACGACGTGCCCCAGGCACAACATTTAGCTCCAAATCCACAAAACCAGCCTGAAAATGAAGGAAATCTGAAACGACTGCATTAGAGTCAATGGGACCCTGGTCTGAGCCGGCCCTATTCTACGTTATTGATTGGCCAGTCTGCGTCCGGGGGCAGAACTTAGCGAAGGGTCATTTTAGTGTATAGACAGCATCATTTCTCAGCTAATCGGGTGAATCAAACCAGAGGTGGTGATTGTTGGAACAGTGAAAACAAACAAAGGCATTTTTTGTGAGTTTTATTTTCACTCCTAGAATCTTTTACAATAATGAAATTACTCTTTACTTAAATGGACTCTAGTGGGTTTGATGATGGGGATTTTAGGGCTGTTAGTGGGTAAGCAAAAAGGATTTTATTCTTTAACTAAAAAGGTTTTGTGGTCTCACTAAATACTCGACCAATTTCAAAAATTGTTGAACTTATTCATACCTTAAACACAAAACTTTGGGAAAACAGGGACCAGGTTGAAAAACACCAGGCTTACCCTTTAAGATTTATGTTGTCGAGGGAACCAGTGGGCTTGGGGTCTTTTCATGCAGGCTGATGACATGCAGAAAAATACAAAATAAAAGAAGCTGTAACAGTAAGACGAGGCTGCAGGTGAGTATGACATCAGCCTGATCCATGCTGGATGACGAGGGTTGAAATTCAGGTCAACTGACGACTTGAATGTTGTAAATGATGTGAATCGTGTCTTCTTACAGCAGCAGTGGGGTATGTTGCAAGATGTGATGTTAAAAATGAAAATGTTGTTTGTACCTCTGATGTAATACAGCATTTTATTTACTGCTATCTTCTTCATGCATAATGAAACACGCATGAATGTTTCTGTTTGTATCAAATCAATATGTAATCATCCCGGCAGTGGAGTTGGGTTTGATCCTGGGTGTGTAATGACGGGTTTGTGATCTGCACGTGACATCACTCCTCATGGCTGAATGATTTAAAAAACAGCAGCTCCACAATAACACGTTCAAATAGAGGGGAAAGAAAGAGAGAACTGGATACATCATACACATGCTAATCCTTCCATAATGAGAAACTTGATGATTCTCGGCCCCACACTTAAACACTATGATTGATTCCCTTTGACTGCCTCGGAGTTTTCTTTCCTTAACGTAATGAAGCTCCTGCACTGAACCAATCAATACTCTGATTTTAGAACAATCAAGTAAACAAGCCTCTCTCAGGGGTCCATATGTGTGTGGGTGTACATACATGCAGGCATGTGTGTGCGTGCAAGCCCGTGTGTTTTATTCATATTTGGCTCTGAGCCACTTGTCTCTAAAGATATCAGAAGACCATTGTGATTTTCCTCCTGATTACACACCCCAGTTGTTTAACACGTTTGAGGATAAACGAGTTTGTCGTGTTTCACATTCAGAGTTTTTTTTTTCTCCCCCTGAAAAAGGCCACCTAACCGTAACCACGGTAATGTGACAGCTGAAAGTAAACCAATGGATCAGATGTTTCTTGATTAATCCAGTGACTATTATGCAGGAAAGCATATTACACAGGAGAATACGGTTGTCATTTCTCAGTCATGGCTCATCCTTTTTGTTGGCTACTTGTGCCTCGGCAGCGGTTTCTCTGCTGGCTCGGGTGTTTTTAGTTGATATTTGCTGTCTGCTCTTTGTGCTCCACAGTCACAATACCAAGACGACTACGTGGTTGGACCCCCGCTTGGCAAAGAAGGCGAAGCCCCCTGAGAAGTGTGAGGATGGAGGTATGTAGGCTGCACCACTCAGCTGGTGTACTCAGGCGTGCAGTCATTCCATTAACCGTTGCAAATGTATTTGCACAAGGGCACATCTCTATTGTGTATGACCCACATTACATGATCCGTCATTTCACACGTTTTCACCACTGACTGTATATGAAAATGGACTCCACTTCCTCCCACTGTGTAAAAATGGAGCCAAAACATACCAGATAAAGTGATGATGTCATTTGGAGCTGGCGTGTGCAGTATAGAGTTCCCACCTATACACCCATCCAACCAATCATGAGCAGTGCCATGGATCACAGTCACACTGATTGGCACACACAGCTGTCAGTGATGATGTAAAAGCCCCTTTTTATAGCATCAAATAACATGTTTTAACCAGGGGAGGATTATTAGACGATGGGCCCCTGGGCACAGATATGCAGAAGCCCCCCCCAACGTCAGCTCTTTGCAGACCTTACGCCGTTACGAGCATTTATACTTGTGCGGTGGTGTGTCTGTGTCACTCTGCAGCTACACCTCCAAAACACAAGTCAGTGTCGGGGTTTCTGAAAAGTGCTGGTAAGATTAGTTGATTCAAAACACACATTAAACACACATTAAACATGGCTTAATAGAGACAATTTCAAACATTGGTACACAAATCAGCTTCACTGTAACTCACAGCATTCACAGACAAACACTTGTCTTTATCTGGACACATTTTCCCCATAAATACAGCATGTTAATGTTATTAGCACAAGCCTATGGCATTTTACATTGTATAAATTAGCCTAGCAGCTAGCAGACTTTTTCTCTACTCATATGAAACCAGGGACAACAGCAACATTTAACAAAGGTAACGTTACAAAATTCGGCTCCATTAAAACTCACAAGATTCACTGACAAAACAACTGTCTTATACTTTACATATTTTCCAAACAAATACACATGCTAACGTTATTAGCACAAGCCTATGGTATTTTACATTGTATAAATTAGCCTAGTGGCTAGCGGAGATTTCCTCTGCTCATATAAAACCAGGATAAATCACACACAAGACTTTAATGCTATTATATGGAGGCTTTATTGTCTTCACAATTTATTGTTTCTTATCTGTGAAATAAAGTAAATAAAAGCTTCGTTTCCACTGAGGGAAATGGTTTCAGCTTACATGAGGTCTGTGTCACCAAGACGTGTAGTTCCACTTCTGGGGAGGTGCATGTAGGTACGGCGTTGATTCGACGCAGCTTTAGGTGCAAGACACACACACATTTTACAGTTGTTAAGCCTTGTGTTGTGTCATTGTTTTGCATCTCCATAGTCATAAAGCATCTTTTTGTGGATTTGTATCTCTTTGTAGTTGTGTAGAGTCTCTTTGACATAATTTTGTGTCTTTTTTTTGGGTCATTTTGTGTCTCTTTGTGGTTGTTTTGCACCTTTTTGTCGTTGTTTTGTGTCAATTTGCAGTTTCTTTGCATCTTATTTTGAATCTCTGTCTGGTCAGGATATGTTAGTTTGGGTGGCATTTGGCAGGTGAGGGTCAGAGGGCCTAGTAGTGATCCTTGCATGGTTGTACCCAAACTTGCCTGCAAAAATTTAAACACTTAAATATATGTTATTGTGATAAGAACTACCTAAAATGACAAAAACATCTTTGGAAAAAACTGACTTGACTTTTACTTTGATTTTTAGTTTGTTCCATGTCCCATCTGCTAACATGGAGCTAGCAGCCAGAGGCCAATCAAGATGGTTTGGCCTGTTTGGGGGCTGTCATGTCATCCATCTTTATATAAAGTCTATAGAATTCACAGGTTTCATCAAAGAACCACCCAGAGCAAAGTATGGCAGTATAACTTGTATTTGACTTGACGTGTCACCTAAGAGTAACCCTCAGCACATCACAGTCACATGGCCTAATTTACCTGGAGCTGGGGTCTACTTTAAGGAATTCCAGACGTGCCTTTGTATCCCCAGGATGCTAATGTGGGCTTAAGTGCAGGCAGAGACAGAGAGTGGCCACGGCTGAAAGAGTGGGACCCTTCCAGCCGGGTTTTAATGGATTTTTACAGGCGGACAGAAAGCTAGTTGGTGTGTTGCTTCTGAAAAGCTACTCCAAAGCTCTCTCTTGCGTGAAGAGCTCTTTTCTTTCTCTCTCCCTCTTTCTCTCACTCTCTTTTCTCTCCCTCTGCCTGATATGTTCATCAGGGCATGACGTACATCAGCCATTCCAGCCGGCCTGCTTGTTGAAACCACAGAAATGTTCACTAAATTATTGTAGGCTATTTTCATGGCTACTTTCTTATGCTAAACGTCCCAGTCATGGGGAAAAGGAATACACTGGTAACTGCTGCTGCAGCTCACCACAATGTTGAATGGGTTACAACTCCCAGATGATTGTCTACTAACCATTGTGCCCGCTCTTCCTCCTCTTTCTTCCATTCTGTTATCTTCACGCGTGCTCCCTATTTGCATCTTTACACAACACAATTGTTCACTGTTTTTCTGTTCACAGAGTTACCTTACGGCTGGGAGGAAATTGACGATCCACAGTACGGCACCTACTACGTTGAGTAAGTTTTATTGATTTATTGATATGTGTAATTTCCAAGCACTCCAGCTGCCATTATCACAAACAGTGCAAATTGTTCTATCATGCTTGCTCCTCGCAGATGCGCACAACACACAGACGCATTTCACCAGAGGGATCAGAGCACAAGTGCATATTACACTGCTTAGCGTACATTAGCAGTGGACCGGCATGAATCAATACTGTCTAAAAATAAACAAATGGATCGAGCACACGGCTCATTTTGCTCATCTCGGGTGAGGGGAACAGTTGGAAGATTCTGATCAGGATTTTCCCGTTGTTTATCAGTGGGTGGCAAAATGAAAACTCTGCGGGTAACACCACAGTGACCTGTGTGTGAACACAACTCTGATTGTGCTCTTATTGCATTTTGCCGGTGTTTGTGCAATAAGCGTGCGTGCAGGATCTCTGCATACAGGTCTCTGCATATTGTTTGTGCAAAATGTGTTTTTGTACTCACCACCCCAGCAGGAAATCAGTATAACACAGCCATTGTAACAGCGGTAGAGACAAGTGGGGGAGACTTTCAACTAGGACGCATGGAGGGAGGAGAGAGGGGGCTGGAAGGAGAGGTAGCAATCTGTTGTGATGAAAAGAAAATGGGAAGGCTCGCGTTGTTTTATTGCTCAGACTGCAGAAGCATCCCTCCCAGGTAGAGGTGACACGAGAGAGAGAAGCTCTCGGTGTTTGGACAAGCAGAGTCGGTGGCATATAGATGGAGCTTATAGCTGCCAGTGTTTTAGCTTGAAATGAGCTCACTATGATACAATGGCTTTGGTGTGTATGCCAGGGGGACAACAGGCTGTTTACCTTGTTGTAGAGGAACAGGATGTTGTTGGCAGTCGGGGGGTTCATTTCCTACAATATTAAATTGCTAAAAGCCACAGTAGTTTCCCCACATTAAGAGCAGGCAAGCCAGCCTTTACTGTATGTGTGCTGTGTTTATGAATGTATTCATAATGGCGCCACTATAGCATCCCTCTATTAGAAAATCATGGTTCCTTTATAGGGAAGGTGCATACATAATTAATTGCAGAAAAGTGGCGCAGTAAGCTCAAACAGTCTGAAGTGTGTGTGTGTGTGTGTCTATATATATTGTGCGTGTGTTTGCAAGTCTCTTCTCTTAAATCCAAACCTCTTTATGTTGCAGCCACATCAACCAGAAAACCCAGTTTGAGAACCCGGTCCTGGAGGCAAAGAAGAAGCTGAGCCAGGAGACGGCTGCGATCCAACAAGCTGCAACAGCACCTTCCCAAGGTAACAACACCCCGCAGAGCTGGTCCCCCTCTTCACCTTCCTCTTCATTTGGATTGTTCGGAGAGAGAAAAAACAACTTCCAGCATTTCATAACTGCGGAGGAGCCGAGTAAAGGACACACAGGATTAGATTTTGCACACATGGCAACGTGCAACTGCCACATTGCTGCTCCAACACATGGACAGTGACCTTTAAAACCACGAGATATTGCACCGTGCCCCGTGTGTTTTGACATCTCCCTCAGGTTTAAAGACATGCAAGTACATGCACAACAGTAATTACTTCCACCAGCTTTCAGATTCGTCATTGTCTGTCTGGGTAAAAACAACACCACCAGAAATTCCAGTAAAACATAAGTCATCTAAAATAAAGAATCTCTTTGTTGCTGCTGTTTGGATGATCACGCTTCCCTTATTGCCTTCTTATTCTTTGGCCGAGTGCTTCTAATACTTCACTATTACTTCTGATATTAAAAAACAACAGGAGCAGTTTTGGCTTTATTGGAGCCGTGTAACATTCTCACCGAGCTTCTTCTATTTCTGTACTCACTTTAAATCACTCTTGACACAGGCATCAGCTAATTGTCTAAAATATAATTGTAGTTTAATTACTTTGGCTTGCACTCTGTACTGAGGCCAGCCTTTTTGACCTCAGTCAGTGTGCTGTGATAAATGTTTTCTGGGAATAGAAAGCAGTGGGAATGTCATCGTTTCATGCAAGGTCAGCTGAACATGTCAACCTTCAAGTAGCCTCAAACTATAATAGATTGTCAAAATGAACCAGTTCTTCTCTGGTTCGCTCATAAAACACAAGTTTGTGTCAGTGCTGCATTAAAGCCTGTTCTTAAGGTTGACAGGCCATTTTTCTCCCGCAATAAACATTATGAATTAAGTATGTTTTCATTACAATGGATGTATAATGGATTACGGTGCCTCAGCAGTGGAAGATAGACAGGCTCGTAGCGTTGGCTGGGTTTCAGGGAGTGCGAGAGGGAATGCAGGGGAGGAGGCCGGCTTTTAGCGGTGCATGTGGCAACAGCTGGTGGAACAGCACGTCAGAGAGGCCAAGCATAATCAGACATTTCTCTGCTCAGGTGTGTGGGGACCGAGGAAATCGCCATCTCGCCCCTGATTACCGATTACACAACCTAGTGAGCTGTCAGACGGTTGCTACGATGAAAGCAAAGCATCAGTCGACAGTTAACACCTCGGGGCTAGAATTGAGATTTTTACATATTTCCAAGGTGGATTCCCGGGGAATTTTACATCACAGAGATTACTGCTATTAAAACATAAATAAGACACATGAATATATACAGACACCCATAAAAATGAACCACTGTGTTGTGAAATCATTCAATAAATTATGAAAGCTCGTCTCATTTTTATTAGGCTACATGTCATTTTATATTTCACCATTTTACAACAACGCTTTTACTCGATCATTTTTATTCCATTATACTATAGCAGATGTACTTGTTCCCTTGGGGATACCTCTGCAGTGCAGGGGGCACATGGATATATTGTTGTGTAGCTCAACCAATATTAGAAAATATAAATGATAATTTGATCAGAAAATATATTGTGTGTAACTTAAATATAATGTGTTGCAAAGAGTGTGTCAAGAGTACATAGATTTATAATAATACCTTTATATCAGATGCCAAGATGGCACCTATTCATTTCAATGGAGATGCTCGCCTGGTGCCCAAAAGAAACTTACCTTTGCGGTACGTGGCCTACTGAATATGGCCCACGGTAGTGTTTCTTCCGCTGGCCCCATCCGCAAGTACCTGCTCGGCTTATAAACGTTATATTGGGATGACGTCACGGTTTTTAAAACGCTCTTCTCGGCTCAAGGAAAGTTTTACAAATATAAAATCACGATGGATCAAAAATCCATAACAGAAATAGTCATAATTGACCTAGTTTTTAGTTTGAGGTGTCTTATCAATAGTTTTACAGACATCTTTTTTATAATCGTGGCCTATGAATGAAAATGTTTTTTGTGCTGCAGGGGATTTTTTTGCTGCAATACCACAAGTGGCCACTCTAAAAAAAAATTGGCTGCAAGGCTGAGCAGCGTTCCGGGGGGTCTGGAAAAGTAGTTAGCAAAGGAGCAGAGAAGTCTAAACAGTTAGCTAAAAGTAATGTTGTAAATGCCTAAAAAGTAGCTAAAATTAATAAGTATACAGTTTAAATATAGCTAACTTCAAGTAATGGATAAATGGCTGACAGACTTAACTTAAATTAATTATTGTGCCATTGAAACAGTAAGCTAGCGTTAAGGTTAATGGATACATTTCTGAAAGAGTGAACTAGAAGAGGCCTAATGAATGCAGTTGAAAGAGTTAGCAAACTAAAAGTAGGCTTAATGGATAAATGGCTAAAAGAGTTAACTAAAAGAAGCCTAATAAATATGTAGTTGAAAGAGTTAGCTAGCTTTAACTAAAAGTAGGCTAATGGATAAATGGCTGAAAGAGTAAACTAAAAGTATTGTGTGGTTGAAATAGTTAGCTAGCCATAACTAAAAGGAGGCTAATGGACAAATAGCTGAAAGAGTTAACTAAAAGAAGCCTTATGAATGCAGTTGAAAGAGTTAGCAAACTAAAAGTAGGCTAATGGATAAATGGCTAAAAGAGTTAACTAAAAGAAGCCTAATAAATGTGTATTTGAAAGAGTTAGCTAGCTTTAACTAAATTTAGGCTAATGGACAAATAGCTGAAAGAGTTAACTAAAAGAAGACTAATGAATGCAGTTGAAATAGTTAGCTAGCATTAATGAAAAGTAGGCTAATGTATAAATGTCTGAAAGAGTTAAAGTACTGAATATGCAGGTGGAATAGTTAGCTAAAAGTGGCGAAGTGGTTGAATGGCTATTCCCAGCTTCTGCCACTAGTACCTCGTACAAATTTGCATTTGAGCAAACTAACATTGAGTTAGAACTGTTTAATTGTACGAAAAAAAATAGGCTACTGTAACAATACTGTAATAATGGTATGAAAAATAGTGTTAGATATTATCCAGTTAATGATAAATTTAAATGAACACATTTAGAAACTGATGGATGGGGTACTTGAGTTATACAGATATACAGATAGTGATACAGGGGTGCATCTTGGGACCTGTATCCACATTGGGTTGTGTGGGGTTTTTTTTAGCAGAAAATGCTGGCAGGGTGCTAGGGAGCGCTTCGTCCCAACACTTCACAGAAAAGGTGCTAACAACGCTTTCATAATGTGCTGCACATTGGTTTTGTTTCAGTGACAACAATATCTTGACACCAACATTAGCCATGTAGCTAACATAGTGCTACATTAACAGAGGGTTGACAACAGTCAACTTAAAGCTTACAGAGCGAGCGGTGATAAAAGCACAACACCCACCAGCAACATCCAGTGTCTGCCAGCTGATCTGCTCCCAAAAAATAGCTTTTTTGTTTTTGTTTTGACAGTAGATAGTAGCTTAGCTAGAGAAGTGGCAGTGATGTCACTGGTGCCTTTCTGAAAAGTTGAGAGATTTCCAATTTATAGCGCTTGGAGCCTGCACAAAGAAGGTGAAGCACTCTAAAAAAAGACGCTGGGCGAGGTGCTTTTTCTCTAGGTAGCAGCATGCGGCCACATATGGCCGTTCCTCATTGTAAACAATTGTAAAACGATGCCAGCGCTGAGAAAAAAACACTCTGTGGACACAGGCCCTTAATGAAAAGGTTGGGAACCACTGCGTCATAATATTTCAACTCTTTTATTAGTGTCATTTTTCTTTCTTATCATTCATCTATTGAATATTGACAATTTTGAGGTCCATGTGATACAAGGTGTTACTTACTTACTCCTCGTCATCCCCTATGGGACACAAGGCTTCAATGAGCTCTTTCCATTGCTTTCGATCCTTGGCAGTATCTCCCAGAACAGGTTCATCTTTTCCAACACCAGTGTCACAGTTCTGCGCTAGGTTGTTTTGGACCTTCTGGGATTTCTTATGCCTGGTGGTGTCCAACTTAAGGCAACTCTCGTGATTGGGCCCTGTTCCATTCTTAGCATGTGGCCTAGCCATCTCAAACGTCTGTGTGTGACTTCCTTGGTGATGCTGCAGCTACCAGTTGTCTTGTTCAGTTGAAGGTTGGAGATTTTGTTTGGCCAGAAGATCTGGCATATCCGTCTGAGGCATCCATTGTGAAAGGCTACCAGTCTCATCATGTCTGTTTTGACCGCTGGCCAACTCTCCAACTGGCCCTCCATTCTTGAGGGGCGGGTGTGGCGCTAACAACGCCACCCCATAAAAGACATACTGTTACAGAACCTACAATAGAAGGTGTTGCTGCAGCTAATCCTACACAGGAGAGAACATTTGGTGTTTGTCAGCTAGCCAACATACCAGGCTTTGTGCCCATGTGATGCTTTGTTCTAAAAAGTTAACCACATTGTATACACGCTACTTTCCCTGTTAGTCGACTCTTGGCCTTGCAATGTTTTTAAATACTGATGTTTGAGGTGCGTTCTTGGAAACAGCAGCCACTGTTTTTCCATTGATGTAGTAAGAAAGATTTCTTCCCAATTACGCTGAATAATGTTGCTGGAGATTTACAACGCAATTGAGTCACACAGGAGAAATCAAAAATCATGGCTGTTTGATGCGGTGGATCTGATGGTTTTGTGTGCCTCTGGCTTTCAAAGTCTGCCCACAAACATTGGCACAGAGACCTTCCTTGGACTCTCCCACACAAGTACAGGCTCGCACACGCCACACTCACTTCCTCTCTCTGTTTCATTCTCTCTCCATTACCCCTGTCGGTTTCTTCACACACAAACATGCAGTCAAATGGTTATTTCAGCACTCACTGGCGGGAAGAAGAAAAAAACATCCCATGTTGAGTTTATCAAGCAATTTGAATGTGATTATGTAAATGAGCTTTGCTTGATCCATGCGACAGTGTGGACATCTGGAGTCCACACTGACTGTGATAAGTTACACTCACTCACTGCCGTTCATGTCTGCGGTGGATGTTTATGACTGCTGAACCATTTGATAGAATGAGAGTGCCTGCATTTAAATTCCTCGCACACGTCTACAAAAGTTATGAAGTGTTTTTAAAACTGAGGGAAATGAGAGGGGAAATGTGCAGTTGTTACTTTCCAGTCACCGTAGGAGACTGCTGTTGAGATCTTGAAAATTAGATATGGAAATAAGAACATTGTCGCTGTCCAATCACCATGTGCAACAGAGAGAGATAAAGAGGTAGAACTGGAAGAAGATATGCTGCTTTAGATTTACATACTCAGAGGAGTTGTTTTCAGGTGAGGCTGATACTGTTTTCTTAAATCCCATTTTAGCTGCAGATCTTAAAAGTCACAAAGTGGCGAGTGTAAGCGCACATTTTCAAGCATTATTCATAACCTTTGACACATGTCACATGCCTTCACTCTTTCACTCTGTGCTGAACGTCCTCTGATGATACTCTATAGAATTCTTATCATCAACAAAATGACCAAAACTAGCAATGAATCAAGCCATGAAGTGATCATTATGAAGCATTCTCTGTGCAGCCCAAGCCCTTTAACTTTATTCTTGTCGAGAAACTGTTAAAAAAAATACATAAGTAAGCCACACCAGTACACTAGATGACATTTTTCTACATTACCATGAACACAGACAGGCATTAAAAATCACTAATGCAACAGATGTGGCTGAAAATACAGTAGCAGTCCCCAACAAATCCAGTACTTACTCCAGTTTGATCCAATTAAGCTAAAAACCACTGTGCGGCTGTATTTTTATGTCTCTGTCATTGTATGCAACATTTAGTGCATCAATATAGCAGCAAACCTCTATTTGCTATGTAAAGATGTAGTGGAGTAATGGCATCCTGAGCAGAGAATTAAATCACGCTCCCTGTGTGTGTGTTGTAATCTGAGCTTCTCTGTTTTTTGTTGTGGTAGACAGTCTAGCAACATGTGCTTTTTAGTGAATGTGTGTATCCCACTTGCTAGCTCATCACCGCCGCTCTGCACCATGATCATATGTTGACCTGACCCACAGTTGGAGCACGGCCTTGTCCGGTCCACCCTGAGGCTAACAATGTTGCTGTTGTTAGCACTGTTTATGGAGTTAGCATCGTTAGCTGCTTGCCGCCCACTCAGCCACCTCCATGGTGAGAACTGTGCGCAGACAAGTCCACCCCAGACTCTGAACCACAGATATGCTCTAAATGTCACCTACAGCAACTGTATAAAAATAATGGACATAGCTACCATGACGTCGTCCATTGGTTTGTTGACTGCCGTTTTGAAGCCTTGTAGGCATATTTGGCCGTCATCATCTTGGATTTTTGGGGCGGGAAAGTGACCTGAGGTGACTATATTTGGACAAGAGGTATGAGCTGTGGTGGAGCCAAGGGTAGATCTGACCAATTAGCTGAGGTGATGCCTTGCAGACAGCCTGTCACTCAAAGCAACCATGCCCTTAATCATGCATAACTTAAAACCTTAATAAATGTGAACCAGAGAGTTGCATAAAAAGTCACCCCTGTACACTTGTAATGAATGTTGAAATTAGCTACAGAGACCAAAAACATTTTTGTACCAGGCTGTGAACATGTTTATTTCTGCTGTAAAGTTGGGCATGTTAACATGGGAGTCTATGGAGATTGACTCGCTCTCAGAGGCGGCCTCAAGTGGTCATTAGAGGAACCACAGTTTCGCGTTGGGTTCCTTTTTCAGCTCCAAAGCTTTCCACTTGGTCCTCCTTAAAAAAATAGAATTATGACTTTATACATCTTCAGTTGGAATAAATGTGCCCTGGGACTAAAGCACTATTGGTTTGTTGAGGATAAGAAAATTATAGAATAACGGCAGCCTTATCCTTTAATTATTGTCAGTGAACATTTTCACAAACTCTGGTTAAGAGAGCTGTCTAAACACATTTTTATCTAGCATGAGACATTAAAATTCTGTTTTGGGTGTCTTCATTGTTTCTTCAGAGGAGAGGTCAACTACTAGTTGAAATTCATGTTAAAAATGTATTTAATTAAAGTTCATTTATGTTTACCATATTGCTCAAAACACAATGAGGGGTCTTGGTATTTTTTAATTAAATGATGAGATATGATGAGTCATACTTGGGAAAAAGAAGTAATAGGTATGTTTGTTTACTGCGTGTTTGTCTTTCAAGGTCATTTTGCTGCAGTTCATTGAACTTTGAATAACAAGAAACTCGCTTCTTAGAAAACTAATAAAGGTCGACCATTTTGGAAAGTATAATGATATTTATGACAGCCAAATCACATTCTGTCAGTATACAGCACAGTCACTGGAAGGTGCATCATTTGTCACCGGCTGGCTTGAGTTTTAGTGTTTCTGAGCTGAATCTATAAGGCAGTCCAGGCCTGAGACCATCAGGCAGCGAGGGAAAAATGGTGTCCATGATCTAAAGTGCTGATACGACAGTAATGCCAGATAGGGAGGCTGCTCAGTTTAATTCGGTGTGACCCTGACAGGTGGTTATCTAGTGTATAGCGTATGCCACAGCCAAGCTGCTGGTCCATATTGATGTTGCCACTGACCTTAAGTTGTTCCTTACTCAAGTTATAAAAAGTATACACTGACAAACCTTTTTTTTCTGAGTCACTGACTGCAGTAGGAAGGGGATAGGGGAGGACACTGTGCTAAATTGGACACTGTCAGAGGTGTTATATCACCATTCTGCCCTGTAGTTTTGTAATAGGTGCAAGCACATAACAGTAGAGTACATTAGCATGTAAAGCTAACAATTTATGTCATTATATCTGTGTGTTTGTGCCTCTCTCTGCAGGGTTGCACAAACAGGTCTCCGTTGATGTGTTTATCTAGTTCAGGCATGTACATCACGCCTGTTAATTAGAAATGACTAATTACTATGTTGATCCTCAGCACATAATGCGTGTCATCAACATTCAATGCAGACATGAGTGAATATTTGTCTTTCAAGAGGGATATAAATGTATTAATCACTGTTGCTGTCTTTGATGTCAACCTCTGTTTGGAGATTTCACTTGGATTTGATAAAGCTTGTCATTCACTCAGGCTTTCTCTCTATGGTGCACCTCCCTCTCCACGCGCTATTGAAACACATTACCATTTTAAACACGTTATGGTTACATGTGCACTTTGTTTGCAGGTAAGGGAGGAGCGTTTGGCTTCACCTCAGACCCCAGCGAACTGAAGGGTGAGATGTACCACACAGCGCTGAAGAAGAGCTCCCAGGGATTTGGATTTACCATCATCGGAGGTGACCGCACGGATGAGTTTCTGCAGGTGAAAAACGTGCTCAGCGACGGCCCTGCTGCACACGACAACAAGATGGCGTCTGGTGAGCAAAACCTTTGCAGATGTACACACAATACGGAGATGTAATGTTCCTGCTCAAATAAATACTTAAAGGAGCAGTGTGTAAAATTTAGGGGGATTTAGTGGCATCTAGTGGTGAGGATTGCAGATTGCAACCAGCTGAGATTTCTCTCGGTTAGAATTTCTTCAGTGTTTATTGTTCAGGAGGTTTTTAGCAGGAGCTGAAATATCCACAGAGTTCCCGTCCTCTCCAAAACAAATGGACCAGGTGATTAAAACCAGTAAAAATACTGAATAAAGTAGTTTCATGTTACAAATCAGTGTTTCTCTGATGCTGTTGGCTTATCACAGACGGACCGCTAGCCCAGCATCTGCTAATATGAGCTCACCTTTTTCCTCCGATAACTTAAGATCCAGACATTCAGGAGGCTCTTGCTGGGAGTCAGATAATCCGCAGAGGTCTCCTCCTCTCCAAAACAAATGGATCCAGTGATTTAAACTGGTAAAAACACTTAATAAAGCAGTGTTTTCCCAACACTGTTCGGCTTGTCGCAGTGGGGCAGCTAACTATGGTGGCCACCGCAAAAACACAAAAGACACTGAGTGCGTTTACATGGACAGTTTAATTCCCTTTTCATTCGGAAAGAAAGTTCATTCCTATTAAAAGTGATCTTGTAAACACCTAATTCGGAATGAAAATGGCCAATGCGATTGAAAATTCAATCCGATGTAAGGTGCTGGAATATTCCGTTTCTTATTCCGAATGACAGAATTTCTCGCACTTGTATGCACTCATTACTCATTAAGTTCATTCCGGTCTTTCTGCGCATGCTCGTTTCCTTGCCCTTCTGGCGCGATGACGTATGTAGCGCACATAGCAACAGGCTGAGATAGAGCAGTCGGACTCGTTGCACTCACCGGTTTCCATACGCCACAGCACGGTCTTCTATCTCACTTCGTCGACCTTCTACCTCCCTTCTCCTCCTCAACAGACGAAGCATTAGCAGAACAAGGTTGTTGTCGTACCGCTGCTTCAAGAATATAAGCAAAACAAGCCCGAAAAAGGCACTAAGAACGGCATTGTCAAGCATCTTGTTATCCGGAACGAGGACTACAGTGTTTTCTTCTTCTGGTAAACGTAAACACGTAACATCCGCCCCGCCCCCTATCCAATCAGAACCCTTCCCTGCCCCAAACCTTGCGCGGACCCGAATACAGGCGATTAAAAGGCGATTAAACTGATCTCCTGTATAAACCATCATATTTCCCATGTAAACTACCTGGAAAGACTTTAATTCTGAATTCATTCAGAATGAGAAGCCATCGTGTAACCGCACCCACTATCTAGAGCCAGTGTTTGGTTTGTCCGTTCTGGGCTACAGTAGAAACAGGGCAGTGCAACATGAAGGACTCCCTGTTTAGATATAAACAGCTCATTCTGAGGTAATGAAAACAAAACCATTTTTATTTTCCGGTGATTATACACTAAAGAAAACATACTTATTATATCACTCTCCTTTTCGGCCATATATCCCGCTAAATCCTACACACTGGACCTTTAAAATTAATTAAGCTGGCTATGAGTTTTTTGCTTCTAATTTCTGGGATATTACAAAAATGTGTATTTTGCAGCCAGCTTGTTCCAACTGTGCGATCACGATGCACCTGCAGGTCTTAATTTTACCTCCGCAGTGTTCACTTAACCTAACACTGTCCCATGAGCTCAGTAAGGCAATAACAACAACTCTAGCTCTGTCAAGGGTATAGTTTATAGCAGACAGTGTGATTATGGTGGGTGTGAAGCCATGTAACGTCTTTGTTGTTTAGTTTCTGATCTTGTCATTGCCTCGCGGCTGCCTACATAAACCAACAGCTGTGAGCTCTGTGTGTGTATGTGTGTTTGATGGTTACAATGGTACGATTTGATGGAAATCCACACCCGTCTCTCTTCCGTGTTGTTGTGGCAGAAAGTGCTGTTCAGGTCTGTTCAACAATGATCTTGTGAAGGAGGGACAGGGATGTAGTAGGAATAAATGGTAGACTGAAGATAAAAGGGAAGGGAGAGGTACAGGGAGCTGCCAAAAATGAAAATATGAGAAAGCAGAGAAAAGGAAAGGGACATTTTAGAAGAAACACCCATCTGACAGAAGGAGTAAGCCCTTTCCAAAGAAATGTAGAGACATGATGTCTAGATTAAATACCAGAGGAGAAACTCCCTGTGTCACTTTCTTTCTTTTCATATCTCTGTTTTAGGTGATGTGATTGTTGAGATTAACGGGATGTCTGTGCTGGGGAAAACCCATCCAGAGGTGGTGCAGATGTTCCAGTCCATTCCCATCAACCAGTATGTCGACATGGTTCTCTGCCGTGGCTACCCGCTTCCTCCAGATGTAGATCTAGACAGCGATGACCCTCTCCCACCTCCTCCTCCCCCACCGACCACTCAGCCCCAGCAGGCCCTGCATGGCGGAGAGGTTGTGACAGCTGTGCCCCTCATCAATGGACAGCCGCTGCTTGTGAAAGGCGACGTCCTCCACGGCTCCTCGCAGGAGCTCCATTACGTCACTACGGATGCTAGCGGCCGGCCCGTGGTGGCGGCCCTGCCTAATGGGAGGCAGGGGGAGCGGGGAGAAGTGGCCGCAGGGATTCTGCAACCAGAGCTGGTGAGCGTGCCGCTCGTCAAAGGGCCTGGAGGATTCGGGTTCGCTATTGCTGACTGCCCGCTGGGTCAGAAGGTGAAGATGATCCTGGATGCCCAGTGGTGCCGTGGCCTGCAGAAAGGAGATGTCATCAAGGAGATCAACAGGCAAAATGTCCAAACACTGAGTCACGCCCAAGTGGTGGACATTCTCAAAGACTTACCAGTGGGCAGCGAGGTCAACGTGCTAGTGTTGCGAGGAGGTGAGAGACTGAAAGAATAATACATCTCTTTATGTGTCTTTGTCACTGACCTGTCTGTCTGACTATCCAACATATGATCTTACAATGGTTGGTATGATATCCAACAAATTAGTACCCAAACGAGTTGCGTCATCATGTTACGTACTTGACTTGAGGTAATTAACTTAATGTGAAGTTACGTAGGTTAGGTTTAGGAAAAGAACCGTGGTTGGGCATCGTTATGTTACCTACTTAACATTAAGTTACATAAGTTCTAGGCAAGTAAAGTTACGTAGGTTTAGTTTAAGAAAGTAAAGTTTGATAGGTCAGATTTAGGAAAAGAAACTTAAACCTTAAAATAACTCAAAGTTCACTTTGGTCTTAAAGCGAACACGAACACTGGTCTCCTGGGGGAAAATCTTGTGTTTATTTGACCCATCCACCACCCTAAAAGAACTCCTTCCGCTGACTTTTGCTCTTTATGCTACATATTAGCACCCAATGAATAACGTTGTCATGTTACGTACTTGGCGCAAAGTTATGTACGTTAGGTTTAGGCAAGGAAGGTTTTGTGGGTTAGGTTTACAAACACAAACACGGCTGACTTTCATTATGTTACGTACTTACGCCTCGTTTTCACTTACGTATGTGTGCGGAGGCAAGTCAACTGGAAGTACATTTATTCCTATGGGAATCTCCGTTATATCCGATGTGCCTGTGAAACTCCACCTCTCCCTAATATTTTGGCCCCCCTTTGAACTTTTGCGGTGGATTTTGGAGAGACCATATAACAGTGTACTGCTTTATCTAACAGGCTGCTAACTGGCTAACAGGCTATTTCCTTCAATTCAGTTGCCTGTGTTGATCGTCAAGCGAAAAAACAGACAAAATCAGCCTCTCCCCCATGGCTACAGGTAGTTTTTAGCAGATTTCTATGGATCCGTAAAGAAATGCACTTCCTTGTGTTGGACACTAGAGGCATCATCCGTATATTTACAGATCTACAGACACCAGTCACATATGTAAGTGGAAACATAGAAGAAAAACATAAAGCTATGTAAGTAAGGTTTAAGCAAATAAAGTTATGTAGATTATGTTTAGGAAAAGAAACATAGCTGGGTGTCATCATGCTACGTACTTAACATAAAGTTATGTTAAGTCAGGTTTAGGCAGGTAAAGTTATGCAGATTACGATTGGGAAAAGACAGTAAGTAAGGTTTAGGAAAAGAAACATGTTGACGACATACCTTATAATAACTTAAAGTTCACTTAGTTTCACATGGGAAACAAACACTGGTCTCCTGGGAAAAAGTCCTGTGTTTGTTTGACCCATCCACCACTCCAACAGATTTTCTACGCCAACTTTCACCAATTAGACTACTTCCTTCTTCACTCCAGTTAGCGCATTGGTCACATGATTGCAGCCTTTACAGTTACGTGGGTTATACACGACTTCTGGAGCATTTACTTCTCGTAGGTATACAGACAAACAGTGAATGAGAACAGCATAGTCTATTTATCTGGCAGACGAATGCCTGTATATTTATGTTGTTTCTCTCTCTGCCTGTGTATCTTAGTCCTCCTCCTACCATTCTATCCATCCTTTATTCTGATGAATTAATGCCCTCTTGTGTGTGACATAATTTGCTATTGCTGTCAATACAACCTCAACAGTGCCCCTGGGAGGTGAGGTCAGCGTGCTGATACTGACAGGAGGTGAGGGGCGTGTTGTGGCTGGTTGGGGGGCACTGACTGACCACACTGTTGTTCTGTAGAAGCCTGGGTGATGCCACTGTGTCTGCGGTCTGTCTGAGGTCACCACATTAGAGACTGCTGCCTTTTTTTTTTTAGCTGAATAGATCCACCTGCACTTCCGCAGCATACAAGGATCACACTCGATGCGATTGAGCCCTTTCTCTAGCAATCACATGCAGCTTCTTCATGTTTACATCGAAGCATTTCCCGAGCATTCCTCCTGTGTGTTTCCACTCAACTCAGCTCTGTTTATGACGACTCCCATTGAGGCGTAATGCAGTCTGTTACAAGTCAGAGAGCAGGAATTACATAAGTGTGGGGCTTCAATCCAAAGAAGAGAGGGAGGAGGGTAGGCACCCTTCAAATGTCTCCTACATCATCTCTAGCTGCCCCGGGGATTCACTGCGTAAGTCGATGAACCCCGGATTGGCTTTGATCATCAGCGGAGCGTGGGGGACTTCTGCATGCCTCTATATCCATGGCCCCTTAAAGAGCCATGGCTAAACGTCTATAGAGGGAAGGTCCTCAGGGGCCTCCTCCCGACAGCCGCACCCCCAACCCTCCTCTCTCTTCTCGCAAACACCCACACTACTCACCCTCACTGCTGTGCCACCATCACCATGTCCTACTCCACTGTTGCACCGCATGACCCCACAGTCAAAGCAGAGCCGGGCTCAGCTTCACCCAGCCTGACCAATTGAAGAGCTAATGCCAGCTTTAACCCTCATTAGACATTGGCCTTTGGCTTGGAAGAGGATCCCTACGTGTGTGTGTGTGTGGTGGGCATCACTGAGCAGAAGAAGAGCGGATCTTTGAGAGTGAATGGAAGGAAATAAGTGATGGGAGTGGGTGTTTTTCAGGTGTGTGCTTAGCGTCTTTTTATTTGCCTTTGATGACTCTGATGTTGGATTGGGAATTTCGCAGTAAAGCGGAAAAATGCCGCTGCATCTCCCCTTTTACATCAGGCTCCATTAACCCCTCATCAAGCCAAGTGTTGGTCCGGCCCCACAGGGCTGTGGGCTCCAGAGGAGTGTTTGTTAATCCAGTTAATGCGGGGAGTCGATGGGAGGGGAGGGGGGGGGGGGCTGTAAGAGATGATCTGTAGGGAACAATCTGAGCGCCTGAGATGGAACGTGTGGGTGTACTGTACGGCGAACAGAGAGAATTATCGGTCATTGAATTATATGCATGAATCTCTAATGCTCTCACCCGCTTCCTCGGCCCTGCAGTGGGCTTCCACTGTGTAGTCAGCACTCCAGCACATGTACTACCTTTATATTCCCTATGTATCTTTAATCGCACATGGATGCATATTCCCTAATGGAGCATTCTTTAGTGAGTACACCTCTTGAGTTTAGAGCAGCTCACTGGTTTATTTTTATGCTCACTGCTGCTGGCGTCTCTCAGTCAGAGAGGCAGTGCCATCTGGTGGACGGCGCCTCGGTGACTGTTGTTCCAAATCATATCTGCATTTCTTACCATATTCCTGTTGTCTATCTTTGTCTCTCCAAAGGTCAAACATCCCCTGTGAAGAGCCTAAAGCCTGTGAGTAAAAAACATATCTTTCCCCATTTCCTCACTATTGTTTCCCCTCGGGGACTTATCCTTCAATTTAATTTCAAAGCTTTTTGTCCTTCAGCTTAACCAGTAAGCCTCTGTTGCATCGAATTAAATGATAGCAATAAATTTGAATATTGATTATGTTTCTGGGCGCCTCCTTTTGTTTGCTCTGAAAAACGGTCTTAATTACTTCCTTTCAGTATTCGTATTCTTAGGGCTATTGTCAGGGGATTGCAATGGTAATGAAGCATGGATGAGCCTCTTTAGATATGGTGGTATTATTAATACAACAGTTTTAGATAAAGAAGTTGCCCTTTCTGTCTGAATAGGCCTGTCACAGCCATGGGGAAATCTTTTTTCACATGGAATTTATATTACATTCAGATCTCATTGCTTAGCCTTCAAAACATTAAAGGAATGTAAAGTGAAACAGGCTATGTTATAAAAAGAGCCAGTGACCTTTATTGCTTTTGGTAATCTATCACTATCAGATACTCAGACACTTGTCTGAGATAATGAGCTGTGGAGACGATCCATAAAACGTGTGGTGTCCTTCAAAGGTGAATACCAAAGGATGTGGGATCTAATGAAAATTTGAAATTACTATGTTCAAAAATTATGATACCCAAAGCAGTATGTGGTGTTAATGGCACCTGTATTCTCTCTCAGAGACAGGAAATGACGGCCAGTACAGAGACTCTGGACGGTATCGCAGACTCCACCCCCCAGGCCCTGCCTTACCACTCCAACACGAGCACCCTGCGCTCCGCCGACTCCCCCAAACGAGACGTCACAGAGATGTACCTGAAGTCCAAAGCCCTGCTGGAGAGCAGACGTAAGTGAACGCACCATCAGTTGTTCTCAGAGGTTGCTTTTTAACCTTGTGTCCAGCTCAACTTGAAACCTTGATCCCTCACTTATCCACAGAGCCTCACACCAAAGACATTGATGTTTTTCTCAAGAGAGACATTGAAACAGGATTTGGCTTCCGTGTTCTTGGAGGAGAGGGTCCACAACAGCCAGTAAGTAAATACAACACTCAAGAATTTTAATCTCTGTTATGGAAAAATTCTGCTGAAATATTAGATTAATTTTAAATGCCTTAAAGGAATACTTTACCCACAAAGTGATCATTTGTATATCAGTTACTCACCCTGTGTTATGGTGAATTTGGGGGGAAAAAACGTTTTCTCCCAAAAATGGAGCAAATCATGATGAATTCAAGTCACAGGGGTCCACGTTCAAAACAGCATATTGAAGCATCCGTTTACAAACTCTCACACAACTCACGCAGTATAATCCAAGTCTCATTCATCCAGTCGTGTGTTCAGTACTTCCTAAACACATGTATTTTTGTTACAGGCCTTTCTATTTAAAACACTTCCACATAAACAGTCTCACACATGGACAAGTAGCGTGCCTGGACAAGCCAACACATTTTCATTCCCCACTTGTCCAATATTGAAGCTCTACTCATCAAACTATGATGCTCTAGCAGGGGCGATTGCTCTGAGACAACAAGGGAGGTTGAACTTCCCCTAAAATTTCATAGAAGGAAAATATGCGCCATTGAATTTACATCAAAATAAGAATTTACATTGCATTAAACGTGCACTAGGATGCGTTTCACATCATGACTATGATGTTCAAACGTCAGCTGTTTATCGCCAGTTTTCAAACGCGACCTCCCTGTCATACATTCTCGTGTCAGCACAGTGGACACGGAGCCTCCAAACATTCCTATGAGACAGCGCTGAGCAGGTTTTTTTCATGCAGCAAAGCGAGACAGTCATTGGATAAATGCAACAAAATTGTCAATTCCAGGGAGGCTAAGCTTCCCTGGGACCTAATGGAGCGGTAGGCGGGAGAGGACGCTCGGTGTATGCATGATGATTGGAGGAATTGTCTAAAAGACTGAACCCCTTTGTGATTGACAGTGCTTTGGAAATACACACCGGCATCGGCGAGTGGAGTCTTCTGACAGAATGCCATCCTTATTTCCATAAGCGATATAACTTATTTTCACCATTTGTAAACCCATCTGAAAATCTTTGAGGCGTGTTTTGCTGTGGTTCGATGGCATGTGTGTGGTTGAAAACTGGCTTCAATTAAATGTTCCTTTTATAAGTTACTGCCTCGCTACAATATGACAAATTTATTGATGTAAACTTAAAGTGAGCTTCCCCTGTTTGAAAGACCAGCAGCCGCCGCTGTGCTCTAGGTACCCCTTTTGTGTCAGTTTTGGACGCTCAGGGATGGTGTGTCAATTTACACTTGTTACATACATGTTATCTTTTCAAAATAAACTTCAGTGTTCACAGGAAATTTATAGTTTACGCTCATTAAATGCAGACAGACTGGTTTCAAAATAAACTTTAAGTATATGTTTACTTAATTTTTGGGTTTACTTTGTTAGGTTAGGCAACAAAAGTTCCTGGTTCGGTTTTAAAAAAGATAAATTAGTGTAAACTAAGTAAATCTCATTCACGTAATTATCATCTTGCAAAATTGCGACATACATCACTTTATATGTATGTCAAATACTTCATGCCAAGCTACGTTCTTAAAACAACTCAACATTGATTTTTGGTTTATGCCTACTTGTATGTGGTAGTGAATTAAATAGTATGTAAATAATGAGATTTGAACTTTGCAAGCGGATATTTTGATTTAGTTTTGCTGTTGTTAAATGTAGCACGGTGGTGCAGTGGTTAGTATTGTCGCCTCACAGCAAGAGGATTCCTGGTTTGAACCAAGGGTGGGGGAGCCCTTCTGTGCAGAGTTTGCATGTTCTCCCTGTGTCAGTGTGGGTTTTCTCCAGGTACTCCAGCTTCCTCCCACAGTCCAAAGACATGCAGGTTAACTGGTGACTCTAAATTGTCCGTAGGTGTGAATGTGAGTGTGAATGGTTGTCTGTCTCTATGTGTCAGCCCTGTGATAGTCTGGTGACCTGTCCAGGGTGTACCCTGCCTCTCCCTCCCGCCTTTGTGGTTGAAGTATTCCTGTAAAAATTATTAAATTACCTATTTTCTCAAAAGCTAGCTCTCCATATACTAACCCTCTTTCAGAATGTGTTTCCCCAGGTGTACATTGGGGCCATCGTGCCCAACGGAGCTGCAGAGAAAGATGGTCGTCTGAGAGCCGGAGATGAGCTCATTGGCATCGACGGTGTGATGGTCAAAGGTCGTTCGCACAAGCAAGTCTTGGATCTGATGACCAACGCTGCCCGTAATGGTCAAGTCATGTTGACTGTACGCAGGAAGGTCATCTACAGGGGTGAGTTACAAGCAGAACAACACCTGACCCAATATTTTATTTGCATCTACTGAAGTAATAATCTTACATGTTTATGATAATATATGAAAGCTGTGTTTTGCTGTTTTTTGATCAAATAATTAGCAAGAGTGTCGAAATCATGAAAACTTTGTCATTCGAACCACTCAGTGTCTCATAGGGCTTCTCTGAGAAAAAATCCTCTGGCACACAAGAAGTGATGCATTTTATATTTTACAGGAACAACAGCTGTTTGGTTAAAAATAGATGTATGCACTAAGAATAGATGATGAACTCAGTAGTTAGTGCAGACAGCCGGTGTAGCTGACCAAAGACAAGAGCACAGAAACTCACAGTTAATCAGTGTAAAATCCAGGGAAACATTTTGAGGACAGGAGATGCTGTTTGTTTTATCACAAGTGATCACAGCCTCAGTCATGGATTCAGGGAACAGAGGCCTTGCACTGAATGTTTGAGTAGTTATCCCTTCGCCAACGTCGTCGCCGGTAACCATTGGCAACCACTTTCAACATCCACAATCTGTAGGTCACACTGCAGCACTGTGACTTTGTTTATAATATCCAGTTACAAGACACCACTTTTATTTGCATATTTCTTGTACATGAATACACAATAAACTCCAGACTGTTCTGTAAAAAACCCTCAGGAACGCACACACCCACACAAGCAAATACAAACAGAGCCGCTCCAAACACAAACACATTAGGATCTGTATCCTTTTTATTATAGATGCGACAGAGGAGGAGGCTCAAGAAATGGCTCCAGTGCTGGTGAACGGTTCTCCCAAGCTACCTCGCCTGCCGATGCCCAGCGCTCTGGACCACGAGTCTTTTGACATCACGCTCCACCGCAAAGACTCAGAGGGCTTCGGCTTTGTCATCCTCACCTCTAAGAGTAAACCGCCGCATGGAGGTGAGTCCAGTCTCTCAAATCATACATTAATATAGATTGTCATCATCTACGTTTAAAGCTTTGCACAGTGTATTTATAGATGGGAAAACATGTGAAATGTATTTAGTATAGTGTAAGTTCAGGCAGGACACAATGTCAAGCTCAGTTCACATCCCAGCTACATCAGCTGATCTCAAACAACAAACAACTTATGGAAGTGAAGGGAGTCAGCTGATAGATCACATGATTCCTTTCTATGCAACCAATTGGTGAATCTCATTCAGGGCGCCCTATTTAAACTGCTCTGACCTGCCTACTGTTGCTGCTTCCTCTGATAGCTGATTTGCAACCACCTCCACCCCAGCTCCTCCTTTTCATGCTGTGTCTGACTTATCAATGTCATTGATGCTGCTCTGGTCTGTTCCTGGGGGGTCTTTGCTGCTGCTCTCTCTACCTTAGGCTTTCCATGTAGGCACATGGAAGGGCAGGGGGGGATGTTCTCTCTGTCTCAGGCTTTCCATGTAGGCACATGGAAGGGCAGGGTGGTTTTTTTCTCTGTCTCAGGCTATCCTTGTTTGCACATGGAAGGGCAGAGAGGTGTGCTCTCTCTGCCTCAGATTTTTCTCATTTGCACATGGAAGGGCAGAGGTGCATGGAAGAGGCTTTCTGCATAGGCCTGAGGAAAGACAGAGAGGCCCCAGAACAGAGCCATACTGCCAAATGTAATACTGCAAATGGAAATAAAGTTTTCTTTGATGGAAGTGGTCCTGACTGACCTGTATTTCTCTTACGCCCATGTCTATAATGCATTATAAACATACTTATAATAAGGCGCTATAATCAGGTTGTAGCACTGTATAATTATAGTTAAAAGCATTCATGAATTTTCATAATGCTTTATAATGATAATCATAATAGTCCATGAGCCAGGGGTTCGGTCATGCCCATTTGGAGGGACCATGTTTCATGGCCGTCATCTTACCAACATATTTAACACACAAGGACTAGAATGAACTACTGTAAGAAACAAGCATCATAGCAAAATGTTAACTTATTTATTCTCAAAACCATATTAATGTCATCTGACAAAGAATAAAAAAGGTAATTATTATTTTAGGACGTTAATTTGCATATTGTAATAATAAACTTTTTTTAATGCAAATTCCAGCTTTTATCCCAAGTACAATCCACCTTTAGTACTTAAAAGTTTAATTATCATAATTTGATTCTGGTATTTTTTAATTTTCAGTTATTTCAAATAAACATGATTTGTGATATTTATATGGTGAAACCAACCAGGGTCACTTTGACCCCAATTTGCAATGATTTAAATAAACCCACACAGTCTTTCACACGTCTGTTTTTTCAATACAATAGTAGAGAGAAACCTTAGTCTCAGTAACTATGGACACCACATGCTGCAGGCAGGTATAGCTCATGATTTGGCTCATGCTGTGCTCAAGATAAACTGGAATGTGACAGAAGGAGCATTTGCCACCTACCTGTCTGTGTTTCAAGAGCAAAGGCAATACCTTTTTCTGATATATTTTCCAGCTGAGCGTTGGACGTCCACAGCAGCAGGTGTTTTAATTGAACTGTGTAAGTCAGTTTGGAGTAATGTCATGTTTATCTGACTTTGAACATCATCTTCCCTAGTGAAAGCACTATTTAGGGTAATTAACAGAGCACATGAAGAAATCTGTGTCTGCTGCATCTTTGTTTGTCCCTTCAAAATGACTGACCTGAACTGCCTGATGAGTTTAATTAGAGGAGAAACAGCAGAGCATAAAGGTCCAGGTGCTAAAAGGGTTTGCTTTGACTATGGAGTCCACCATCACGTTGGCTTCCTAGATATATTTCAAAGATTAGGCTGCACAATGCCCACTCCATCTGGGTCTTAATGTCTTTTTTCTCCTTATATCTGCTGTTTCAGTTATTCCGCACAAAATTGGCCGGATCATTGAAGGAAGTCCGACCGACCGCTGCGGCCTGCTGCACGTCGGAGATCGTATCTCGGCGGTCAACGGGCGCTCCATCATCGAGCTCTCTCACAATGACATTGTTCAGCTTATCAAAGATGCTGGCAATGTTGTCACCCTCACTGTGGTTCCTGAGGATGGTGAGTATCTCTGCAGGTGTTATAGTGGTGTGTTGGCATTGTGATCAAACCAGTTCAATTCAGTGTTTAGAATTTATTGTCTGCACGGAGGAATTAGTTTGGCAGCCAGGTAATCAAAGCAACCAACTGTGGACACAGTTCCTCTGAACGGATTGAATGAATGAAAATTAAACACATTTTTACGTAACTGTAATGCTAGTGGATTTATAGGATATCTAAATCGATATGCTGCTCAGAATTTGCAGGCTACTTTTTTTTTCAGGGTGTTAAAGAGGTTTAAATTATGAATATTTTTAGCTAAAATGAATATGTTGTAGAAAGTTTATATATGTAGTAATTTATACACTGATTGCTGTAATATGAAAATGTATTTTAGAGTACAAGGGCCCTCCGTCTGGAGCCAGTTCAGCTAAACAGAGTCCAGCTCTTCAGCACAGAGCCGTGGGGCAAAGGTCAGCGCTACAGGATGAACGGTAAGAGTCTGCTCTCACACTAAAGAAAAGAATAAAAAACAAAACAAAGCCTTTAGTCACCAGGGGACACTGTCTGAAAATGTTGTGCACACCAGTAGGTTTTAACTCAGACTCACTATACTCAGTAGGCTATAGACAGGTAAGAAGGTCTTCTTCCAGGTCAGTTTTTGAACCAACACCATTTAACCTTAAAGGGACAGTTCACCCCAAAATCAGAAATACATATTTTTCCTCTTGGCCCTAGTGCTGTTTATTAATCTAGATTGTTTCGGTGTGAGTTGTAGAGTGTTGGAAGTATCAGCTGTAGAGATGTCTGCCTTCTCTTCAGTATAATGGGACTAAATGGCACTCGGCTTGTGGTGCCAAAAAATACATTTGAAAAACTCAACAGCAGTGTCTCACATATAAGGAAGCGTGCATCTACTCTAGCTAACATTACAGCTCAGCTGAGGAAGACACCATTAATATTTACATCTCACGCTGTTGCGAGCCTCTCGTACATGAGTAGATGCACTCTTCCTTCTGCACAGTGGTACGGTTGGCGGGTGTAGTTAGGTAGAAAGAAAGTACTTCCTACCTGAAATTGCTCAGAACAAGGTCTAGGGATTATGGATTAATGGACGTAGCTACTGTGACGTTAGCCATTGGTTTGTGGAAGCCATTTTGTTTTTTTTGGAACCAGAAGTGACCATATTTGGAAGAGAGGGTGGAGCTGTGGAGGAGCAGGAAGGGATGGATCTGACTCAGACTGTGGCAATGCCTCACAGACAGCCTGTCACTCAAGTAGGCCTGCCCTTAAGTATGCATAACTTTAAGCCTTAATAAATAATATTTAATAATAATGCATTTTATTTATAGACGCATTTCAGAGCACTCAAGGACACCTTACAAGACACAGAAAAAAAGCAGTAGTGTATCCACAGATCATAAAATCAAACAATTCTGTAATACACAATAAAAGTTAATAAAATGACAAAAAATTAGCTGAGAGAAGAAAGTTGAAATTAGCTACAATGACCAAAACCGTTTTTTTGAACAAGGCTGTAAGCATGTTTATTTCTGCTGTAAATTTGGGTATTTTAACACGGGTGTCCATGGGGATTGACTCTGTTTTGGAGCCAGTCTCAACTTCCCATTCAAAATACTTCTTGGCAATTTCACAGTGGCTTTATTTCTCAGCCTCAGAGGTTTCCGTTTGGAGTAACCACATCATGATTTCTGGACAAAGACATTACTGTTGAGTTTTTCAAATGTATTTTTTTGGTACTTTGAGCACCACAAGCAGAGTGCCATGTAGTTCCATTATATTAGAGAGACGGCAGACATCTCTGCAGTTGATATCTGCAACACTCTGTAACTCACACCAAAACAATCATGTCTGATAAACAGCACCACAGGTAAAAGGAAAAATATGTATTTTTGATTTTGGGGTTGAACCGTCCCTTTAAAAGTACAAACTGTGCCCAATTCACATTCACATTAGGCAATACTGATCACACTACTGTGAATTTTTCTCCTCTCCAAATTGGAGCGGCCACTTCCTCCTTCACTGTTGGTGCTCTGACTTTGCGCTCCCACCCCCACTTTTGGCCTGAGGAGACAGAAGCAGACAAGAAATGCAGAAAGAACCTCCTCTAAAACAAACCACATTATGGTTATGGTCATATTACAGTGTTGCTAGCTGACTTTACAAATCCTCATGAAACCACAAAAACATCCTCTGTAATTAGACTCACATGAAATAAAGTCTGTGTATGCAGAAGAAGGAGAGCTGCCCTCAGAGCAAACAACTGGAGAAAATTTCTCTCAACAAAGACGCCGGTGTATTAATATACAAGTGTGTGAGATGATAATGTGTGCAGAATGGAACATACAGAACAATACAGCAGACAAATTAAAATATCCAGCCCTCTCTGATTTAATATCCAGCATTAAATTAGATTTTAAGTTCTGCATAATGGCTTCTTGTGTTTGTGGCCTGCAGCCTGCTGTTTACAGCGTGTGTGACTGAAGAAATACATGTGCTGTTTGTTTTAGTTATAACCTGGACCTGGATGAGAAAAGGGAGGGAGTCAACTGGTCTGAACACAAGACTCTTCCACTTAGTGAGCAGGGAACGCTGTGCGTGACAGGACCCAACCAGGTACGAATAATCCTCTTATTCCTTCCTCTTTATGTTGCCTTAGTAACTATCTGAATGTTTAAGCTGCTGAAGGCTCACATCTTTATTACTGCATAAAAGAAACATTACAGTTTATTGTTTGCTTACAATATAATATGCTGTTCTTTCCATGCACTGCACAGGTGCATTGAGTTCATGCGCACTGCGTTCATTATAGTTTCGAATACCGTTACTTTCCGATCAATAAAGACAAAGAATGAAGCCATTCAGAGAAGAGCAAGGATCATTAATGACATCTCTAATCGATAAAAAAATCTCCAGAGTCTGATGAGACATCATTTATCTCAAGGCAACTTTGAGCTGAGCAGATACGGACGATTAAAAAACAGGCAATCGTTAAATAAGAGGAGGAGGGAGGGGTTCAATGGCATCCTCAGTGCAAATAAAAACTGCACATTGAACCAAAATGTTTTGTCCCAGGTATTATTCCTTAGGCCTTGCATGTGTGTTTGTTTTTATGTGTGCGTGTTGCACATGTTACTGCATGTTGGTGAGTTTAATCTTCATGCTGTGTAGGGTTGTCTGACAGTGGAGTTAGAGAGGGGTCCCAGGGGCTTTGGCTTCAGTCTGCGAGGGGGGACAGAGTACAACATGGGCCTGTACATCCTGAGACTGGCTGAGGATGGACCTGCTCAGCTGGACGGAAGGATCCATGTAAGTAAGGTTTTTGTTACTTAGTGCTGGAGTGAACTGAAGTTAAAGACACTGAGGGGCTTAAAAGTTCAATTTGTGACTGTTTTATTTTTTTATCTGGATAGATGTTGTTATCAATGAATTCCTTGACTCAAAATGTCTACTACTTGAGAGGCTGCGGTATTTGTTACATCCCACAATACTCAAACCATACCTAATACAGAATCAGATGGAGAGCACAACATATTGCTTACGTTGCTAGTCTTAGAATCTGTACAAATCCTGTGGCTAAAAGCGTCAAGTTTGCCCTCAGGGCGGTGCTACAAGAAAGGTCATGCGGTCATTAAAGGGTAAGTTCAGTATTTTTCAACATGGCCCCCATTTTCCCATGTCTCAGTAACTAATGGGAACAACACGTTTTGACACTGGTCCAATGTTGAGCGAGAGGGCTGCAGACAGCAGCAGCAGCAAAACAGGCTGCAATGTAATCTTTTGGGGCAATTTCGCAATGCCCTCTGAAAGTTCCTGTTTTTGCCACTGACAGGCTCAGATTATTAATCTAAGTGTCTGACAATTTATGGAAAGGATCCTTACAGATACAGACTTTTTTGTTGGAGAGTAAGATCCTTTTGTTTAACCAGAGACAGCCCTGAAATCAATATCGCCAAACCCACCAGACTTCATTTAAATAAACTGTTATTTTATTATCGTAAAACATACTTCATTTAAAGTTGGCAGAAACAAACTAAAACTCACAAAACCATCTTGGTTCGTCCTTCCACTGCTCCAACAATTACCAACTCTTGTTTGGTTGAAATAAACCTGTAATTCACCAAGTTAGATGTGATAATATGATGTTTTTATACACACTAAAATTGCTGTTTGTTTAAATAGAATCTGGTGGGTTTAGCGATGGCGATTCCAGGGTTGTTAAAGATCTTACTCTTTCTTTTTCTTTTTTTTTTACGATTATTTTTTGGGCTTTTTGCCTTTTTAATGAAGAAGACAGAGTGAAGTGGGGTGAGAGAGAGTGGGGGGGTGACATGCAGCAAATGGTTGCAAGCTGGAGTCGAAACCCGCGACCGCTGCAGCCTCTGTACATGGGGTGCCAGCACTATCCACTACCCTACCGACTCCCCGAAGAGATCTTACTCTTTAACAAAAAGATTGACATCTATAGAGATTCTTTTAGTAAAGTTTTCAGACACGTAGAATAATAATCTGAGCCAGCTGGTGGCAAAAACAAGCAATTTTAGTAGACGTAAATTATGGAGCACACATGCCCTGAGTGGTTACATTGCAGCCTGTTTCTCCGTTGCTGGCTGCAGCCCCCTCACTCAGTATTGCATGTTTCAAAAATTGTCGCTCCTGTTTCAATCAGGAGAGACAGAAGAATGAAGTAAAGATAATATTTAATACAGAATATGAGTGTAGAGATTTAATAGAAGTCCTTGGCGCTTGACACCAGAGGGAGATACTTTGTGATTGAGGGACATCTGAGTGGCAGCAGGATAAATCCCCCCATGGAGTCCGGACACTGGTGGTGGTGGTGGCTGATGACACTGAGGCTGATGACTCTGAGGCTGATGAGGCTGATAAATCCGTAAAGACTATGTGGTGACTCTGTGCTATTGGTTGATTGTGAATCAGCTAATGACTCAATTGACCTACCCAGACAATGACACCTAGAGAAAGTGAGTGAGCATACGTGCAAGAAGTGAATGGCAGGGTTAGAAAGAAAAGGTTTGTCTTCCTGACTGAACCTTCACTAGAGCTTAATTTCTCCATTGCTGACTGCAGCCCTCAAAAACATGGGAAAATAGAGTCCAGGTTGAAAAATGTCAGTTACCCTTTAAAGACACCCTAAGGTACTTCAAAGTTTTTATAATATTTGACTTTATTTTTTGATTGAGATAGACATTTTTATCAATGAGCCCCTTGACCTGTTGAAAGTTTGAGTTGCCCCTGTGGTTGGATGATACTGACTCAAAATGTCTACTATTGGCACAGAGAGGCTGCGATATTTGTTACAGTGTTGGATGGAGAGAACAACATATTGCAAATTTTGCTATTCTAAGATTCTTAACAATGGTGTGGCTAAAAGCGTGTAAGGTTTGCCCTCAGGATGGTGCTACAAGAAAGGTCATGGGGCTGTTAATATCTAGGTTATTATCCCCAAGGGTTCATTATGGTCTTAGGGTATTTCATGAAATTAGAATATCAGATACGAGATGTCTTGAGCTCCAGGAATGCACAAGGATTTTCTGCAGATTGAAATTGTGGTGGGGGCTACAAGAAAGGTCAGGGGGTCACCACAATCATTAAGATTCATTCTCTCTGGACAATGAATATCTGCACCAAATGTCACGGGCATGTCGCCAGTCATGTTGAGACGTCTCACTCTGGACCCAAAGTTTTGGCAGACGATTTGCCAAATGACCGACAGATAATAGGCATCCACATGGCCTTCAGCTAACAAGAAATATCTAGGAAAAAAACGTGATTAAATAAAAGTCAATGCAGTCAGTTTGTTACACTCAATATAGTTAGATACAGTTTAGTGTGTTGTTATATGGCGCATTACACCGCCGAAATCTAATTTAGCACATTTACTTGTTTATGAAGGCGAGAGGTAAATCAGAAAATATCATCTCTGTTGCCGTGTGCTGAATACACCAGAGATTAAACTAATGAATTGTGTTTCAACAGCTGCCAGTTACAGTGTTTAGGGTGTAATGCTGCTTCAAACAAAATGTGTCTGCAGTTTTTCTGTTTTTAAGTAATTTAAACTGCCTACACAGCAAACAGAGAGCGTTGGGAGATGATCTTCAAGTGTCTATTTTCAGCTTTGATTTCATATTGTTCTTGTTTATAATATTTGTATCATGTTTGTGTTTGTTTCTTACTGAGTGTACGTCCTCTAGTGTCTGTTCACCCATCCATCAGTCCATTTGTGACCATTTCCAGGAAGGTCACACTGCAACTGACCTTGTGCTTTTTCAGTCTATGGAAGAGTCTTAGCAAAATTAGAATTTCCCCGTGGGGATGATATTATCACACTATTAATATTAGGCTGAGAGGGGAGACGGTGCAGCGAGGGAACAGAAGCTCCTGGCTAGAATCAATCTTAGGCTTGCCAGACTGTGATCTCTGGGCTTAACTTTGCCTATCCAAGGGTGGAGGGGAATGTCAACACTGATTAGATCTTAACAGACTGACATGTTTACACGCTTTATCTGGAGTTATTTTGTCATCTCCAATAATAGAGGATACCTTCAAGGTATTGCAATGCTGTGTGTGTGTGTGTGTGTGTGTGTGTGTGTGGGGGACATACAATTTACAGTCGTTGAAGGGTACGGGTGTGAAAGCACGCTACTTCTATATGCTTGAGTGAAAGTGTGAATGCATGCACAGCGGAGTATGCTAAGCTTTGATTCTGTGTGTTTCTGTATAATAATTGCGTTTTCTCTGTTACTGGCAGGTCGGAGATGAGATAGTGGAGATTAACGGGGAGCCGGCACGCGGCATTTCTCATACACGGGCTATTGAGCTGATCCAGGCTGGAGGAAACAAAGTGGTACTGCTGCTGAGACCTGGGGCGGGCCTGGCTCAAGATGGCAGTAAGTACTGTATGCACACAATTTATTCAGTGATAGGGTGAGACTGCTTCAAGTTTTCCCCTTAGCTTTTAGTTTACCATTTGATACGGACTGCCTTTGTGCCTAGAAAGATACTGTTAGTGCTCAATTTAAAACCTATTTTGGTAAGGTAACCATCTCCTTGCTATATTTATTTAGAGCAGTGATATGAGACCGGTACCAAACTTCTCATTGAACTCTTGGTTAACCTTGGCATGATTCATTAACAATTACAATGAAACTCAAAATGAATGCTTCACCCAATTACCCACCTGATGTTTCGTTGACTTTGTGAAGAAAACTTTGTTTTTCTGACATGCCTGTGAACAAAAAATGAACAAAGTACTTGATTAATTGAAGTCATAGGGGTCCACGTTTAACGGCAGCAGAACTATGTCAAAGCATCCATTCACAAACTCGCACACAATGTATGCAGTATAATCCAAGTCTCATTTATCTACTCGTGTGTTTAGTAGAAGAACAGGAAGAAGAAGATATACTTTATTAATTTTTCACTCTGCTGTCACATACACACAGGCCCAAACTACAAACAGGACCTCTAAATGCATTTAATGGAAAGGTGTCTGCCCCTGGACAGGCACCCCAAGCAGTTGGGGGTTCAGTGCCTTGCTCAAGGGCACCTCAACCCAGGCAGCGAGCTGGCACCTCTCTAGCTACCAGTCCATGCTCCATGCTTGGCACTACCAAGTACTCCCCAAATAGACAGCTCTTTCCAACAGAGAACTAAAATAAAAGTAGTAAAGTAATGAAAGTTATTTAGGTCCTCCTCCAAGCCAGACTCCACTGACAAAAACAGTCATTTTACCTCACTGAAGACAGGAGCTGCTGGTCTACCACTACCTCAATCAGGTAGTTTGTTTGTGTTACTTTGGGACTTTGGTGTTTCAAAGGGTTAGTTCAGATTCACCAGAGTCACAAAATAACACAAACTACAGATAGAGGCAGTGATAGACCAGCAACTCCTGTGTTCAGTGAGGTAAAATTACTGTTTTTGTCAATGGAGTTTGGCATTTAAGAGAGCATAGCTAAGTTTAACTTTAGCGTTGTCTATCTGGGAAGTACTGAGCATGTGTGAGAGTTTGTAAACAGATGTTTTGATACAGTTTTGCTGACATTAAACGTGGACTCCCTCTGTTTAAACTCGTCAAGAATTTTCTCCATTTTTGGATTCACAAAGTTCACAAAGTCAACATAACACAGTGGGAGTAATTGATATACAAATGGTCATTTTTTGAGTGATGTATTCCTCTAAATTAGAAACTTGATTGGATTTATTTGTGTTTACAGGGAGGGGACACTCACAGGAGTTAAATACATGCTGAATCCATACATCCACCAAACGTTTAGTCAATGCTAATGACTCCACTCCGTTTGTTAATTGGTGGAGTCCATTTTGGAATGCCGCCCGTATTGATTTGAATGTACTTTTCTTTTTATTTATTCATTAAATCTCTAACGGTCTGCTTCCTTTTGGCTCTTCTTCTCTTGCCCCTGATGCAGGTAGTACAGCTTCTTCTACTGTGTGCTACTACACTGAGCACCAACACTAACATCTTCACTGCTTTTACTGGCCACTTCTCTCTAACCTTGGTAATTCTTCTCTTTCTCACATATCTTCCCTCTGTTAACCTCTCGGTATACTCAGTTTTTTCTTCCTTCTCTTTCTAAATCTAAATTTCTAAATTGTGTGTGGACCTTCTAATATTAGTGTGCTCACATGGTGTCTCCATGTAATTGTGTGCTTCTCTTACAGGTCAACATGATCAAAAACCCATTTCACCCGCAAGCTATTCCGGAGATGTTTTCTCTGACACATCACCCCTGTCCTCTCCATATCCCACTGGGGCTTCCATCTTTGTTTCCTCTCCCTTCTCCGGCAAACTGAAACATTCTCACAGCTGGAGCAGCATCTCCCCGCAAGGCCTCAAGCCCCGCGGCAGCAGGGGTTTAAGCTCAGTGGAGGAGATTAGTGAGTGGGCAGACAAAGAGGTAGAAAGGCTCTCTCCCGCCTCCCCTGAGCACATGAACTTCTACAAGAGGACCAGGCCCCCAAAGGACTCCAGAGAGCTAAGTAGCCCAAAGAAAACAGGGGAGACATTTCCTAAAGCCAAAGAGCAACATCACGGTCCCAAAAAGGCTGAGAGTCAGGCGAAGGAAGAAACACTGAGCAGGAACAGGACGTCTCTCACACAGACAAAAACACGATCCTCAAGCCCTCGGAAGTCTCCTCAAGATGGACAGCGAGCGGCTCCGACCTTGCAGCGTGCTGAGCATCAACAAGGCCCTCAGAGGAGATTAAAAGACTCTTCCAGCAGAGAGAGCTTGAATCTTGAAAAGAAAAACGGCAAAGGAGGGAATCTCGAGATCAGACGATACTCTCAAACACGGGAGATGGAAGGGAGAGGAGAAAGGACAAGGCCTGGCCGTGAGCAAGTAAGTTTCAAAAGGAGGGTGGCAGGAGACCCTCGACTCCACAGGACATCTCCTCAGATAGTCAGAGAGGGCGATAAAGGTACAGGTAAAGACTCAGGGCAGAGAGATACTAATGGAAAGTACAAATCCACAGAAGACAGGAATACAAGCAAAGAAACCATCAACAAAAGGGAATCGCTGCAGTCTTTTAAAGATATGTGGAGTAAAAAAGGTTCTGTGGTTCCACCGAGAGAGGCGAAAGGAAGAGAGGACACATTTTCTTACTCCAAAGAAGCCAGTAGTAAAGACTTTGTGGCCTCTATAAACAGTTCTCCAGGGACGTCGCAGAGCCCAAAGGGACCTATTAGCCCCGGCCCTTGGAAAGTGCCCAGCTCAGCCAAAATCCTCTCCCAGGCAGAGGTCCTTCGTGACCCATTGTGATAGAATATTGAATCACCCAGACTTGAGAATATTTAACAGTACCCTCAGCGGATTGTTTTCTGAGTTCTTCCATAAAACAGAGAAGTGCAACATGGTGCCACTTTTCTTACCTTTGGACCATGTTCAGATTTGTCTTTTGACTCTGTCTTTTTTGGGAGTCCTGTGACATCACGTGTTGGCATGTAGCAGCTCCCCCCTCCGCCTTGTCCGCTGCTTTAGCATCTTCGATGTGGAACTCAAGCATGTGCGGCATGCTCGGGGCCTCGCCAGACGAGACATTTTGAAATGTGAATATGTGCCAATCCTGGGAGCCTCCTGTGGAACAACGACTACCAACAGCGCTTCACCCATTACAATGCAATGACCCATATGCAAAGAAAGGAGATAGGCCCTCGCCTCTCGCCTGTAGTATACACCAAGTGTGACTGTCATCGAGGGTTTGATTTAGCTCTCGGCCTCATTGTGGGATATTTTGACTGTCTTTTTCTTAATCGTTTGCTCAACTGCATGCAGTCGGTCCTTCTGTTTGTTTTACTGCACGTGTTCTGCACATCACTGAGGATGATCCTGTTTCTTGTTTATAGTTCCCATTCTCAACACCAGGCAGATTTCTAACACAATCCAGCAAGCGTTCACTTTACCGGGGACTCTAGACTGTTCTATGATTATAGACGTGGCTCTCCTCCATACAAACAGTATCATTCAAAAGACCAGAAACTTGTGGTTTGAGATCTTGTTTACCATGTGTACGATAACCAACCAGTGTGCAATTTATTGAGACGATAGATTATTACGTGTATATGTAGCTGTACCAAGCCATTCCACATTTTGATATAGACTTCAAAGATTTGTCCCATGTCATTTGAGCTTTCACTGTCCCTCCGATGTACTTCAGTGGTAGGACTTACCATGGATCTTGTAGTTCATGAAATGTATAGGTAATGTGCAAACCGCTGTACCAAATGTTTGCAATCGCTCAAAACGTGTCTCATTGTGAAATATAATATAATATATATATTTGAATGTGTCATGTTTTGCAGATTCTAACTTTTAAATATCTATTGAATTCCATTGCACTGCATCTGCCCTTGTAGCATAACAGAATGACCATGAGTTGTATTTAATTCGTGATGTTGACTTGCTACCAATGCCATTTTATTATTATTGTTATTTTATAAAGCTGTTTCATTTTTTCTAAAAAAAAAAAAAATTATATATACATATATATATATATCACTGTCTAAGGTCAAAATGGCAATTTATATAATAATGTGGAAGTCCCTGATGGTTTTACCTTTGCCTACTGAGAAAAGAAAAATGAGGGTTTTTAATGTGTTTGTCAGTCCTGCTGTATAATTATCTGCCAGGGTAGCGTGAAGGATGATGGATCTTAGAGAGTGATGAGGTAGTTTACTGAGATATCGAGCATGCTGCTGATGTGAGACAGGTATACAAATATCCCACCTTCCTGCATATTTTAAGGGTTGTTAAGCTGATGGCCATAAGATAGATAATTGGTTCCAACTTGTCAAATATCGATGCTTGGTGAGTGGCCCTTGGCATCAGGTACAGACGCACCAAGGCACCCTTTATCGGCGGTATGATAGACACTGGGCAATTGTTGATACTCTGAGCAACTGCCATAGTATAAGGAGCAAGAAAGTCCACACAGGGCAGACGGGAGGGGAGGTGGATGGGTCAAACAAATTGTTGGTGTACCGTGAAACCAAAAATAACTCAAGTTATTTTCAGAAGTAACTGCACCCCAGAGTTTTGGCTGAAGTGCCTCTACATTGAAAATTCACAAAATGCCTCTACAACGTGAAAAAAGTATCAACATGGGCAGCATAGGGCTAAGACACATCCAGTCACTCCTTTGTACTGTGCAGAGGAGTGATGGAGGGAGGAAGCGGCGGTCAAGCTGGTCTCACTCCGAAGTCGTTGAAATTCGGCGCTTAGGCAGTGACTTGTGGTGTCAGACACTGACGAAAAAAGCTTTAATGTCGGCATGATATGCGGCTGGTCGTTGTTATAGTTTAAAGGCGCTCAGCAGCATCACGGGGAAACACGGCGGGACGAGAATGAAAGTTAAGGCAGCAAAAGTCAGAGTAGGGTGGGCGGGATGGGTGATGGATAGGTCCAACAAACATCAACCTTCACCCGGGGGAGCAGTGTTTGTGTCCCATAGGATTATAAAAAGCCAAATTCTCTTCTTTTTCCTAAACCCAACCACTTGCGTAAGATGTTGGAGGAAAAAAAACGTCAATTTGCGGTGTTGTACCAACGTAGTGCGTTTATTTTAAAAGAGACTGTATGTAAATGATAAATTTTCCTTGAAAACAGAAGTGTATTTTGAAACAAGACAATGCATGTAACAGGCAGAACTTGACCAGGCATCCCAGAACATCAACCAAGGGTACCTTTCACGTCGTATCTGGACGTGGAAGGTCTGTGACCAAATGTTAATATGTGACGAGGTCAGAGTGACACTTTGTTGGGGGGGTTTATTGATGACAAAAGCTGCCTCCATTTACGTCGCCTGCCACCAGATCGGCCAATAGGAAAATTCCATGAGGACAGTTGCTAACGCAAAACATAGATTTCAAATATTTTGTGCTACAATGTCAAGTTTGGACCTGAATTGATCAACAACACTTAATACTCATATATGCTGGTTTTCAGCTGAAAAAAGGTAGTTTGGGGGTTTAGTTACTCTCTAACAACAACGTAGTGTGCTAGCATACAATGCTAGTGACATATGTCACTTGACATACATGTAAGTGGCAACATCTGGGGCTGAAAAATGAAACCAAGATGCCAAGTGCCAAAACTGCAGTTCTTCGAATGGCCACTTGAGGCTGCTCCAGGAACCAGTCAATCTCCATAGACCACCATGTGAAAATGCCCTACTTTACAGCAGAAATAAACATGTTTACAGCCAAGGACAAAAAAGGTTTTGGTCTATGTTGCTAATTTTCACCCTCATGACAACTGTACAGGGGTGACTTTTTTATAGAACTCACCTGTTTACATTTTATTAAGGCTTAAAGTTCTGCATAATTAACGGCAGGATGCTTTGAGTGACAGGCCGTCTGCTGATAGTGTCCTCAGCTTCTCAGTCACATCCACCCCTCGCTCCTCCACAGCTCCAGCCTCTTGCCCAAATATGGTCACTCCTGGCTCCAAAAAACCAAGATGGCGACGGCCATGGTGCCAAACTCGAGGCATTATTTTTACAGTCTATGCGTATGTGACATAAGTCAGGTGCAGTTACATTATGTTAGTTATAAACATACTTATTTTAAGCCAAACCATGAGGTTGTTTTTCTAAACATAACCACGTCCCTTTGTTGCCTAAACCTGAGGAAGTAAACCTCAAAACGAAGAGTTTCTTTTGCCTACATTCTGAGTTTACTTTGGAAAGACACTACATGTTACAAGCAAAAATTGACGCGCCATCCCCGAGCATCAAAAACTGATGCAGGAGGGCTACCCAGAGTCATATTTTGACATGTAGGGCTACTGATCAAGCGTCAGTACTTGACAAGTTGGAAGTAAGAATGTGTTGCTGATTTCACTGTTGATGCTTCTGCTGTAAAATCAGAGCGAAAGAAATATACTCAGCATACCTGCTAATACAACGTATGAGATTAAGACATATTCAGATGAGCTCAGGGAACACAGTATAGTAGCAAATGTGTGATAAAGCCAGTGTCAGTGATAGTGAGATGATGGTTATGGTCTGTGGTTGACTGTGATGAGAGCCTGTGATTGTATAAGGGGGTTTTCAGGTTAAAAAAATGACTCGAGGATGTGCTCTGAGCCAATCAGTGGTAGGTCTTTGTGCAATAGTTCGGTTGGTTGAATGAGTAAATCCAACCTTGAGTGTCGGGTAAAGGCAGTTCACTCTGGTTAGACAGATAATGCCCTTTTTATTGTATGTCCCTCTGCACTGTTGTACTCCTTTATGCCTTTATTTTGACCTTTTTTATTTTTATTTTATTTGTTTGTTTTTTTTAATCTCATCTCTGTATCATACTGTGGCCTTGCATCGCTTCATTAGAAAAACAATCCTTGTGGTATCTTCTACATTCTGTAGGAACAGTAGATGTAAATGTTTGTACATTGTACAGCACCTTTATAAATACTTGCTGAGTGCTCTTTCGGGGAGAAAAAAACATAGAGGTATATTAAATCGCTCCATTATTTTTTTATGTAAAAAAAAAAAAAAAAAAGAGAAAATATTTAAAAATGAATTGAAAAGGATAGACTATGACCTTGACATGGTGTTCCGTTCATGCACTGAAAATAAAGTTTTACTGAAAACACCCTCTGGACCTCCTGTACTGAAAATAAAACACACATAAATTATACATTTTTAATTAAAACCGTGCCATTCGATTTATGCCAGAATTATTCACTGAATAATCACCTAGGTGTCATATTTAGATTAATTTGTTTCTCATTGCGGTCCAACAATGCTGCCCTTTCATATGACAAAGCAGCATAAGCCGCTGTTACTATGGCAGATTTCCAGTTGTCATGGTAGCCGACTGCTTTTCTCGGCAGAGCTCGGAGAGAGCCTCACCGCACGAGGTAGATGCTATTTCAATTACAAGAGAAAGCTCAGAGGCATCTTATGACACATGTGCATCATGTCCATATTTCCATATTTAAGAAGCAGGCATGAATCATGTGGCTGTGTGTGAAATTAGAACACAAATGAAGCATAAACACACAAACGAACGAACGGCATAGACTGAATCAGAAATATCTCAAACAGGTGTTACAGCAGAGCAGTAATTAAAAGCTGTTTGCCAAAGGCTCTACAGTACATATTTGTTCATGTCAGTTTATCTTGTGCAGGATCTTTTAAGTTGTTGTAAATGAAAATTGAATTAGCTGCAGGGTCCCTGGCTACATTTTACTTATTTAGACAAAAGATTTTCTTTTAATCTTAAGGCTAGTGCCTATTACATCTGAAAACTATCACATTCTGTAGCAGTCTAAGATATATTTCTTTGTTCTGGTTTGTGCAACCATAAACTAAAAGGTTGCTGATATCTATAGCTTAGCTTTATTGAAAGTTAGAGATGTGAGTAGGCATAAATAAATATTCTTCTCTTAGTCAGACCATAATTGGCACTTCTTCACGTGGTGTACGCTCACAACCCAACACACATACAAAGCATGTTTCTACCATGCTTCGAACTGGTGGTGCTGTACCTATGCTGTCAGTTTCTGTAAAGGCTTAAAGAAGAAGTACACCCATTTTCAAAATTCATACATCTTTCTGTGGTATAAGCAGGAACAAGTCAGCCCCAAGTCCAAAAACTAGAGTGCTGAACCTCAAATTTGTGATGTCATCAAGCGTGAAGTCTAAGACAGTTCCATTATCAATGAATTGGGAAGGAGGATTTTCAATTTGCACATAATAAACCCTGTGTGGAAACACCAAAAAATTGGAAAAATATTACAAAAAACATTTTGGGGGACATGGAAAAGTCGTTCGATGAAAGGCAAATGCGCCTGAGTGCTATGGAAACAGATTCAGCAAATGAATGATGATGTAACATAACTGTCATTGCATAACGTTAGGCCAGTGCCAGTTTTCTCTGTCGTCTCTGGATGGCTTTTAACATGCTTATGTATGCAGCAATGACTATATATACAGATGGACAATGTATCTTCACTTCCTCCCACTGTACAAAAATGAAGCCAAAATATCCTGGATACGGCTACTGCCATCTTGTGCTGGTGATGTCATTTACAGCCAGAGTCTATCTCCATGGTATTAAGTTCCTGCTGCCCAACCCAATCGCAAACAGCACAGTTCATTGCAGACACACAACTGTCAATCATGACATCAGCCCCCCTTTTTATAGTAGCACATAACTAGGTATAACCAAACTTGAAAGAAAAACAAACAATAGAACAAACATCAAAGTGATAAAACTACCTAAAATGACAGAAACCATCTTTGAGAAAAATGTATTTAACATGTCCTTTATTCTTAAGTCTGGCCCATGTCTAGTTCTCTAACATTGAGTGGGTGCACTTTATGGCCTGTACTGCAGCCAGCCACCGGGGGGCGATAGAGATGTTTTGGCTTTATTTTTGGGAAGCTGTCATGTCCATCTTTACATACAGTGTATGGTATGCACACAGGCCGGTTAACAGAACTCTTCCAAGAGCACAGAGCTGTAGTATTAGTTGTTGAGAACTCTATTTCCACTGTCCAGTGTGCTCTTTGGTAATATTGGTTGTTTCCCTTTGTTTAAGGTCTTAGCACCTGACCGGACAATTAGAGCCACCCACTGCTTATCTCGATAAACCAACTCCCAATGTGCATAACAGTAGTGGATGGAAAAGGACATACACTTTGGTTACAATTTGCGCAACATTTGGATGGAAACCTGACGACTGAGGACATCCAGGGCAACGTAATGAGTATATGCGTACATTTCCTGTTGCAGAACTGAGAACACTTAAATAGAATAAAGCTAATTTGGGTATAAAAAAGAAAACAAACACTCCACAAAATCTGGCCCCCGATCATCTAAGGAGCAGCTCCAGACTTAATACCCGATGACATCACAAGGTTGAGACTCACTTGTCTGGTTTCTGGCTCTGAGAGAGAGTAGCTCATGTTCACAAATATTGACTGAACTTCCCTGGTCCATGGAAATAACATTAAAATTATTAGTTCAGGTGGTGTTCCCCTTTTAGTAACCTGTGGGACTGCATTTAAGGAGGGAACCACTGCACTGAATCAAGTTTTAAACAGAAAGAAAACAAGACATGATTTTTGTAGTGTTACATCATGTTTATCCTGTTACTTCCTTCATCAGTCAGAGCTGTTGCATTTTAATGTAGTTCACCTTTAACACCACCAGATGTCACCAACCCACAGTAAAGCGTTGGGTGCACATGGCTGGAGAAGTGCGCACATCAATTCAGATGTGAATGTCTCAGTGAATCATAGGTGTTATGAAGAGATCATTATCATATGAACAGAAGAGGCACCATTTCTCTGGCAGCAGTAAAGGCGTTATTTATGAGTCATGTGAATCTGTTTTGTGAAATGTGAGTATATGGGAAAATAAGATTTCCCCTGAAGCCCTTTGTAAGGTAATATCTGCCAAGTCATAGAGATATAGCGTGTGAAGACATGAGGTATGAGTACAAGGTTATAATCCTGCTACTCTCTACATCACATCCTTGGTATGTCTGAGCCTGAGAAAATAAGGTGAACTACGCGGCAGTGGACAGATATTAACATTTGGGTGGCAACTTCTTTTCTCTGTTATCAGACGTGAGGAGAAGCAGATGCATTCTTTTCGGATGGCTGTTGAGAGGGGTGGTGTCTTAACCTTCCACTTGGATTGTGTGTTTGGAGAGATAAGAACAGCAGGCCATGTCACAGCCCTTGGAGGCTTGGTGGACAGGCATTGGTTGCCAGCTAGTACTAGTTTTTGATCGCCTTAAAGGGTGTGAGGTGCACCACAGGCCACATTTTATTGGCTTTACATCACCTTGAGTGTGCAGACCAGTGAGGCCTCAGGCTTCTTTAAATATCCTACTTTTAAGTGATGTAATGTGCGTAATCAAAAATATCCGTCACTGGGTCAGAAAACACTCACTAAAGGCGACAGACATGCTCCTGAACTTTATTAGCTCTGTGTTGCCAGGTTTCTGAGTAATCTGCGTGTTTCTTAGGCAACTCTGGGTGGAGGACGGAGACGGCCCCTGTCAACAAACTTATGTGGCTGAGAATGGGTGGTGGAGTGAACTCCTTGGAATTCACCCCAGTGAGTGTGTGTGAGGCAACAAGGCGAAGAGGCACAGCCCCCTTGTTGAAGAAAACTGTGGAATGTATCCATGACAATAACCCAAACCCCAGAAAGTGGCTCAGACTCTTTAATGTGGAGGACAAAAAACATCCAGATCCCCACTATAACAACCCCTGACTTATTTATTGTGTATTTATTTGATGATGATGATTATAAGTAGCATTATTTATCAAGACCACATGTACTGAAATGTTATGTTAACACATAACATGCTGTCTTGGTGAGGCTTCCCCTATTGAGGACCAGCAGAGGGAATACCCCCTTTTTTCCAGGACACACCCATAATATTTCCACTTTCTGCTTTTGCAACAGTTGGGGAGACGTCTCCTCTTCTTACAGGAGGTGGGACTACTGAGCTGCTCTAACTGGTGGACATACTGGGAGTTTGTGTTCATTCACTGGTCATTAAAAGAACAACTAAGTTGTTGAAGTGTCATCGGTCTTATTAACAGGTTTTTGCCCACTCTGAGACCCGTGTCTGACATACGCTGAAATACATGAATGTAAAGGCAAGCTGTTTTAAAAGTTCAACTTCCTGTTGTGCCTTTCAAAATAAGACACTATTTTGTTTTTGCGATATGTATTAATAGTTGAACATGTCCACAAAAAAAGAGATAGATAAGAAATAAAATATTCAAAACAGTCAAAACAAAAATCTCTATAAATGCACAGGTACACAAAGAGAAGGCTAACTTACAGCCAGCAGGCGATTTGAAGAGGAACAAGGGGGACACCATCCGCCATCTTAGCAAGATGACCAAAATGCGTCCCCCTTGTTTAACTGCCGTCCCTCAACATCCCAACTACTAACGCCCAGACATTCGTGGAAAAGGGAGTTGCTATGCTTTCTAATTATATAAGTATTGTTTTTGTACTCTTAATATTATCCAAAATATGGCATATTGAGTGTCACGGTCTGTCAGGTCATGACTTAAAGAGAGAAAGGCCTTCAGAGTTTGCAGTACGGTGGCCGCAAAGGTACACGTCAGAGCTAATTGGCCTTCTAAACTGGGAGCGCTTGTTGTACTGTTAGGGCTGTCCCGGAGCGAAAAACACACACAAAACCTCGAAGACACTTTCTTTTAGCCAACGTGGTGAAGAAAAGAAGCATACCCAGCAATATGGCGATGGAGGAACACAAATGTAGGAGTTTGAGGAGCGGAGTTAGCATACACAGTTAGCAATGGACTTTACATGATAATATTCACAACCCAGACTAATTTTTCATGAATAATTATTTTGATTATTTGATTGGTGGACCCTTATGGACTAAAGGAATATAAATAATGAAGAAATGGAGATATATTTGGACTTGAAGACCGACTCAGAGGCAACTGTTATGGTTAGCATGTCACTAACAAGTTACTTCATCTGTCTCTGTTGCTTATCATGCAGGACAACACTGATAACTGTGCATGAATTGTACTATTGTGCTCATGGTTTCTGTAAATTGAACTTAAGGAATGAATTGTAGATATTCTAACCAAGCTAATGATGTGTAGCAGGTCCATACTAACAAAAATATAAACATTTAATGTTATATTTTGATGCACATTGCTGAGCTGCTTAGAAAAAGCTCATGGATTTTAAGAGTTTTTTAATATTCTGAAAGATAAGGCTTTGTTTGCTTTAAATAACAGGAATACCCACTGTTCTGGACCCTATCTGATTGCTATGATGGTAAGCCTTTCATTATAATTTTGGCACCAGAGTGCAGTTGAGGTGTTTGCTGTTAGCTTGTCGGCATGCCTTGACAAGCGTTGGGAAGGTTACATTTGAAATATAGTTGGTTACAGATTACTAGCTAACCTGTGAAAAATGTAACTATTTTAATTACTTCATCAAAGGAATTTAACTTGTTGCATTTGATTACTTTTCTAGTGCATGTTGTAAATTGGGCAATAAAGCTGTAAAATAGGCTAAAGGAAAAAGGCTATGCCAAGAAAGCATTCCTGTACAGCAGGAAGATTCAAAGTGACAGGATGAATGTGATACTCTCGGCCAGGCATACTCTCTCTTGCAAAATGACAGGTGGCCAGGGGCCGGTTGCAAAAATGCTGCACAGGTCAGGTGTACGCAGGGGCACTACTTGTATTTGAGGACATTCAGGGCTTAGCCCAGGCCTCTGTGGGTGCCCCCCTTCCCCTGGCACTTTTTTGATGAACAAGCTCTATTTTAATGCATTGTATTCACTGTGACACTTTATTTATTTAAAGGTGAAAAATCCCATTGTGAATCAACATATATTCACTGGTTGGGGGGGGCATTTGGCACCCTGTTGTAGGCCAGATTTGGCCTATGGGCCACTGTTTGAGTATCACAGCTCTATGCCTACATGAAAACTTTTTACTGAAGGAATACATTCAGAAGTAACCCCTTTGTACTCACCAGTATTTTGATAAGTAACTATAATTTAATGACATATTTTATCTCAGTGACTGCAGCTGATTACAATTACTATTATTTTGTAATGTAACTACATGTAACAAGTCACTCCCCAATCAAACCAAACCTAAAAATGAACCAAAATCCACATGTTGCCAGAAAACTCGTTTAGTTCGGCTACAGATATATCACGAACAAGTGTACTGCAGACAACAATAGTATGGCTGATCAGTGTGTTATGATGTGTTATAGAGGAGTCTTCTTCAGACATCCACTCATATTCCATAAGACACTCTCAGGACTTTTATCATCCATATTGTCGCACGTATCTTAATCAATATTTCATGACATACAGGACATACAGAGGACCATCTCTTTGGAACAACCTTCTTCCATCTCTACAATTATCATCTACATTATCGTTATTCAAAAAACATCTGAAAAGGACTCGAACTTGCAAAGACTCTTAACACTTCATTGATTTATTTCTTCTTTTTTTTTTATTTGTTTTTATCGTACATCTTTAACAATTTTGTAATACTCCTTAGTCTGGAAGTCCTTAATATGGGAGGTATATTCATGAGCCAAGTTTGGCTTCTAACCTTTCCTGTACAATGTTTTAACTTATGATTTATTTTTCCTGTAATTTCTATACATGTATGTGCAACTAAACTAAACTAACCGTAATTAAACGCTTAATATCTTAACTGTAACTAAATCATACTTTTAATGATCAATGGGGTTGATTAAATATTAGTGTTTCTGGAGGGGGACATGCTTTTATTGTGAAAGCATTCCCCCACTTCCTGCCAGTGTGGCTCTTGACGTTAACTTGACGCCAGATAAAATGGATCGTAGCAGTGTGTTCAGAGGAGGATCACTGTTCACCGGCGGCCGAGCAACTCGCGTCTCTACACCGCTACTGTGAAGACTGAAGCAGACCGTACAGTTCTAGGATCAGGATCTGGATCAGGATCTTTGGTCTCCTTCTGCAGCCCGGCATGGGAGTGTTCCTGGACACCTGTGGACGGCGGAGAGTCAAGTCCCTGCTGTTACTGTACCTCTTTGTGGTGAAGGCAGCAGGTCAGTGAAACGCATCAGCCTCGCAGTCTGCTTAATGAGATAATATTTATCAACGTAGAGTCACATGAGAGTTTCAGCGAGAACAGACAGGACTGTTGATTCTGTCCAAGCTCAGGGACAGAAATGTCACAATGCAATATGGTGACTTAAAAACTAAAAACTGGAGTCTACAATAAGTTTAAGTTTGTTGTATATTAACTTATCATAAAGTAATATAACACTCAATGCAAATATACACACAGTGTCCACGTAATTAGGTACACATGTACAATATGCAAACTTTTAAGGTGCCATATAATATTCATTTTTTGTCTACAGTGTCAAAGAGGTGTTTTAATACATTTATGTGTTGTAGCATTGTTAGTAGTAGTGTTATACTGAATGGTAAGGACCAGTACAACACCATTTTAACTATAACCTTGACATACATACAGCTGGATTTACACTTTTTTTTTTAATAAGATAGATGTTATGGCTGTGTGCCTAATAAAGTGGCCAGCCACTGACTGTATAAGACTGTAAATTCAGCATTGAATACTATTACATTCTCATCTCCGTAGGGGTATTCTAGCACTACTTATGTGAGACGAACTGTCAAGATGAGATAAATCCTCCATAAAGTGCACTCCTCTGAGTATTTTAGAAATGTTCTGTGGTTTCGTAGAGATAGGACAATTACAGAAAGTGTGAAGGTGCCACTGCCAGTGTAAACTACAGACCAAAATAAAAGTTGGCTACCACAGACACACCATTTGCGTCTTTTTGGAAGAGAAGCTCTGTGTCCTTTTTTTTTGGTATCACTTTCCAATAAGCCCGTCTTTACAGAGGCTTTAATAGTTGTAACTAATAGTGTTAATATTTGTTTAGAATTAAGACTTTCTAGACCAGTTATCAAAAAGTTACTGAGAAAACCTACATTGGGAGGTAATGGAGAACCTCGAGGACCAAAGTCCATTCATTTACAACTGAAGTTATAACATTTATAACTGCAGATTTGATTAATTAAAACCTTTTATTAATGACTTATAAACATTTATAAATGCAGGCTAGATGACTTATTAGAAATAAAGAAACGGAGGAGTATTTATTAATGGTTTACCAAGTGACTAGCTTCAGGTCTACTGTTGTATCGACTGAAACGTGATCATCATGCCTGATTTTTAAACAATAAGATGTTGATGTTTCCTTTCCTTTGTCTATCATATCTCCAGCTGCTTGCTCTAAACCTAAGGGAATGGAAAATACTGTCTTAACCGACAAATCGCTTCTAATGAATGAGTTTCCAGAGGGTTCTGAGGTCCACTGGGAGTGTGCCCATGGATATGTTAGAGACAGTGGCTCTGGGAGTATGACCTGCGTTGATAACAATTGGACTGAACCAGATCTCATCTGCAAAAGTGAGTCCTGCCTACTTTAAAGGTCCAATGTGTAGGATTTAGGGGGATCTATTGGCAGAAATGGAATATAGTAAGTATGTTTTCTTTGGTGTAAAATCACCTGAAAATAAGGGAGCGATCACACCGAGATGAAACGCTAGAAACGCAACGCCAGTAAAACCATTGTTTTCCTATGATACGGCGAATCTGACCATCAAGCGTCTTTTTAGACGGGCGTTTTTCCGGCGTCTTTTTAGACGCGCGTTTTTGTAGACGTGTGTTTTTGTAGATGCGCGTTTTTAGACGCGCGAAGACGTTGAAAAGTTAAAATATTTTCAACTTTTTGAGCGTCAGACGCCAGTAGCTAGCGCACATTGAATAAGCGCTTCCAGCGTTTCAAGCGCCTTTGAGGCGTCCGCGTCTCTAGCGTCTCATTTCTGTGTGATCGCCCCCTTAGAATCGTTCCGTGTCGGTACCTTAGACTGAGCTGTTTTATCTACATAGGGAGCGGGTCCTCGTCTGTGGAGAACGCCATGTTGCACTGCCATGTTTCTACAGCAGCCCAGAATGGACAAACCAAATACTGGCTCGAGATAGGGCCTTTCACGTTTTTTGCGTCTGCCACTATAGTTAGCAGCCCCTCTACAATAAACATTGTTGGCAAAACACCATTTTTTAAACATGAAACAGCTTTATTCAGTGTCTTTACCAGTTAAAACTACCAGGTTTGTTTGTTTTGAAGAAGACGAGACCTCTGTGGCTAATTCGGCTCCCGGTAAAAACCTCCTGTACGTCTGGATCCTAAGTTATCAGAGGTAAAAGGTGAGCACACATTAGCAGGTGCTGGGTGAGTTACCCGTCTCTGTAGAGCCGAACAGTGTAGGAGATGGGCTGATTTGTAACTTGAAAGTGCTTTATTCAGTATTTTTACCAGTTTTAATTACCTGGGATCTCATTTAAAAAACATTGTATAGGATCCATACTAGAACTGTACGTACAGACAAAAGCCAAAACTGCCGTGTGCCAAAAAATATTCGACAATTTCTACAATCAGGCTTCCACCTCGCTATCTGCATCGCCAATTTCCCGTCTCCAAAATGTTTGTAAGCATGGGTCAAGGTTTCTCCCATCAAGTTTGTTTTTATGATCACAACTTTTGCGTGGGAAGTGGTGCTAGGCCTCTTTCAGGGCTTGTTTTGTGCGTATACAATTTTTATAAATGATCCTGGTCTGTTTTATTTTTAGAGAGGGGGAGACCTCAACGGAAAATCCGGCTCCGGTTAAAAATCTCTTGAACAAATTATGAACACTGAAGGAATTCTAACCGGGGGAAGTTTCAGCTGGTTGCAATTTTGCAATCCTCACCACTAGGTGCCACTAAAACCCCCTAAATCTTACACACTGGACCTTTAATTATAACTCTGCTGGCAACAAACACAGCGTTCAACGTTCACAGTCTTCTACTGTTGACGAGCATTCTGTCATTTTGGGGTTAATGCCATGGCCTAAAAGTCCAACAGCAATGTTGTGTTGTTTGTGTTTGTATTACAGAGAAAGACTGTGGTCTCCCTAAACCTCAGCCAAATATGAACTTTAATATGAGCGCTGGAACCCTGTTTGGTGCTTCAATAAAAGTAATATGTGATAAAGGGTGAGTATAACTCTATACATGAACCATGTGATCGCAATTTGGATGATTTATGACTTAAAATAAATAGTTATGTGTTTGAATTTAGAGAGACAAGTGTGGGCATGTAGCAGCTCCAGTGGCGACACAAAGGGTGCCCTCAGTAGATGTCATGGTCATTTACATACATACAAAGTATCTCTTTTTGCTGTGCTGCCAACAGTTGTTGACTAGAGAGTGCTGCTGGCAAGTAGACCTAGATGACTGAAGTCAAGGTGGATTTGCTCATGGAAACAGTCTCTAAAGAAAACAAAATCGCCTTGAAAGGCAAATACAGCTGTCGCCAGAGAGTGTTTCGTTATAGTTTCCCTGGTCAGAAACTTGGCTCTCCTTTTCCCAACGCTGAGATAAAAGTTGTTGATACATAGTTCTTGACTAACCCAGGAAGAATTTAGTTTCAAGGCTGAGATTACCTTTTGATTTCAACACACAATCAGGGCTCGGCAATATTAATTTCTCCTCAAATAAACAATCCTGCTGTTTTTCCCCCTCCATCTTCCAACAGTTTCCGGGTCGTTGGATTGAGCTACAAACAGTGCTATGAGGCAGGGTGGAGCGGAAGAGCCAAGTGTCAAAGTAAGTGTCTCTTTTGAAGCCACAACCAGAAGCAGTTAAACAATTGTTTGGTACATTCCTGCAACAAAAGCTATTTTCAAAAGACCGCTTTTCTGCTCTTGTAAGAGTCACTTTAATATGGAGCAGCTGTGCAGATCTTCCTTGTCTGTTTCCAGACTTTTTTGGGGGCTTTCTCTATGTTGTCTATGCCAATTAGAAAGCAACACAGTTTATTTGACAATATGGATTTTCTTTCCCACAATAGCCTTTTTACATTCATATAAAACATAACATGACATAGAATAGAATAGAATAGAATAGAATAGAATAGAATAGAATGTTTTTAGCTTTCTGCCCTGATATCTATGATGAAGCAAGAATGCTCCTCCTGTCACAGTAAATAATAATCTATACACATTGGAGTTTGTTAGTTGCAATAAATGCAAAATGTGACAAGTATTTAAAAGAAAATAGAAATGTACAAGCTCAGAAACTGTGCAGAAATTAGTCATTCATTTGATCATTTGATAAATCTAAACTCTTAACATAATTTATGTAGGTCTTCCACATGGTCTCAAACTTATTCTGTTGAGCCTTTAATATGTAAGGTATCCTTTCTGGAAGGCTTGATAACAGCCGTCTTTATCTGAGAACGTTTCTCCATAAACCATTTACATTTTTTTTTGGCATAAAGCAAGCTGAGGTCTGTAAATGCTTGTTCATTTTTATTATAGTGATGTTTCCCTGGACATAAGCCCAAGAAAAAAGCTTAGGGTCCAGCGAGATTCTTTATTTTTTTTCTAAATAATCTTCTCAATTGCGTAGTCCCACCTCTGGGCAAAGACTGGCCAATCATAACGTAGCTTCAGGCCGCCTCAGACCAGGGTCCATCAACAACACAGCTGTGCTCCATTGGCTCTAATGCATCCGTTTCCGATTTCCTTCATTTCCAGGCTGGTTTTGTGGATTTGGAGCTAAATGTTGTGCCTGGGGCACGTCGTGTATTAATGATACACGTTACCTGGAGAGGTTGGAAAGAGATCTATGTTTCTTCCCTGTTCCAAAACCAAAATCAAACCCTGAAAAGTGTAGGGTTAGCTAGCTAGCTACTGAAGATATAGCCTACTGAATGTATACACATGCTGCTTTTGCTTTTTAATGATTATAGCAGTGAAACAAAGACCGAGCCTGCTGTACAGGAACCAGTGAAGGGAAGCAGGGAAACTTTGCTGATATTCAACCAGCTGCGTGTCATCACAGTGTGCGCAGATGAATGTTGTTTGACGATGTTTGGGCGGAGATCCCTGCCCGTCTGGCAGAAGAGGGTCGATTGCTGGCGGTGGCACGGGGGCGAAGCTAAACACTGTTCATCTGCACACAATGCGATGCCACAGCTGTTAAATATTACCTTTATATTCATTGTCTTGTGTGGCGATCAGCAGTGATGTGGTGGTTCACTTTGACACTGTGATCTGTAGCCTATAGTTCAGCTTTAGCTTCTAACTATCTTTGTCTTTTGAACCTGTTGTTGCTGCTGAGTCAGTTTGACATCCTGGATATATCCTTCAAACACAAACTGTAGACCCCTCTGTCTGCTTCTCTCTGGAATCACTGTTTCATTTTTCCAAAAATATGGTCATATTTCTTCAGCGAGTGCAGTTACAGTGTGATGCTCTGACAGCTTGTTGGACCATCACAAAGGGGCGGGGCTTAGCAAAAGTACAATTGTAACTCTTACCTCTTCCCAGAACATTTTATATTTCTGCATTGCCAAATACATTGCCAAAGAATGTTCCTCTCTTTTCTTTATTTTTTGTTCATATGTCTGGCATGTTTTTCTTGTATCGATTTAATTCCACCGGTGTCACATATGTCCGCATTAATCATTTGTACTGCATTAACTTAAAGCATGTAGTCATAGACTGCATGAGCATCAGCACAAGCTGCTCTCCAATCTTCTTCAGAAATTTTGCGTTTTCATTTTAAAGTATTGTCTGATAAGGATGTGTGAAATCACCCATTTGTCTGCTTCCTCAGTTGTAACATGTGGCAAACCTGTTGAAGTGACCAACGGCAGACACTCATGGGATTCTCAAGATGCCCCAAAATATGGAGAAACCATATCATACATCTGCAACGAAGGCTACACCCTCACTGGGAAAGAGAGTATCATGTGCAGGGAAACTGGTCAATATGACTCTCAGGCTCCTGCGTGCAAAGGTAAGCACACTACATCCATGTGTTTGACTTCCTTGTGTTTACGCTAATGAGAGGCAGGCTGAGGTGGACTAAGTTTTATGCATAACAAGTGTTGTTTAAGTTGTTTCAGGACCACACAGGTAGTTTTGCGTGATTTAATCCATTAATTACATCAACTCTTTACATTACTGCAGACTGTTTTCAAACCGTACAACAAGTTTGCAGACAGAATTCTAGTCTTTTGGTTCCCGTCCATTCAATGTGAGATGAAAATCAGGTGGCAGGCGCTGACTTGATATGTAGACTATCACAGTGAAAATTTGTTACCTTTTATTTTTTGTTACGTTAACACCATATGATGAAGCAGTTGTGAGAAAGCTGCTCCCAACTGTCCATGTTGGTGTGTTCAAGGACATTCAGATATATGTGACTCTGATATTGAAAAGCATTGCATTCATTAGCTTGAGTATGTTATCTAAAAATGAAGCCAAGCACAACATGCTAATATGGACGTAATGAAAAAGATTATGTGAATTTAAACATTTCTGAGATCTAATATTGCTGCCAGTGTCATGGCTCAGATGTCGGAGTGTTGTCGCCCTGACGTGCCAAGTCTTAAAGTGACACTTCACACCCAAATCAAAAATACATGCAAAGTTATGGCCATGCCTGTGGTTTCACATGTTTCAGCACATTAACTTACAGTCATGCACGCATTACACAACAACATATCAAAGCATAACAGAGGTTTTCCAGACGATTACGTTCCAGGCAGCCACCATTTGAAATGTGTTTCACTACAGTATGAAAATCATCAGGGAGAGCTTTGAAACTTGCTCAACTCGAAATTAGCACGTGTTGTGACAGATTTATCTCTGTGAGCTATGGGTGTGGCAGGTGAATCTGTAGAAGTGGAGGCTTCTGTGGAAAGTAATTATGGTTTTCAAAATATATTTTCCACCTGTAAAGCAAAGTCTTAAAGGGACAGTTCAAACCAAATCAAAAATATATATTTTTCCTCTTACCTGTAGTGCTGTTTATCTGTCTGGATTGTTTTGGTGTGCAGAGTGTTGGAGATATCCACCGTAGAGATGTCTGCCTTCTCTTGAATATATTGGAATTAGATGGCACTCGGCTTGTGGGGCTCAAAGCGCCAAAAAAGTGCATTTGAAAAACTCAACAGCAATGTCTCATTTCAGAAATCTTGGCCAGGTTATTCAAGATAATCCACAGACCTTGTTGTGAGCAGTTCCATGTAGGAACTATTTTCTTTGTACTAAACTACACCCTCCAAATGTATCACTGCACAGAAGGAGGTGTACATCTACTCATTGACGAGAGGCTCGTGCTGGTGACATTGCGAGGTATAAACTTTAACGGCTGAGCTGTTATGTTAGCTAGCTTAGGTGAGCTAACGGTATCAAGAAGATGCATGCTTTCCTCTACATGTGGTGATATGGTTGGCGGGTGTAGTTCGATAGTGCGAAAATGGTTCCTACAGGAACCGAATCACCACACAGAAGGAAGTGTGCATGTTCTCATGGACTACAAGCTCGTGCTCACAACAGCTCAAGATTTAAACATTAATAGCGCCCTCCTCAGCTGAGCTGTAACATTAGGTAGCTCAGTGGTGGTGGTGCTAGGTGAGCTAGATGTAGATGCACACTTCCTTCTGCGCAGTGATATGGTTGGCAGATGTAGTTTGGCAGAAAGAAAATAGTTCCTGCATGAAACCACTCACAGCAAGGTCTGTGGATTATCTTGCGTAACTGGGTCTTGATTTCCGGAAAGAGACATTGCTGCTGAGTTTTTCAGATGTACTTTTTTGGCTCTTTGAGCACTACAAGTCGAGTGCCGTCTAGTTCCATTATATTGGAAAGAAGGCAGACATCTCTCTGGCCGATATCTGCAACACTCTGCACACCAAAACAATCTAGACTGATAAACAGCACTACAGGTAAGAGGAAAGATATGTACTGTTGATTTTGGGGTGAACTGTCCCTTTAAGCTAGTTTCAAAGCTTTCCCTGTTTATTTTCATACTGTACCGAAATGCCTTAAAATGGTGGCTGTGTGACATGTAATAAATCAGTTAAGAAACTTCTGCCATGCTTTGACATGTTGTTGTGTTATGTGCACATGACTTGTTAACAGGCTAAAACATGCGAAACCACGGGCGTGGTCATAACTTTCCAGTCCTTAATGGGCATAAACAGAGGCTTGTGAGATCAGTAACCAGCTGCGGTGCACTTTTCAGCACCCAAATGAAGTGTTTATCTATAATATACTGTATTCAATTAAATACAGCTCACATACTATTAAGTGTTGCCATGGTGTCACTGAGGACACTCAGCATTGAACGTCCTGCTTTCAAGTTTAAACATCATCACTCAGATCCCCCCTCTGGACACTCTAAGCAGTATTCAAGCTTTACAACATGTTTCTTTTCACCATTCATCTCTGCACTCACTCCAAGTTGTTTGCTTTCTAACTGCCACATTCATGTTCTCCTTAACCACTTCAGTGTGTTGACTAAAGAGCAACCTTAAAGAGTTGGTCATTGGTCAAGTTCTCCTTCTAACACAAAATTGAGTGTAGCTTTCTACTACAAGGCACACAGAGTGAAACAAGACGCATGTTAGTGATGCATGACTGTAATTTGTAGGCACAGCACATTCTGCATGTAAACAGGAATCTCTATACATGCTCCACCACCATCAGTCTCATAAATGGCTGATGAAGGATTTTAACCCAGATAAATGTAGTAGTTTTCTTATTCATAGGTGGGACAACAGAAGTCAGAGTTACAACAAAAATGGCAACACCAACACCAACACCAACACCAACACCTACACCTACACCTCCAGGACAAGGTATACAAATATTTAGACAGATGATAACTGCTACATATTCAATCATTTTTACCCCACCTCCATCCCTTCAAGTATTTAAAGGGACAGTTCACCCCAAAATCAAAAATACATATCTTTCCTCATACCTGTAGCGCTATTTATCGATCTAGAGTGTTTTGCTGTGAGTTGCCAACACATTCTCATTCTGACCTCGTCACATATTGAGATTTTGGTCGTGGACTTTCCACGTCCACATACAACTTGTAAGGTACCCTGGCACCTAGGTTGGTTGTTGACGTTCTGAGACACAGTGTCAAGTTCTCTCTTTCAAGATACACTTCCGTTTTCACAGGAAATTTAACGTTTACATGCAGTCTCTTTCAAAATAAACGCACTACGTCCGTACAACACCGCCAATTGGCTTTTTTTTTTTATTCCTTCAACAACAAACACACGGTTGGGTTTCGGAAAAAAGAACAGGGTTTGGCTTTAGAATCTTACGGGATGCGAACATCGCTCTCTCGGGCGAAAGTCTGTGTTTTTTGGACTCATCCATCACCCGTTCCGCCCGCCCTTCTCGGACTTTCGCCACCTTAACTTTCGTCCTTGTCCCACTGTGTTTCCCCCCTGACGCCACGGGCACCATGAAACTATAACGGCAACCGGCTGTGTATCATGCCAGCGTTAAAGGACACCTTTTTTCGTTGGTTTCTGATGTTACAAGTCGCTTCCCAAGCACCGGATTTTGACAACGTCAGAGTGAGGCCGTGCTCTTGCAGAGTTGAAAATGTCGGCGGTAGAGATATCTGCCTTCTATATAATATAATGGAAGGTGACACTCGGCTTGGGTGCTCAAAGAGCCAAAATAATACATTTGAAAAACTCAACAGCAATGTCTCTTTCCAGAATTCATGACCCAGTTACTCAAGATAATCCACAGACCTTGTTGTGAGCAGTTTCATGCAGGAACTATTTTCTTTCTGCCAAACTACATCTGCCAACCATATCACTGCGCAGAAGGACGTGTGCATCTACATCTAGCTCACCTAGCACCACCACCACTGAGCTACCTAATGTTACAGCTCAGCCGAGGAGGGCGACAGTAATATTTTAAATCTAGAGCTGTCGTGAGCACGAGCTTGTAGTCCATGAGTAGATGCACACTTCCTTCTGTGAGGTGATTCGGTTCATGGGTGTAGTTCGGTAGTAAGAAAATAGTTCCTACATGAAACTGCTCACAACAAGGTCTATGGATTATCTTGAGTAACCGGATCATGATTTCTGGAAAGAGACACTGCTGTTTAGTATTTTAAATATATTCTTTTGGCGCTTTGAGCACCACAAACCGAGTGCCATGTAGCTCTATTATGTTCTAAAGAGGGCAGACATCTCTACGGCCGAAATCTCTGACTGCAACTCACATCAAAACAATTTAGTTTGATAAATACCACTACAGGTAAGAGGAAAAATATGTATACTTTATTTATGGGTGAACTGTCCCTTTAAGACTTTCCTTCATGGGTGGGATTTTTTTCGGGTTTTTTTTGACAACAATTATTATTTTCCACAGAAGTGTCCACTTCCACAGATTCATCTGCCACACCCACAGCTCACAGAGATAAAACTGTCACAGCCAGTGCAACACCAACTGTCTCACCTTCATTACAAGGTACAGAAAAATGTCTCCATCGGCATGTAATTAAGTTGAAATCCTTTTAGGCACAGCACTTGGCAGCATGAATGGATTATGTGCATGCTGCATGCCTCTCAGAAATTGCTTCTCAGCTTGACAAATCACTTTTATCCTGTCCAAGCTGGAAAAGAACTAAGAATCACTGTGATTGCTCTGTTCAAAGGCGGCAGAGGCATTTTGACAGCTGAGGGTAAAGCTAGCACAGCCAGTGTAGCATCAATGACGTCGTCTCCATTTCAAGGTATTGAACAATTTAATGAAATAGCTGTCAAGTTTGAATCTTGGATTTTTACTGTGCCTCCCAAGCAACCCTCTGAGGATTGCAGTTAGATTATAATGTACCTCTTAACTTTAGACAACTGTAGACTTCCTAACTGTGTGAGTTTTAGGTCTGTTTGGTTTGTTATTTGTTATTTCAGCTTGTTACCCAGTTGTTTCAGCGGAGGGAAGAAAGATTTTTTGTCATCACTGTGGGATGAAAATAAAAGTAAAGTATAGTTTGAGGAAACTGAACTCGTTCTGTAAGTCAAGTACGAGATTTAGTACTTTGAAACTGGTCATGATGGCAAAATGATGGATAGTTGTGAAAATTATAGGCAGCAAAGTCATAAAAATATAATGACTTGTATGCTGAACTTACAAAACAATTTACAAGGAGAATGAACATGTTCATCAGTGTGGTCAGCTGACTCTAAACCACCAGGCAGGTCTGCTGAGCTCATAGCGCACTGAAAGGAGAGAGTCTTAGTTATTTGGTTTTAGACATTTACTGAAATTCTTAAACTAACAAATTTGATTTAAAGGGGATCACCACCTAGATTTAGAATTCCAATATGTTATTTCCATGGCCAAATAATATTTGTGAACATGAGCTCCTCTCTCTCAAAGCCAGACACCAGAGAAGGTCTCAAAGTTGTGATGTCGTAGGGTATATAGTCTGACAGCTGATTTTATGCACCCACCGTGTTTTCTTTTTTTTATACCCAAATGAGCTTTATTCTGTTGTAGTGTTCTCAGCTCTGCAACAGAAAATGTACCTGTATAGACTGAATCACCATGACGTTGTACTAACAACAACAACCACTTCCTGGTAGACAACTGGCACTTGATTTGAATTGCGAAAATATGTAAAATCAACAAGCTTGATTATTTCTCTTGTCATTTTCAGCTGTAACTGTAACATTTTAAAGTAGACAGTGAAACATGGTGGTCCGAATCCTTTGACGTTTCTTCAGTTCTTATTTTAAGTACTGTGTTGCATCTTAGTCCAAATCTGCTCTCATGGAAGCTAAGCAATGTGCTGCCGTAGATGGGGGTCGCTTTTACAGTGCTCCTTCAAGACAGGAATTTCCGTTATGCCTCCTCACCTCCTTCTCTGTCTAAAAGGTAAAGTCACAGAATGGGTGGGACAGAGATGTCTTACCTTTAAGCTGGCATCAGAGGTAGTAACAGCACCAAAACAACCATCTCTGTAAAAGGGAGAGCTGGCAGGATGGCATCATGGGCGGCAAGAGTGCGACGTTTTGATTATGTGTTTGTACGTGTATTAGAGCTTAGATTCTCTGCCTGAGTAACTGCTGTAATTTCCCACTACTATCCTCTGGCTCGAACTGGTCCAGCCATGGGGTCCAGATTTCTCCTTAGTCATTAGTTCAAGGTCCACACAGTTTAATATATTTAGCGCCGTACTTGTGTGACACTCACTCTACAGCAGGAAACAGCACTTCAAAATAAAAGCTCTATGTCAGAAATCCACTGCACTTAAAAATAAAGTGTGTTTTTTTTTCAAAGGACACATTTGCAAGTTACTCGGGGTCCACTCAGAATGGACCTGTGACCTACTTTTGGACCATGACCGACCTGTTGGGAACTACTGATGTATGCAACCCACTACAGGAGATTTAAAAAGTAGCTGATAGCAGTTAGCAGCTAACTCAAAGAAGAAAACAGTGGCTGAAAATGCCCGCAAATTGGGAAAACAATGATATCCAGGAGCTCGTTACCTTCCGCGCAGAGGACGAGATCCACTGCAATATAACAAAAATGCCAAATGATTGTTATTGCCATGTCAGTGCCATTGTTATTGTTTTTACCATTGTTATGCGCTGCCAACGCATGTCATATGTCACACAAGAGGCTGACTTTGCTGTTGCGTCATACCCATCACCTCTTTTGCCTCTGAGATGCCGGCACGCTATCTAAAATCACACACTGGAGAGTCATGATGCCGCTGTGGTTTGGTAAAAATTCAAAGGCAGCATGAAGAAGGAACTTTGCAGCAACCCCATATACCGCGTGTAAAAAGGGCTACCGTGATTCGGTCTATACTCAGAACATTCCCCTGGGTGCTCTCAGCGTCATCTCAACATCTGTACTGATTCATTGTCAGTGGAGCAGTTTCAGACTTTATACCGAATGACATCACATGTTCAAGTCAGAGCACTAGCTTTTGGATTTAGGAGGGAGTTGTTTATGTTAACTTATATTTTTGGACTGTCTCAGACCATAGGAATAACAGGGATAAATTTAGAAAACGGGCATAGTTCCCCTTTAATGAGTAATTTGACATTTTGGGATAAGCTTATTCACTTTTTGGCAGAGACTTACAGAAGATGAACTGAAGTGTAAAAACAACAATTTGTCGTTTTATTGGGTGGTAATGTGCTGGGCTGTTTCTTGGCTCTGAGCAGTTGCCAGGCAACCAGCAAAAACTCCAGGAAGCTACTGCTCACAGCCAAGATATAATCCAGCACATAACCCCCATGAAGTAGGAAATTGTTTTTGCACTTTGCACATATTGAACAAAGCAGATATTGATTAGAGAGTTTCAGAGGTGCTAATAGGGGGACACCAGGCTACCTGTGTCTCCCTGTTTCCAGTCTTTATACTAAGCTAAGCTAACCAGCTGCTGGTTACAGCTTCATGTTTAACAGACACATATGAGAGTGGTGTCAGCCCCCTCATTTGAGTCTCCACCAGAAATCTTGTGTACATTTTTCTCCTTAAAATGTCAAACTATTCCTTTAACACTGTTATCTACAGCTCTTAGTTTGCCTTGTATTTATTATTGTTTGCAATGCAGACAATAATGGTTTTATTTTACTGCCTGAGGAGACTTGTCATTTAATATTCACAGACATGTCTCCCTCCCCCAGTCCCTGTGCAAGTTAATACATTAATCATTAATGTGGTCATTAATTAATGGTCTTTTTCCCCTTTACTGATCCAACTTGGAGACACTGACATGAGCTGAAGCAACACATACGACTTTTTGTTTGTAACAGACCTTGTTGTGTGTGTTTATAATGTTTCTGATGTAGCCTGAGTCACTCCTGTTGGCCTTTAAATAGTTTGCATACTAATGATACTGTTTTATACTTGCAGACAAGCATGATGGTGCTATAGATACCAGTGAGGATGTTGGTAAGTCATTGAGCCCCAGCACTGTTAGAGATGTTAACATGGGTTATTATTTAGGGTTTGCATTCAACTTTGCATGTGTCTTTCAGGAAATATGCCCGTTATAGTCAGTGTGATCAGCGTTGTATTAGGTAATGTACAATTTTTCTTCAGTTTTTTACAGTTTTTGCAGATTTTGCCGTTGAAATACAAATTAGAATAAATGTTTTTTTTTCTTCACAGTTGTGGGTATACTTGTACTATCTTTACACAAGTTTCTTCTGAAGAGAAAAGGGTGAGATCCAGTATTTTACTTGACTCTTAAATGCATGACTCATACCTGATTATGCCTTTTATACCTCTGTTGCTTCTTCTCTTTGCACTGCCTGCTCTTTTTACCTTCTGATGGTTACACATTATTTGTACGTTAATGCAAAGTAACGTACAGGTCAGCATTAGCACAGATTTCTGCGAAGAAATACAGCATGCAGTGTAACTTGTACTAAGCTAACTCTGCAGCAGGTTCACAGTTGCTTTGTATTTTCTGAACAGTTTAAGGAAATCTAGATGTCTGTGTTTCCGGAGTTATGCTTAGGAATGAGGGAAGTCAACAGGAAATCCTTTGATAAAAGCGGCTGTGACATAGAAATCAGATTCAGGAAAATAAAAGCCCCTTGGCTTGGAATGATTCAGGATGTCTTTAATAATCAAGTTAAAAAACAAAACTGGACAGGAAACAGGCTATTTCGCATTTTTCTTTGTCAGACATTCATGTTATTGTGACCTGAATTGGATTTTAAAAACATATCCAGAGACTAACATCCCTAAAGCTTCATATTGATCTTCTGAAATTCACTTTTGATAAACCAAATAGCTCAGACTCAGCCGGAAAAATTTTCCTTAAACATGAATCTCATATAATCATATGCACGCTTTAACATACTTCATTAAGCCAAAGCTTATTTTCAAAAAAAAAAAAAAAAATCATTGTCTTAAAGTTGCAATGACTAACACTAACATTTCTAATGAAGTATGCAATAAAACACCATCTGGTGAACTAATGAAATTAACATTAAATTAAAAGTAACATAAAAACTCAACAATTCTGACACAAATTCCTTATTTGATGATCATAGCTCGTATGACACCAGAGAAGACCTGAAGCCGGAGTTATTACAGTTCCAAAATCTTTAGATTGCCTGCCTGACTAAGGTACCTGTCAATTCCTCTGTATTTACTGTTGTTAAGATCTACTGCCATAAAAAAAAAAAAAAGCCTACAAAACCATATCAAAGAATTGTTTACTTGTTTACCAGGAAAAAGCTGCCATACAGTTTTTAAATGAGCAGTGTGTAGGATTTAGGGGGATTAAGGAGTTAGTGGTATGTAGGAGTGAGGATAGCAGATTGCAACCATCTGAAACTTCTCCTGGTTAGAATTCCCTCAGCGTTTATTGTTCAGGAGGTTTTAACTGGGAGCGGAATTATCCGCAGAGGTCTCCTCCTCTCCAAAACAAACTGACCTGATGATTTAAAGCAGTAAAAACACTGAATAAAGCAGATTCGTGCTGAAAAAAATTGTGTTTTTTCATCGAGGGGCTGCAAGCTATGGTGGCAGACGCAAAAATTTGATTTGCCCAGTCCAGAGCCAGTGTTTGGTTTGTTCGTTTAAGGCTACTGTAGGAATGGCATTCCAACTTGCAACGGACCAGGTGTTTATAAACGGTAAAAACTCCAAATAAAGCTGTTTCATATTACAAATCAGCGTTTCTCCAGCACTGTTTGGCACATCAGAAACGGGCCGCTTGCCCAGCACCTGCTATGTGTCTTATCTTTCTTCTCTGATACCTTAATGTGTGCTTCTGACGCTCCAGACATTCAGGAGGATTTTACAGTGAGCTCAATATTCCGCAGAGGTCTCCTCCTCTACAAAAAAAACAGAGCTGGAAGTTTAAACAGGTATATACACTGAATAAAGCCATTTCATGTTCAGTCAGGAGAGACTTGTTCTGAGAAGAAAGAATATTTATTTATATGTGCACATAAGTATGAGAAATGTGAAAAGTCTTTGGTGATTAGACCCCATCGTGATGCCATCTATTCCAGGAGGTTGGTAAAGACGTACAGTAGTAGATTAGGGAATGCCATGGGGTCTAGATGCTGGTAGTGATGAGATAAGATGAAGAGGAAGCTGAGAAACTGGGTGTGAATGGAAATCGGCTTTTGATGAGCTCATCCTGGGCTCTGGAGGTGAATGGTAGTTCATGAAAATGCCACCTAAAATGACAGCTGACAGGAGCAGAGAGGAGAACAGGACTCCCATAGTCAGCTTATTGGTGGAAGTGGTGGGAGTGGGACAGAGAGAGAATTGACCTATGGCTAAGCCACGCCCCCCTCCACTCACTCGGACAAAATATCAACATTCAGTGACTGGCGCTATGGCAGGTGTAACAGTACACGGCATTTCGCAGGAGGCAATTGATGATTTTTGGAGACATAACGATCAGATGTCATTGAGAAGTAACCAAAAGAAAAGGGCTAAACTACGCATTGGAGGGATATATTCATCATTTTATTGTTGAGAAGGTCGATGAAAAGCTTAAATTACAAGCCAAAATTTACAGGTCCCAGTATAAGCATGTGAGCTGTGAATTATTTGTGAACAAGCCTTTGGAAACTGGAAATTTTGGTTCATCAAAGTGCCACTGAAGTTAAGGTTTTTGGCTCAGAATACGAGAAAAGGATAACAGCCTTTTTACCATCTTTACCAAGAGTGTCTCTCCGTTAGTTTGGTGCTACAGTATTTACACTGAATCATTCAGCATAACGTTTGCCAAGCTTTGTTATCTCTGCAATTACAGATAAGTTAATGAAGCTAAGCTCCAGAAGTTAACGTTAGCTTAACTAGAGCCCTTTGGACAACAGCTAACAATGATGTACGATCACCAAAGTACAAAACTAGAACAAAATAGGCTAATGAACTCCCAGCAAACAAGGTGACATGATGAACAACGCAGCTAGGAGCTAACGTTAGGCTAACTTTAGCTAACGTTAGCTAGAGATGTTAAAGATAACTTTATATTTCTTTCCAGCAAAGTGACAACATGTTGCCTCAAACAAGATGTTGACTTACCTTAGAACAGATGTAGACATCATTGTTAATCTTATTCACGTTGAGTTGATGTTGTGGTCTAACGTTACCACACAACAAAGGAGACACTTTAATCGGTTGAGATGTGGTTTAAAGTGTAAAAATTACACCTCGTCGCCCAGCCTCTCAGGATACCTTGTGTCAGAGTTGCATGTACCCCATGCACACCGTTTGACCATTTTTAAACTTCAAATCTCAGAAAAAGCTCATAAAACTGAACGAAACTTACTTTCTGTAATGCATTTCAATGGACGTCCAGGCAGAGAATGTCCGAGTGTATGAGAATGGTTATACACACTGTGATTGGCTCATCGCGTTTGAGGGCGGGGCTTAGCCATAGGTCAATTGAGAATGGATGTAGCATAAAGAAAGTCTTCCTGACTGAACTTGTGTTGAGCTTCATTTTAAAAAGTGTTTTTCCATCGCTCTTGTCACGGAGGAGCTGCTAGCTACGGTGGCAGATGCGAAAACGTGAATGGCCCAATCCAGAGTTGTAGTGTTTGTTTTTTTCTGTTCTGGGCTACTGTAGAAACATGGCGATGCAACATTGCGATCACGGTAAATGTGGACCGGTTAACTATGTAGATTTGACAATGTGACAAAAACACAACCTATGTTTAGGTGATTATACACTAAAGAAACATATTATATGATATTCCATTTCTTCCAGTATATCCCCTTAAATCCTACACACTGGACCTCAAAGTGGAAACTTGAAGTAGATAGAACAAATGGAGTCAAGAAAAAGCATGAATGATGGGCTGTTTCTTTTTTTATACCACTGTATGAATGAAACTCAAACTAAACATCTATTTATTTCCTGTCAACACCAGCTCTTCAAATGGAACTGCGCCAATCTATTAAAGAGCATCTGTGACTCAGGAGGGACGGGCCATAAAACTCTAGCAGCGTCTCTCCGAGTTGACGGGGAAAAGGATTACTCACATTAATGTTATTGCACTTCAAATGGCAGATAATCAGATCTGTAAAAGTATCATAATTTAAATCAACGTCCACTGATGAAATGCACTTTTTTATTGCCACTCTATTTTAACAACTGTAAATATTTTTTATGCCACTATAGTATTGCTATTTTGTACGTTATTTATGTTATAAACTGGAATAAACTCTTTAACATTGCCTCCATGTTTATTTTTTTTTATCTTTTGCACAATCATTTGAGTTTGGAGTCTTTGGGAGCTCTTCGGGCCAAAAGATTACGTGTAATTGATGTGCTGTTTTGTTAGGACAGACTCATGAAAAGGTGATTCAAGAAGGCACACAATGCGGTTAATTCAGTCTGCAGACTGAAATGGCGGCTGATAAAGATACAATCAGCTGCATTCTTCGCCCCCCTGACTTTCTATTTTTCATTGTTTATTGTTCTGGTCCTTGTTTCACTGTGCTAAATGTTAGGGAAACTTTCTTTCATGGGAGAAGAATCCAACAGAGCACCTATGAACAATCTTACACTAAGCACCATATTAGGTGTGAGGGGGAATTTTCAGGAAAGTGATCATAATGTTTTTGACCTGGAATGTGTAACTGAATGAATGGGCTCATTGTGCCAGCGGAGCAGAAACATGTAAAAGCTTGTTAATCGTTGGTTTAATAAATGGAGAATGCTGGTGTTACTAAAGCTGCTATTGCTGAAAAAAATATTTCTTATCAAACAATAATTACCAGGTCTGAAAGATTTAACAAATGTCAAACCCAAGTTCTTTTTGTGCTGCGTTTTGAGGCACGGCAAATTATTTAAAAGGAGCTCCTATTGGAAAACAACCTTGGAGCGCACATTGAAGAATTGTTCATGTATCACAGAGTACCAGTTTTACAAAGAAGCTGTTTTCGTGCCTTAAAGGAGAAACTACATGGGTTGCATTCACAGCCATGGCAGCAGTGAAGGACCAAGCTATTATCCTGGCAGGGGTGTGGACCAGCACAGAGAAAATCCCCATAATAAAATGCGGTTACACTGTTTCATTGTACCCTGGACTGTTGTAGTGCCAGAGGCCTTAAGTGTCCCTGTTTGGGATCAAAAGAGAGGATTTCTTGTTTCTACTTCAAAAGAACTAAATCATTACTGGTCCCATTTTACAGTTTACTTCAGTGTGTCGAAGATGAACTTCTGTCTGGAGAAGAAATGCACGGTCATAAACAGGATATGCACTCATCATCAGAGTTATTCATCTTAGTTATGCGGACAGACAGTGTATTAACAGAGAGCAGTTTTTTTCAGAAACCTCGACAACAGTGGTGGTCTTTGTAGAAGTCTTCAACCATCCTCCAAACCCAGCCCCCCCAGACAGAAAAAAAGCATCTATGGTGGTTCTTTATGTTGGAGCTGCATCCATTTGTCTGCAGATTTTTAAAAAATATTTTGATTTAAACAATAAGTCTGGCGATATTCTATTTTTTTTCCTATGCAAGTCAAGTCAACTTTATTTCTATTTTATATACGACAAGCATAAACTCAATGTGCTTTAGATACATCATACAGTACATAACAAACATAATTTATCATATAAGATAATAGTAATACAAATATAAAAACAAGCAGGGCATAATAAAAAAGCATAAACACAAAATGAGAAGGTATATTATTATCATTATTATTAAAAAAAAGGGGAGATAATGACAATAATATTACTAATTCCTAAATCCCATGACAAGACCAAAACCAATAACAAATTTATCCTGGTATTTTATATGGTGGCCCTGAAAGCTCAACACACTGCAAATGAAGAAAACACATGCAAATAGACACAACACAAGCAAATAAAAAAACATCTTTGCCAACACATGAAAACATTAATTTGATGACACCTGAACAGCATTTAGAAGAAGTGCTGCAAATGTAGAAATGCGCTGCAAACTCGATGTAACGGAAACTGTTTTCAGGGGACACTATAAAGGGATGCACACGACTGGACATGCTTATTAGCTGTCCGTCATTGCGATCGCAATATTCAGATATAATAATAAGCAAAAGGCTAACGCTAGGTTAACGGCAGATATCTGCCGCACAATGTTGATATACACCAGAAAAAAACAAAAAAAATTAGGTTAGGTTTGAGCTCCTTTGGCCACCAAATTTTTTAACTTTTTTAATTTTTTATTTATTTATTATTTTATTTATTTACTTATTTTTTTGTGAATTCATTGTTGTCTGAGAACTATTAAAAGCACATCAATGAGCCACACTGTTGCACTGGATGACATGTTCCTTCATTTGGACATTTGGTTTCTTTTTTTTTTTTCAGGAAGCTCTACCATCTTGGTGCTGTAAATAATTAATATTGTGACGAATCCACTGCTGAAAGTACCCTGGAGAGAGAGCACAATTTGAATTTGCTCAGCGAGTCACTCTGGCAATCAGTAATGATGCTCATTACCCATGCCGTTGGAGCCCAGCTGCACCAATCACATCGGTGTATCTGATGTAGGCGGGCCAGAGGCGAGCTAAAGATGACGACAGCACTGCGACGACGAAGTCCGTAAACATTGCAAGATGGCTATGGATGAACACCAGTTGTTTGAAATGGCTTTGGCCACTGCAATGAATGAGTTAGAGTTGGCTTTTTCTCTAAAAGAGGAACAGAAGATGGCGCTCGAGTCTTTCCTTTGCAAGAAGGACGTTTTTGCTGTTTTGCCGACCGGATACGACAAGAGTCTAATCTACCAGTTAGCTCCGCTGGTAGCGCTCTGGATACGTCACCCCGTGTATTGTTCTGATTGGTCGTAGTGTTATCCAATTGCGTGCAGTGATATTTACAAATGCATGCTTGGTGCCGCCCCTCGAGTTGGGCCATTTGCATTACTCATGGCCAGACCCTAAATCTTTCTAGATTTGGGTCCGGATTTCCAGGCTATGCTGAAAGTAGTTCCCCTACAAAATCAGAATTCACTCCAGTTTGAGTAACATTTGTCAAAAACGACAGTGATCAGCTCTTTTGAGGGATGATTTTGCCTTTTCTAAACATGAAATTCATATTCATAAACTATTTCTGAGGATTTATGTCTTGGAATAGTTAGGCTTGAAGCCGAGATCCAGACAGGCTGCAGATGTTGAAAAGTATTGAGGAGAGACGACTAACACGTTGAAACAAGACAAAGAGTCTGACAGCCAACATTTGCTAATTAGCACCAAACACAAACACATGATGGTAATATCTTTAGTTTTAAAGATATGTGGTCATAAACCAAAGTAATAAACAAATTAAAATTTGACCTGACGATGGTGCTAGCACGTGAAACTATTTTCTAAGTGCCCCCGTAGGGTGCCCCCGTCACCCTACTGTTAACACAATGGCCTTTCCTTAGATACCAGTGACATAAGGTAATTACGACCGGCCCTAGTGCCCACTAGTTACTAGTCATGAGTGTGCAATCGGTTTGCAAATGTACTCAGCTTGTCAGTCTTGACACATTTGCACCTAAACTATCGATATCTTTTGTCTTGTCACATGATCAAATAGAGACTTGACACTGGATAACATCAACATACATATTACCCAGCAGTCATCATTGCATATCTGTTTATTACAAAAATGCCAAAGAAAAATCATTATTTTATTACTTTTTTTTTTTAAATTATTATGTAGAATCAGCACATAATTTTGTTATAGATTGCTACTATTTAAAAAAAAAAGGAAAAAAGAAAACATGATGGGTTTGCTTTTTTGACGGCATATATAGCAAATGGCACCACTTTAAATTGTACAAGTTCTTTTAACAGATTATTTTTAAACTCGTTCTCCATCCAAACCATTGTTGGATGACCTGCTCTCCCTATGAGCACCTCCATCCTGTGGGCCCCAGTGAAACCACACAACCTGCACCCCTGTTCATACACACCAGTTTCTGGCCTGGTGATCCAGCTTTGCGACCATAGCAATATTGCACAAGCAAATAACAGTATACGCGTAATCAAATAAGTGCGTTATTTTTATGGAAAAAACTATCATGATAACCAGCTTCGCCAGTCCTCTTCTGTGGCTTCAGCAGTCCTTTGTCAGATGTGGCCTCACCACAGGATGTGAAGAGATAAAACCCAGAGTGACATCAGGAAATATTCTGGGTGTTGTCCATGTCTCAGCAAGTTTTCCACTCTCTAAATCAGAAGCATTGATCCCTCCTCCTCTTTCAAACCCTGTTTTTCCACTGTGCAAGTAGGCGACAGCACCAACCACACCCATCCTGGCTCACACTATATCATCACTGGCAGAAAACCTTGTATCTCCCAAACATCAGATGGTCAGGAACTTGTTTTCAATGCCATTTCCATGAGTCCATATACTGCTGGTGAAGGTGATGACATGTCTGTGCATCCTCTTTGTGGGGATTCCTTTTACAGCAGCTCACTTTGTACTCATTTAAAAAATCTTCAAACATGATAAGGACAAGATGTTAAACTATTGAGACTTATCTAAAACACAACACTTTTATACTGTGAAATAAAATAGACAATAAAACACCATATAAAGCATTTATAAGCCACATGGTAGTTTAATGTTTTAGTGTGTTTAATAATTTAATGCACATGCAGGGATATGAATCTTTTAGGTGGTTGTTTTCACATTTTTAAAGAATTGTGACCCCTCCCATTGAACATTTTACTCATAAATATAAACATAAATATACTTAATGTTATTAATGAACAAATGCTTCATTGATTGCGAACATAACGTATGTTAACATAGGCTGGTGTTATGTCCCCTTTTGAAAATGGGAGACAAAAAAAGACAACAACACGGCAATCAAATAATTGAAGGAGTTTGAAGGACCTTGTATTTCCCAAACAGTAGAAGTGTAAAAATTAAAAGTGATTTATTTACAAACTTAACACGAGGTTTGCCAAATGTGGGGAGAGGAATGGACATTGTGGGTTGTGCCAAAAAAAAGAAACCAATATAATAAAACCAGGCCTCAACTAACCTCTACCTCTAAAAACAAAACAAACCAAAAACCTAGCTTCACCAAACAAATACAAGGATGGCAACAACTGATGAACCTGTTGTTTCTTAACACAAAATAACTGCATGAGGGAAATGTATAGAGTACCAACTCACCTATTGTCCTCAACCTCCCGCCACATACCTTCAATTTTTTTTTAAATAGCATTGTAAGTCTTGTGTGTGATTTATCCTGGCTTCGTAGGAGCAGAGGAAATCTCCGCTCGTCGCTAGGCTAATTTATACAATATAAAATGCCATAGGCTTGTGCTAATAACATTAGCATGTTTTTTTTCTGCAACACGTGTTTAGTATAAGACAGTTGTTTTGTAAGTGAACCTTGTGAGTTGTAATGGAGCCAAATTATGTAACATTATCTTTGTGACACGTTACTGTTGTCCCTGGTTTTATACGAGAAGAGGAAAAGTCTGCTAGCTACTAGGCTAATTTATACAATGTAAAATGCCATAGGCTTGCGCTAATAACATTAGCATGTTGTATTTGTGGGGAAAATGTGTCCAGATAAAGACAAGTGTTTGTCTGTGAATGCTGCGAGTTATAATGCAGCTGATTTGTGTACTTGTGTTTGAAATTGTCTCTATTAACCCACGTTTAATGTGTGTTTAATGTGTGTTTTGAATCAACTAAACTTTACAGCACTTTACAGAGACCTCCGTCGTTGACTAGGGTTTTGGAGGTGTAACTGCAGAGACACCACCGCACAAATCCCCATTAAGTGCAGAGGTTCAAAAAGAGAGGCAGGTTTTATTGAGGACCTGTAATGATGATAGGCAGGCTGAAAGCATGCAGTAATCAATCCAAAACCAATCAGCAGACTGATAGAACTGCACAAGGTGGGAACTAATCAGGTTTTTAGCACTTTGAGAGAAAAAGAGGGTGGAAGGAAACACAGCACAAAAATGCATTTTACCCTTCCTGGCATGTAACAGCTGGTATGTATTACTTAGAAAGAATTTTGAACGTTGGAGAGGACCTGCAAGTTATCATGACAAAAATGAACAGTAAATCAGCACTCAGGCCTAACTCATCAGAACACTTCAAAGGAATACTTCATCCATAAAATGACCATGTGTCTATCAACTAGTCATGTTGTGTTACTTTGAATTTGTGAGGAAAACTTTGTTTTTCTTGTAGGCTTCCGTGGAAGATGGCAAACACATGGATTTATTGATTGGTTGGAGGCTGCGTTCAACAACAGCCAAATATATCAAAACATCCATTTACAAACTCTCACACAGCTCGTGCTGTATAATCAAATTCTCATTTATCCAGTGGTATGCTCAGCACTTCCCAAACTCATGTTTTTATTTAAAACCTTACTATTTAAAACTGGACTGAAAGTGAATTATCTATGCTCTCTTCAAAGCCATACTCCTTTAGAAAGGTTTTTTAGTTTAGTTTATGTCAAGCTCCCTATAAACTGTCACTTTAATAGGATGAATAATGTGGCTATGGACTTTATATGTGTCATAAAACACCTACTAACAACTAAAATTCTTATAAATGTATTTATAATCAGATAAAATATATAATTTAATGTGCTTATGACTACATGTAAGTGTGTTTCAAAACATATTGACACTATCTACACATTTATAATGATACTTATGGAGGGTTTACTTGATTGAGCTGGATACATTCATAGTCATTTCAGTGTCAGAACCAATCATTCTCTTTCAGGAAGTTTTAAATCAAATACAACGCACTGCAGCTGGACTTTAAACTGCCTCCCATGACATCAACTTTTCAAGATCATGATCCCACTTTACAGTGCAGTGGTGGATGAAGTATCTGGAAGCCACACTTGTACTTCAATGTACCTACGTATTGAATGTAAAAGTACAAGTAAATGCTGGCAATAGCAAAGCAAGCGGTCAGAATTTTGAGAATTAAATTTTTCTTCTTAACATGTACACCATGAGCCTACATCACACTTGAAGATAACAATGTCTTCTCCGCAACGTAAAGATAGAGAAAACCTCTGACCTACAGGGCTAAGACACTACAGTAGAGCAGTCACCACAGTTACCTGTCACATATTTATCTCCTTGAATCATTACTCGCCTTCTCTGCTGTGTACTCCACTCCCCGATCTTAAAATGACAGATGAGATTTGGTGCATCCGGGCTGAGCGAAACTGTGGCAACAGCAACTGGTCTGACATGCAGCTTTCGCTTCACTGGAAATTGAAACTGGCTGCTTCAAGAGCACTTGTTTGCACTTGTCCTTGTGTGATTAACAGTTATGTAATTTGCAAGCTGCAAACAGATTCACCAAACCTTCCAGTTTTATTTTGTAGTAACGAAGTAACAAAGATGCTTAAGGGAAATGTATCGGAGTAAAAGTAGGGGAGACAGGGAATAGTTGTAAAACTTTCAATTTCTACAACTAAAAACAAGCTACAAATCACCTGATTCACTCCGCACATGCTCAGTTTAGTCTTTATTTCTCGTGAGAAATTAGCAAGCCCCCAGGAAAGCCGCTCAGCCTTTCAGCCAGTTTTTCCCAGTGGTCATTTGCGGTATTGCAGTGAAAAAAATCCCCTGCAACCTTAAGGCCGTTTCATAGTCGATGCAAAGGCACGCAGACGCGAACGCATTGGCATCGAGATGCACTGGCCGCCATGATGCGTGCTTACGTCTGAAAATGCGTTTTTTGATACGCGGTGCAGCGACACGTGTAATACCATCCGTTGCCAGCGGGGGTGATAATGCAAGCAACGTACTTGAAATTAACCACTTTTTGTTATCCACAGAAGAAGTAGATGAATGAAATATGGCAGGCAAGGAGGAAAAATTTTGCGAACACGTAAGGGCACACCCCCATTTATATGACAGTTCTAGTGCCCTGCACTCTAATAAAATAGCAGTACTACCTAGCTACAGCAGTACTAGCTAGTCGGAATGTACCGGTGACTCTGGTACCCCCTATTGCGCGAGCAATGTATTGCATTTCAAGTGTTGCCCGTGTCGCTTGTGTTCAATGTGAAAGGAAGTGCATTGCTCGCGTCGCTTGCTCATGTTGCGTGCGTCGACTATGAAACGGCCCTTAAAGCATTCTCCCCATTGACCACCACTGTAGAAAAGACGTCTGTAAAACTGTTGACAGGAGACTTCAAATTGCAAACTATGTCAAGTATGACTCTTTCTATTATGGAATTTTTAACCATAGTCGTTTTATATTTTTTAAATTTTTCTTGAGCTGACAAGAGCATTTGAAATATCTGTAAAGTTTATGAGCTGAACAGGAACTCGTGGGCGTGGCCAGCCGGAGAGACACTACTGCATGTTTAGTAAAGTCACATACCGTGGACGTAAAATCGGATGCTAGAAATTTGTTTTGGTGTATGCGCCAGTCACTCCATAGCAATGACTAGGCGCCATCTTGGGGTCTGGTATCTAGTTATTATTAAAATTATAGGGGAATTAACTCCCTGTAGCAGACACAGCCAAGTTTAGAAGGAAAAAAAAACATTTTAAGTTGAAGTATTTTTTTTTTAACTTAACTTCTTTTTGTAATAACATTCCCTGCTGTGTAGTTAAATTCCTCAAATTTAAAACACGTTTATTATGTGTCTATAAAGATATTGTTCAGGCAGTCTGTTTCTGCTAATGTTTTAGCTAAAGTAAGTTAGTTTGTGCAGTACAGACAAGCACAAACACACACAAACACCAGTAATGTTAAAAAGTAATTTAAGTGTTAAGTAAAAAGCTTTCAGTATCTTAAGTTTTTGTCATAATACTTATTTCGTAACGTTACTGTAAGAGCCAAATATGTCATTTCACTCAGCAGACATCCATTGTATTTACCATGGGTGTACATTAGGTGGCGCTGTATTGGTATTTTGGAAGGTAGGAACGACATTGTTGCCGTCAAGTGTTCCACCCTGAAAAAGCAAAAGTTTTTTGACTGCTGTGGCACACAAAGCTGTGTTGGGTTTGGATAAAGGATAAAGAAATGGTTTATTCAACCTGTGTTCGGCAAGTGGAACCTGCAATTTATCGTCTGAACACAACACAACCAAGGAAGCTGTGGCATCAGCTGTGGGAAGCGCATCAGCCTGGTGAAACATCTCAGTAGCTACAAGCAATAGACTTAGCTCCTACACTTACATTTAACCCCGGGTAATGTTAAAACTAACCCGGAGTATGGGGTGAATTGTAGCATTCATTCCGTGCCTTTGAGACTAAAACATGCGTTTGTGTTACAAGATAACAGCAGCACCATTTCATAGCAGACACTTGTAACTTGTTTGTATTACAGTTTGAACACACTTGGTTTAAAGAGTTCCAAGATACAGACAGAAATGTCCAAAACATTACTATCCCCGGTCTCCTCTATTTATTTCATTTAAGAAATGTAGTGGAGTAAAAGTGAAAGTTGACAGAGATATAAAAAGTCAAGTAAAGTACAGATACTCCCAAAAAATACTTACTGACTGTAAAGTATCATTACTCTGTACATGACACCATTGTTATAGTGTCAGGGCACAAGGTGCAGGAAATCCGCCCCTCAGTCCTGCACAAGATCCTCAGCTTTATCCCCTTCCAGTCACGTGATCAAGCATGTCTGGAGAGGGGATCTCACCGCAGAGGAAGTGATGCAGGTTTACACATGTGGAGGTTTACACGTGTTAAACAAAAAACAGGAACTACATCTCACACATCCTCAGGCCAACACATGTTGCTGTGGCAACGCAAAACAAACCTTCCAGCCTGACCAAAGCAAATCCTGGGGAATACGTAGCCTCATTTATGATTCATAGAACTGTAGTGAATTACTAGTATGGTTACACGTAATGTGGTGAGCGAGTGTGGTGAGAGCGGTTATGTCACAACGGACTTTGCTGTGGGCGATAAAAAAGAAGAATGAACGGATAAACACTTGTTGGTTAAAAGACTTGAAGCTCCTCTTTAAAAGCTGTTCTCATGAGTAGGGCGGATGGAGATCTTTAAACTTAAGACAAACAAGACATAAATGGTTCCCACTGAAGCCTGGGCTTTAGACCAGAAACAGATGTTAAGCGTGGATACCCTGCCATCAGTGTGGCAGTGATCTCAAAGTAAATGTTTACATGCTTTTAATAGAGCCGCTCTTAGTCTAAGCACCTTCAACAATATGGATTATTAGTCTTACTTGAGCAGCCTGCTTCCACTTCTACTTCAGTGAGAGGAAAAAAGCTCAGAACATAAAGCCATGAGCATCAGCTGTATAGCACCCTTCTTTATAAGGGCCCTTATGTTGCACAACTTCTACTGAAGCAAGGATCAGCAGCCACTCGATAAGGACCAATTGAATGTAGATTAAATGTAGGATAAAGGAGCAGGTACACTTGAACAGAAGTGTGGGTTGGTGGTTCAACAGCATCTGAAACCCCCTTCAGATACTCACACTCACCTCACACAGCCTTCGACCAGGTGTGTGGAGGTGAGAAAGAAAGGAGGGTTTGAACTTCTCCTCCAAGCCTTCTTTTTTCTTAGCTTACCTTTTGCTGCATGCAGGGGAAACCAGGTATGATTGTGACAAAGGGATTATAGTTACAGCACCACTTTTAACAAGACGGATGGCCTTAAGGCCTGACGCACCAAGCTGACAGTCAGACATCAGTCAGTGTCGGGCTGGCGGTGACTGCCACCATAGTTTTTGGGGGGGGTGTCGATTTTGTGGTGTGAGAATCAGTGTCAGAGACAGCGGACCCATAGGTGAATGAAATCAATCTGATTGGCAGTTCAGCTCAGCACCTGTTGAGAGCAATTGGATGAGGAAAGTAAATAAATGGCTAAAGTCAAGAGGGTTTGAGATCAAAACAAGCTGGTTGCATAAGGTAAGATTTGTTTTAGCCACTGAGCTCTTTAGCAAAACGTTTCATGATGGGTTTTGTTATAGTTCATTGACACACGTTAGCATCACTACTAGCATCATGAGGGTCTTCCAGTTTCCCTTCTTGAATGCGGAATACAGACTACTGCCATCTGCTCGTTTGGAAAGTTACCTCCTGTCATGTTCGTTTTTTGATTTTGGTTCGGCTTGGTGTGTCAGTGCCTAGTCTCGCCACCAGACAATCAAAGATCTCCACCTTCTGATAGTCTGGGAACACTCCTTTCTAAAGTGTGTTTAACACACCGGAGAAAACAGCCGGCAACAAAGCAACGCCTCTTGCATTTTTTAAAAGGACACGCCCTCCCGGAAATGTGCGCTCCCCCTTTTCTCGTCTGCAAGGAAACAAACACACAGAGAGCTTGAAAATGGATGCCGAGAGATTTAACTCTGTTTTATCAAACGTGTGCTCAGTCCACAGCGACTTTGTTTAAAACTTTTAACGCAGTCGGACTATGTTTACGAGCACAAGAGTTGAGCGAGCCACCGAAGGACCGCCCTGCAGATTTACTATTGGTTCTGCAACGTAGGGAGTTTTTTAAACTCTGAAATTGTATCCGCCCATCTAAACACAAAATCAGGGAGAAAGACATCAGTCTTTAGTTAAGCAAAGCGTCTAAAGACTGACTTGTGAGTCTAATCAGTGCCTAAAGAGTCATGTAACAAATTTTTGTTTGACCACTTCCTGTTTTACCTTGCATGTGGAATTTCACAGCTCTTTGAAGAAGTGTGCAGATTTGAAAGCTAAAACACTGATTTTCAGGTATGAAAGTAATTTCTTGGACCAAGTCAGTATTTGAATTGGAACTGACTATTGTTGAAAGTAGAATTATATAACTTGTGTTACAGTAGAGAAGAATCTCTTAGGTAATGTGAGGTACTTCTTCTTTGCTAATTTTAAACCAACATGCAGCTGCAGCTAGCTATACAATAGTCCTATTTACACTGCCAGTTCAAGGCGGAAACGTTGCACCGTTATTCTGCTGCACCATTCTGTATAAAAAGTTTGATCACAGAATGGGGGGACAGAGATGTCTTGCCTTTACGCTAGCAGCGGAGGTAGTATCCATTAATGAGTTTAAGGGCATCACAAAGAATATGGTGATAGAGACGTGCTTATTTTTCTTGAGAGGCCACTATGTTTGAATAGTTTTTGTTTTATTGTGGATTTCAGTAATATATGTTGTATTTGTTGCATTTTAAATGTGTTTTGATTGGCAGCTACCTTGGCCAGATCTCTGTAAAAGAGATTTTCAATCTCAACGGGACTTCCTGGTTAAATAAAGGTTAAATAAATAAACTTTAAAAAGCAACAGTGCCAAATCGACATCTGTGCAAAAGGGACAGCCTGTAGGACAGGACAGATGTCACATTTTGATGTTGAGAAAATCATGACAAAAAAAGACAAAAAAATAAACTTGGCTGCAACTATGTGTTGTGTCACTGTCAGCTGCTAATGTTGAGATGAATTTCTGTTGTAACTGAGGCCCGCTCCTTCTCCTTAGGAAACATTCTTTTGGCTTCCCAACACATCCTGTCTGCGTTGTGTTTACGTGTCTCTGGCGCTTCGATGGCAGGATTTCACCACATTCACCACACAGCGTCACTGCCTGCCATTATGAATCCAAATGTAATTAATTCAGGGTCATATTTTCTCACCACACGCTCTGCAGCTTTTACTGGTGCAAGATTGTCTCCCACGTCACTTTTCCATTTCAAAAACCTATTTCATATCACTTAATCCTAGGCAGCGTTAGCTGGCCAAAAGCACGGAGCAATGGAACTCCTTGTATTTGATATCAGTTGTTGAATTCTGTGATATCATTGGAGAAGTGGGAAACATTGAAATTTGTAGAGGACAAACAAGGGTACTTTGTCAAAATTTAAGAGTTCGAACACAAAAACCACACCTGGTCTCCTCTAAACATGTCTATAACACTATACAGTACCCCAGGAATGAGTCCTACCACCCAGAAATGAATTAGGATTTTAGCACTCCCGGGTTCCTCGTCTCAAAGTCAGTGGGTTTTTGTTTAGATGCCTGAAATAAGGTCTGTGGTTAACACAAGCATAAGAGACTTTCCTGTTATTTTCTACAGCTTAAAATATGTCAGTAAACACACCACTCTGGAACTTTAAAGCTTTTATGTGTCTTAAAAAAGGGCAGTTGCATGTAGGTGGCTAAAAAAGACTACAGAACATCATCACACCAAACACAGCTTTACAGTCTTGTTGTGATGGTGACCTTAGTGTAGTTTGTTTGTACTCTAACGTTAGCTTTTTACTCCGTGTGACTGCATTTAGGCTTAAAAAATAAGGACAGTGACACATCTTGCTGAACAAAACATGTAAGTAAGAACCTACTGGAGCCTACACCATAGCCTGGTGTTTAAATGCTCATGAATTCAACTTTTCACTTGTAAGAGAATGAACATGCTGTTTCTTCTTTCAAAAGTCACTTTAAATCTTTAATCTTCATGTTACCAATCTGTCATTTTAATCGCCAGTCCTCCTCCCACATCTGCTGAGGTCAAGGGAAAATTATGAATGTAACTTTACGCAACCAAGGACACCACTCACAGTTAACCACATCACAGTGAGGCAGACTGGGCAAGCTGAGGCAGAGCAGGGTGGAATCAAGTACTGGTGATGCTGCTGATGATGTCATGTTTAATTTCGACACTCCTTATGACTCACATTTGCTTTCAGAGTGAAAAGACATTGAGCAAGTTTACAAGTGGACATGTTCTTGTTTATTGTTGATATAGCAACACCATCTGCTAAGAATATCTCCCTTACTCATTCGCCAGGTTGGCTTCTTACGAACTCCAGAGATAAAAATAAGGTCATGATAGCCATTCTGTATTTTAAGACTTTTCAATTTAGCTTTGACTTAGCTCCACGACACTTATCGCTCTGTTTGAGAAGGTCAGTAGGTACAGGGGAGTCATTAGAGAGCTGCGGTGGACGACTACTTAGCAGTTAACAGTCAGGGCACTGTTACTGTCTAGAAAAAGAAATATCAGAGGAATGAGAAGCTGTAAAGCCGGTGGGACGGTACTGATAAATGATGCTAAAACTGACAGCAGGTATGTAATTCATCACAGTAGAGCTGCAAAAAGTTCAAAGTAATAACTGAAATAGGGTTTGGCTGACTGTGTTTGTCATTTACACGTGTTTACATTCAGTTACATAATGGGGCACTATCTGCTATTTGGCCTGCCCTCACTGATATCATTTGGGTGGACTAATAATAGAAACACCTGTCAGCATAACACAATACAATTGTGTGTGGCCTCCGAAACGGCCTTACAGATGAATCGACACCTCTCTAAAACAGTTTAAACACAACCTTCATAAAGGTATATTTATTGCAAGACCACTGTATTAGTTTTACCTGGTGTACCTAATAAACTGGCCACTAAGAGTAGCTTCATAATTGCTTTTTCTGCCAACCTGCTGTTCTAACAGTGGCAGGCATGTGTTAAAAGATTTCATGCTATAATTAAATTGAATTAAACTGGAAAAAAAAAATCTCAAAAATAATTGCCTCTGTGTTCTGGGGTCAGACAAGTGACAGATTATAATTAAAAATGGTTTAATGACAACCTTAAAGCGCTGATGTCAAACTTCTGTCTTTCCTGTTAATAGGTGACATGGTAGTGACAATTAAAGAATCCAAAAACACACTGAACTTGGACATTAATTTGGCTATATTAAAAACAAGGAGCTAATTTTTTCACAGTTTTATTAAAATAATATAATTACAGAATCAGGGTCAGGTCTGAACTGCTTCCTATAATGAGACTTTGCAAAAAAACAATGCAACTTTTAATTGAACCAGTTTTGCTTTATTAATGGAAATAACAGTATGTTCATTTTACAGAAAAATGTGGACTATTTTTATATTTAAATATAAGAAAAAACTCACATAATTTAACAGCTCTGCAGTGGGCAGACACACAACCTTTCGAACTACTGAAGCATTTAACCTGATAATCTCTGTTTATCATCTGTCCCTGGAGAAAACGAACAGGATAAGATATCCGTGGCTGGAACTTGAACACAGCACGGCTGAGTGACGGCAACATGATTTACAGAAGAAACTGGACTCTGAAAAAGAGCAAACAGACCAACAAAAAAGAACTCAAAGGAACAGGTCACGAACCTGAGCAGGGTCATCCAGAAAAACCTTCACTGCTTCAGTGATTCTGAAGACCACAAAAAAGACTTGATACTGTTGAATAATAGCATGGATGGCAGTGCAATGCTGCCATCTTGTGGACCTTTTGGGGAACTCTTTATGCAGCTGCGGGAGCAAGAGCTTTGTTGATAGTCCCTCCACATTGTAACCGATTTCAAATGGTGCTAGACATGATGGAAACTCTGAACACCAGACGAAAACGGTCAGCCTTGGTTAAGAGGGTGGCCATGCAGCTGGTAAGAAGACTGCAATTATCCAAGGCTGTCTTTTCTCTTCGTCACTGGAGCGTGAGCCGTATCGAGATCTGATCCAGAAAACCAATAGGCACATGTATTAACTGATTAACTCGACTGAAATCTGGAATAGATGGTAAAAAATTGGATGCAAAAACTGCCTCCGAATTGAAATGTCACTGTCGTCATGCCTGAAGTCTGTTCCCGCTCAAGAACACCGATTTCAAATGGTGCTAGATGGGATTTTATACTCTAAGACACCATCTGAAACCAGTTCCCTGGGGAGGATGCCTTTAATAAAACCCACATTCGGATGCCAAGTCCCCCTTCTGTAATTAGAACAAAAAAACATTACTGTCATCACTTCTAAACACATTTTTAATAACTGATTTGCATTATGTGAGCTAAGACGCACAGTCAGACATGGATCTCTGCCACGCTCGCTTTCGCTATCAGATTAAGACAATGAAATCAGTCAACATGTTGAACACATTTTGCCACCTAAATTACTGTAATACCATTAATTAAAGTGGCTCATCTTATTACTGGGCACACAGTGGTACATCCATGTGTGAGGGAATAGCATTAAATTCATACTAATTTAATTCTCCATTAGACAGATGCTCCTTTCCGAACTCTTTAATATACTCACTGCTTTGCTTGTAAGGATGGACGTGTTTTAGAGGATACTTTCTTTATAGATTGGCCATCTGCAAGAATATTATTTCAATAAAGATAAACAGACATGGACACGGGATGGTAATAGCACACTCTGGACAAATGGACCAAGACGGAAAACATTGCTACGCAGGCAGTTAGTTAAATAACCGATTTGTTTTTGCTCTGGCTGCATTTACGGAGGTAATAAAATTCCAGCTCCTTAGGGCACAGATTTGTTCTTCTCGTGGTTATTTGATAGGGATGTCTGATTTCTTAGACATGCACTGCAATCTTCTTTTTGCCCATGTAAACCTCTGCAGTTTATTTGAAATGCTGCCCTGCTGTTGAGATGGAAAAAAGAAGGTTTTATCACTATCATCTCGACTTTGGGTTATTTAAATGGAAACAGAATACCCACCTGTTTGGTCGCACATGCTGAGGTGAAATATTTGCACAAACATTTTACTGACTATGAATGCAGCATAGTTTGGTCTATGGGTTGATCAATTTGAGATATTTCCAAATATTTAAGCTGTATTTTGGCTCTCTCCGCAGAGAGCGAAGTGCAACCAGAAACTCAGTAAGATGCAGATGCTTTGCTGGCACCGTGACCACAGGGAAGAACCACTGAGTCATGGCCAGTTCCTCTAAGAGTGACACTGCAGCTCAATTCCTAGCATTATAAGTGCATCAGATGACGAAGATCTGAGTGTAAGAAAGGGCACGGCAGCCGGCTGGCACCAGAGATGAACCCCAACAAAAACTCTATGAATCATACTGTGGAAAAATAGATCTCCGCAGCTCCCTGCAGACTTCTTTGTACTGCACAATAGGATACTGTGTCCTCTCCTGGGTCGGCCTCAGGCATCCAGTCCGGCTCCTGGTCCAAGTGGGGTAGACTGTGGTGCAAGATGGCAAAAACCAGGCCTCTGAAATAGGTACGCATTCATTAGTACAAACCCCCGTTGGCCGTTGCTAAAAGGCATGCGGTGCAGTGTATCGATAGAGAGCTCATTTGAGACGTCTCCTGTCAGTGCTACTGTTCCCTTTTTCTTTTGAAATGACAGCACAATACCGAGACAATTATCGTGGAAAACTCACTGGGTTCTATTTGTAGGTCTGGCATTAAAAGACCGGCGTTATCTGCCTTGTCAGTGTCTCAGACGCTGTTGTCCTGTTGATGGGAAAAGGTGACGTAGCAACTAATCCAAAACCTTCATGTGTCTTTCGGGGACAGTTTCCCTGTCTGTCACTCCCTAATCCTCTCCACTGCTACTTTAGTGTTTTGGCTTCTTAAAAAAAACAGCAGTTGTGCTGATGAGTTATATTTCCGATATTGATAATCGAATCAGTGCATAATGGCCATCATTGTGTTACGGCCGTGTACTTTGACCCAGACAAAAGATTAAAATATCCTCGATTTCGACAAGCGCTCCCAGTGATTACAAGAATACAGTGTCAGCTTCCAGAATAACTCAGGCAGACAGTGTAGTGCGAAGGCCGCAACACCGCTTTCATCCGTCCTCTCCTTGTTTTTGCTATTCTGACCCCTCCCATGTAACGCAGCTATTTGTGAACTCTCTATCTACCTCTCCCTTGCTCTTTTTACTACAAGCTCTTTTTGCCGACTATTGTGTGAGCAGAGGCTGCTTTCTGCATCGAAGCTTTTTTATTTTTTCATCCTGCCGAGTCACCTGACATCTACTGCTTGTTAAAGGCGCATCGGCCCCTTTTTAAAACCAAAACATAAATGAATTAAGCAGCTGTTGGTTTCATCGAGAGCCACTGTATCAAACTGCGTGCACTGTCCATCTTTAGCATAACTGATTCGTCAACTTTTTTATTGCATCTGTTCCTGCTTTCTGATTTAAGATGATATAAAATAAAGCATCCGTTTGGTTTACAGAAGTGAGACAAGCCCTGTGTTTTAGGCAGGGCAGACTGTTCGAGGCCAAACTGTGTCACAGGCAGAGCAGCTGGGTTGGGTCATGCTGGAGTAGGTGACGTAAAGTGAACACTGAATGGCCGTGTGCGTAACAGTGGGGGGTGTGGTTGTGTGCATGTGTAAACAGGGTAGGTGGTTAATCCTCTTACAGATTAGAGGTCCTAATTTATCAGGAGTGAGAGGGGCAAACTCATCGGGGTAATATGTTTTAAACCACCTCTCTACATTTGCGCAATCAGGGAAAAATGCAGCATGTCTCAGCTTAAGATTCTCTGAATATTGTCTTTCTATGCTACTTTGATTTAAGGAATGTTTTTAAAGTCGTTATTGATACTTGACAGGACCAATCAGAGCTCAAAGATGTTAGAGACTTCACTTCCTGCCAGCACAAACAATGTCCTAAATGTACCAATTGTGTTTGGATCGTGTAATAGCTCGAAAAATCTCCTCCATTGCATCATCTCCTCTTCGGAGCAACAAATTGCGAAATGTGTGGAGGCTCGAGAGCCCTAACACGTTCAGATGAGCCTGACACGTTGTTTGTTCTATCCGCTGCACGATGGGTGGAAATAGACGGGAAGGCCGCAGATGGAAGAGTTGATTTACACTTTGTCACCCTCTTCTGGCTCCCACTCAGCCTGTTGGGAAATATCAGATGTCTGGCTGATAACAAGAGTGGCTTTATGGGTTAAATAACTCGAGATAAAAGCGAACATAAAGATTCAAAATGCGCCTGCAGGTTGTCTGGTCGAAGCGGATCGGGTTTCCTGGAAGACAGAGAAAAACCTGGCCGGTGTTTCTTATTGATTAGCAGTCGTTCTGGACAAAAACACTACAGCTATCTCACTATTTCACCCGTCCAATGCACTGTATATCTTAAAGAAATATTTACAGAGCTCGCTCCGTACGTCTGCACGGAGAAAAATAAGGGCTATTAATAATAGCAGTAAGGAGAGGTGCCTCCTGGGTTTCAGCACAGCAGTTTTTTCCCCTCATTTTGCAGCACGTTAGCTGCTAATGATACCTGCAAATGAATGCTGCCTCACACTTGTCTATTAATGCATCATCATCTAGCGAGGCCGGCAGTGCTCCGGGTTTAATTTTAGCACTGTCATCTCTTGGCTCCGTGCCACCGCCTATTCCATAATCTGTGTGTGGGAGGGATTTATTTTAAAAGGCTGTGGGTCGCTCAGCGTTTTCTCTGAAGTTTTATGTGGGCTACAGGTGACGCTGGCCCCCTGCTGTAAACACATCTATCAGTAGATTCATACCGCCACCCCTCGGGGTTTAAAAGTGGCTGTTTGCTGCGTCTAGTTTTGGCCCCGCCGGCATCTGCTGAATTGCATTTGCCTGAGCTGAAAAAGCAGGGATGTTTTTTTTTAGTACTCAATAACAGCGTCATTGTGAAATGTCTCCAGGAACTCTGAATAAAACTAGGTTGAACACATCGCATTTAGCCCACTTGTGCTGGGCTCTTGTGTTTGTTTGACTTGAGAGGCAGCGCCCCTCCCTGAAAGAATGGCAAAATAACTATTGAGGTCACGTTTTCTTGTCTGTGAAAGTGGGTCACTTGTTCTGCCGGTCAGCCTCAGAAGGCATGGTAAACATCACGACCGCACAGGACACGATATTCAGTCCGTCACAAAAATATCCTGAGAAACATCTGATACGAGGTCGATGTTTGCGTTTCAAATTTTACAGAATGATGCAAATAGGGAAGTTATGCTCTCTCAGTGATCGGCCCGTACTTCCTCCCATGACCTTTACCTGTTTGTTTCAAAACTACCATAGTGACATTCCCTCGGGAGTCAAGTTTCTATTCAGTACACATAATTAAAGTTCTAAAGCTCCCCTCTCCCTCCCCTCCCCTTCTCTCCTCTCTCTCTGTCGCTCTCTCTTTCCATTTCCTTGCCAGTGGTTTAGCAACTCATGAGGTCTGCTGCTGATTCACCCATTGACCGAACAAATCCACTTGGCAGGAAGGAGCTCGCTCCTCCTGTGTGTCTCATTTTCACCTCAGAAGCTGGGAGAGGCGAGGACGCACTTTATCTCCCGTCCCTCTGGCAGGTTAAGCAGCAGGAGGCCTTCCTTCGCTAGGATCATTAGGAAGGTACAAGAGGCCAGCGACCTTGGTGTCAACAGCAACAGTGTCATCACATCAGGCGTGGCGGCGTCCTATTGTGCTGTGGCAGGTGTGCATTACAGGGTCTGGTAAAGGGAGACAAATCTGCTAAATGGTTCTCTCACAGCAGCTTTTACAAAACAAGAAAGGCTATGTGAGTTTTTCAGTTACATAACCACATTATATATGGCTGTGTAATCAGGAAAATATGAGGTAAACAGGCCCCAGAGATAGAAAAGTAAAACAGCTGGTATTCAGGTTGGAGTTGAGGAATACCTGTATGTCAACATCCCTTCACAGCAGATGATACAGCCCTTGGATTGTGCTCAACAGCACCCCCTATGTTTGGGAAATAGAGCTTGTTTTCATCATATCAAGTGCGTACTGAAAAGCCAGAGTTTACTATGACGGACCTCCTGGGATATCTGTGACGCAGCAAACGTTGTCTGACATCTGAAATATAAAACAAGCTGCGTCACCATTGTGTTCCTCATTGGAAGCGCGAGGTTTATTTTTTATTTCCTCCTAAATTACGCAAACAATAGAACGATCCGTCCGTGCGTCAATGTGCGACCATGTTTGGAAAGTATCTGTCGTGCGTTATTCAAGGAAAAATAAAGTGCCAGTTCCTCCAATGGTCACACCAGAGAGCCCACGAGGGCCATGAGGTGTTAAATGATCGTGCCAATATGAACTGCGTAACATCGTCCTCGCTCCCACAACAGGATTACGCACTATCCATCTCTTGCGCAGCATCCTATTCCGAGCTCTTCCTTCCTTCACACGCCATCCCCGCCGAATCCACGCGGTGTTTACCCCTTCCCTTTATCATTTAAAGAAAAGAAATCACGCACAACTCAAGTTTCAACAGCGAGCACAACTCTGCTGTCATGCCGTCGCAGCGTGCTTCCACCATCGCAGCGGAAATTCCCACTGGATTTCATGTGGCTTGTCGCTCCTTCTCGCTGACGCAGTTTAATTTACCTGTTGTCATGTCGATGATGAAACACTCGTGATTTAAAAAGTGTTTCTAACCTCTTTCCACCAACAAAACCCCGCGCCCCGTCTGCCTGTAAACACACCGCTTTCATTTTCTTTCTTTCATTATTCTGGGCACTTTTACGACGGCGCCTCCGGGCTTTAATCATCACCTATTCACCCAGTACTCGAGAGGTTATGGATTACATAGTGGTATTCTCCACGCCACATACGCAGCATTTTGTTGCTCTCGCCCTATAATAACATAAATAACTTACGTGTTTATCCCAGGCATGTTTCTCTCCGGTGCTGAGGCGGTCTCAGATGTTTTCCCGACCGGCGTGACTCAGATCCGGTCCTCAGTGAATGGTCCGTACATCAAGTTCCCGTTTCAGCCTTTTTGTCGTTATTATCAATCTGGGAGCGCACGTTTATCACTGTGTATCCCCCTAATGATTTTCCATAGCGCAACACGGGAACCCCGCCCCTGACACTCCCCCGGCCGCTGGTTGGCCAGGCGGCTGGAGAGTCTTTCCTCATCGCCAGAATCACATGTGGCTGACGCATGTTTACAAACATCGGTGAAATCACATGGTAATGGGCGACGTTTTTACCGTAAACGACCTCCTTTTGACGCAGCTACCAGATGTCCTGCCCAGAGCGTTTTATTCCTTTTTTTTCAATGGCAGTATGGAAAATTAAATAGGACTGTTTATTAGGTCAGTGAAAGGGTACACTGTGTACACAAGTGAGTAGACAGGATGCATAAGAGTTATTATATAAGCTATAACATATTATAGGGATTTAGAGAGCAGAAGCCACAGACTCACATGTCCCCATAGAGCAGAGGGACTGTATGGATAAATAAGAATTTAAAAAATCTGGTATAGAAAATGAATTTCTTGTGGCTACTATCACCTCAACAGACCATGACAAACCCTTCTAATAAATCAAATCCAAGGAATGGTTGTATTTTATACATATATATATATTTACGTATAATAGATAAAAAAAGAAGCATAATACAAAAATATATAATAATAATAATAATATAATATCTATCTATCTAAATAAAATCACCCTCTCATGCTCCTATATATATATATATGTAGTTACTAGATAAAAGAAAGAAACAAACCACCACCACCAACTGCCTCATCTGAAATTAGTCAAAGGCCAAAGGGTTGGGAGCCACAGTACTATCCTCCACATGTACAAGCCGTTTGTTGCAGGTTATTCTGCCCTCCTGCTTCAGCCTCAGGTGATTTAAGATAAGATAAGATAACCCTTTATTCGTCCCACAGCGGGGAAATTTGCAACATTACAGCAGCAAAGGGAAGGGATAGTGCAAACAGAATATATTAATATGTAGGGTAAGTTAACTGTATAAAAACACAGCAATATAATAAGGAAGCATCAACAAGAGGCAGAACATAATAAAGAGGCAGACTGACTGATTTTACATTTTACATTACATTTTTAGGTGTCGTGATATGCCCAAAGTATCCCACAATGGGAACCTGTAAGGCCCAATTCATCTAGCATAGTCATTATGTCTGCAGGTTTACTTTTCTCTGTAAAACATGTTTTGTAACCCAAAGATCCAGCAGCACTTTGTGAGGTGACGAGACAAAAACATGGCCTAAACTGTAGTGTCGTTTTTGTTGCAACAGATGGCAGTGCAACACTCACAAATGGCTTGGAAGAGTGAGTGTGTAGTGGCTTTGTGCTCTCTGAATGCCCTTTGGCATCACCATGTTCTCAACAGGATGTAACTGATTGTATTTTTCATGCTTTTATTGCTAATATTTGTGCTTTTAACTGGCTACAGAAGGGGCTATTTGTTTATGAGGGCAACGCATGATAGTCAACATTTCTGTAAATGTGCCAAAATGTTAGCCAGCTGGCTACTTTTCAACTGCAGTCCTTTGACTTGCCAAAGGATAAAAATTAGAGACAGCATAAAGACAGCTTTAACAAGAGCAAACAGAGAGTGTCAAGGTAGAACAGAAGTCATGCAAAGCAACAAGGAAGAGCAGAGCAATACAATAACACAACAACAAACAGCATGTGAGCACATTTTTAAAGTATCACTTGCTTTTAACCTGACCAAATAAAAGAATTCCATTTACCACAACACTGTACAACAAAACACATTTGTTTAAATCAAATACAGATGTTTTTCCTTTCTTTTTTAAATTCTTAGCTTTGTGTTGCTGTACAAGGAGGTTGAAACACTGAAAGAAGAAACACTGATTATGGACCATGAGATATAGCAGGCAGAACTGTGAATACGAAATAGAATCAAAGACATTTTTGTATGACACCAAAATAACGATAACATACTTTCAAATTCAAACCTGTACCGTAACTGTTGTTATCTATTTCTGTTTTTAATTGTATGTCATAGTTTGTTATTCTGATGTATCACTGGGTTACACACCTTTTCACATAGTTTCTCTCTTAACATAAAGAAAGAAATGTCATTAATATATGAGCTTCCTAATAAGCACTCGAGGACACCTTACATGACACAGTTAAAAAAACAAGTAGCAATGTATCCATTAGGGCTGCAACTAACGATTATTTTCATTGTCGACTAATCTGTCGATTATTTCTTCGATTAGTCGACTAATCATTTTATCAAAAAATATCGGTCTGTCTCTCCCAAACCCCAAAATTATGTCATCTTGACTCACGCCAAAGGGTTTTAGTTCACCGTCACGGGAGAGTGTTTAAAGCTGCCAATATTTGAATATAAGAAGCTGCAATAAGAGTATTTTGGTTACTTTTATAGTATTTTTCTATGAAAAATGACTCAAACCGATTAGTCGACTACTAAAATAGTCACTGATTATTTAGTCAATTAGTCATCGATTAGTCGACTAGTCGTTGCAGCCCTAGTATTCATAGATCATAAAATCAAACAATTCTGTAATATACAATAAAATGTAATAAAATGACAACACAAAAATCATAATTGTAAATATTAGGTGTAAAATCATCATAATAAAATGAGTAATCCTAATGAGTAAGAAACATGAAATGATATGATGACAATGAAAAGTATTTAAAAATATATATAAAGAGGTCCACAGTTATGGAATTAATTAATATGTTTTTGTTATCTTCCTTGTCAGCTTTAAGGTCACAATTTTAAAATTCTCATTTCATTTTGAATGTTTTGGCGTGTTTTTTTCTACTGGTTATTTCTATTTTCTTATTATACGTTTTTTTCCTTTTGTGTTTTTCCCCCTTTGTTTTCTTCATTACTGTTATTTTTTTATGTATTTTTTGTGTTATGTGTTCCTTGTTTGTTGCTTATTTTGTGTTATTTTGTTGAGTAATGTAACTTTTTTTCTGTTATTTGAATAGTGGAGTACTGTGAATAAGCAGGGCATCCTTCCTCTCCAGCACCGAAATGACTTCTTCTGTATATCATAAATTTTATTATTGTGCAAATAATGCAACCTAAATAAAACCTTAAACCCTGCCATATAAATAAATGAAGTAATGTGTGAGATCATACCTTCAGTACATGTTATAGCCAAGCCTACACAATGCTGAATTTACAGTCTTATAATAAGCTACAGTTTGTCCTATGGGCAGGACCAGCTGCTTTGAAGGGCCACAGGAGGATGGAGGAGGCGACATTTTGTGAACTAATTTTCTGACTGTAGAAACAAGTCAAACATGCACTTCAGAGAACAAACATACATCAAAGACAAAGCACAGAGAATGTGCTGAGGCTACATGCTGCTATTTTTGTTTCTCTAATTCCTTGACTCCATGCCCAAGTTTCATTCTTCGTAGCCTATAGGCATCAAAAGCCATAAATGGAGTTGTTTCACTCAACATTGCGTAAGTCACTGCCTCACTTCAGTGTAATTTACGGTAACTGATGTGACTCACGGCTCCACTTTACTGGGCCTTACGGTAACAGGCACGTTACGTCACTCATGTTTTGGCGGGATATCGCTCCAGAGCCCTTTAATAAAACGAATGACCTCACTTTTTACATCCGTTTGTCCTCCTTCCTGCACTCTCAACCACTTTCCAAGTAAGTACCCGTATGTTCACACTGTGGTGGCTCGTGGAGTGTGGGCCTCACATGTTTTAAAACACTTCTATAATCGTAACTTTGGTTGACATGTAAAAAAACACATCAGTTTTTAACAAGAAAACAAGCAAACTTCTGTGTAAGTGGTCGCCTAGCAACAATGTTCTGGCTTAAACCCACGGAAACACATCAAGCCTACCGTAAACTCGACCTTCCGTGTCGAAAACAACACGTGAGCTCAATTTTAGGGTTTAATTCAGCATACCATTACTGGCACTGCTCAGGGAGATGTTTAACAGTAACCTGCTGGAATAGGTGAAATGACACAGGGCTGCCAGCAGGTGGAGGTGTTTACATGTGGTTGTGCTTTGATGGAAACTCAATTAGGACATACAGAGCAAGCTTTGCTTTTCCTACATCACATTCTCAACAGGTTGTTTTTCCATAAGGTCAAAGTAGCTTAATTTGTCTCTTGCACCAGTGCACATGTGTGCTGCAATGGATGGTAACATATGCAACATATGTTTATTTATTTATTTATTTTTTTTATGAAATTCTTTGGCAATAACATTTCTTTGTTCATGCCAATAAAGCTATTTGAATTTAATTAGATAGAGAGACAGAATATAACTAATATGTATTCATAGCAGTGTACTGTGTATTTTATATTGCATAGTCATCAAAAATGGACTGCAGCAGTATAATATAGAGCCTGTACACAACTCCTGTATATTCAATATGTATATATAAATATTTTTCCTTGTATTTGTTTATTTATTTATTTATTTATATATTAATTATTCACTTAGTTAGTTTGTATTTTATTTTTATTTTTATTTTTTTTATGAAATGCTTTCATGCCAATATAGCTATTTGAATTGAATTGAATTGAATTGAAACGGACGGACGGACGGATAGATAGATAGATAGATAGATAGATAGATAGATAGATAGTTAGTTAGGGCTAATACCTGTACGCGACACCTGTATATTAAACATGTATATATAATGTATGAATGTATGTAATGTAACATAAAATATGATTACTTTTGATTTTTATTTCTTTATTTTATTTTGTCTTATTTTTATTAAATGCTTTGGCAAATTAATTAAGCTATTTGAACTAAATTAGATAGATAGATAGATAGATAGATAGATAGATAGGTAGGTAGGTAGGTAGGTAGGTAGGTAGGTAGAATGTTATTATTCAACTCACTAAGCTTTATTTGCATGACATTTCTTATTCTAATTACATCATTACATTACATTATCTAAGACAGTTAAAAATCAGAAACAGTTAACACAATGTATTATTACAAAATCATAGACATACATTTTTAAGGAGAAGGAAAAGTGAAGGAGTAAATAAAAAGGCAGAGTGTGATCCGTGATTAAATGAACTATATGTAGCTGTGTTGGTTCTCTCTCAGGCTGTGACATGCGCTGACATATCTTGCTGCATCTGTGGCGCTGACACTGTTTCCTCCAAGTAGATGTTGCATTTTAATCTGGACAGAGTGAATCGAAATCTTGAAGTTAATATTTAATTTTTGTAAAGAACTTTGTTCTGATGTCTTCATGTTTGCTGCACTGTAGCAGGAAATGTTGCACTGTCTGACCTGCCTCACCTGCCCCACCTGTCTCACCTGTCCCACCTGTCTCATCTGTCTCACCTGCCTCACCTGTCTCTGTGGACAGAGCTGACACAGCATGACTTCTGTAGGCAGCCATGTCTGCCTGTGTTGGCCCTGTCTCTATGGCCAGGCTGTGATCACTGAGTCTGTACATAGTGTGTATCTTTCTCAGTTTGTGATCGGTCACAACGGTCAGATAGCTTACCATTGTGTACTGTCTGTCTAGGGTTAAATTGTATTGAAGTTTGTTTTGGGTTTTTTGTCTAATAGTTAATGCAGTTTTCTTTTTCTACAGCGATGATTTGGTTGGGCCGGATTGTGTGAGAGTTGTCCCGTGGACTTGTGGAGCCTTGTGGAGGTGAGCCTCCTGTTTTATTGAAACAACAGAGTGATAATAGAGCAGTTAGAAAACAGACAATATTTTCTCTTTTATTTTACAAACCTTGCTGAATCCTGTCCCATCCCACAGACCTCATTTATGAGCAGCAAGTAGCCTGTAGAATAATGAAAGGGCAGAAATCAGGGTTCCCAAGGTCATGGAAAACCTGGAAAAGCTATGGAAGTTTAATATATTCAGTGTCATACTTGCGTTTGGCCATGTTGTGGAGCTAGTTTACTGTATCTGTTAAGGAGCTGTCCATTGTTCACTCACTCTACAGCAGGAAGCGACACTTCAAAATAAAAGCTCTGTGCTGTAAATTCACTGTATTTAAAATAAAGTGTGTTTTTTTTTTTTTACAATCTTGACACATTTGGGAGTCACTCCATTCAGAATGGACCTGCGATCCACTTTTGGGCCGGGACCCACTGCGTTAGATACCCATCAACCCATGGCAGACTTTAAAAATGGCCAAATTAATCAATAAAAACATTGGAAAGTGGTATAAATTAATTATTTACGCTTCAAAAGAGAGATTACAATTTCATTTCAACCTAGATGTTCTCACTTAAATTGGGGCTGTATGTATTAAAAATGACTGAATAGCAGATTTGGTGGGCTTAATATGGACGTTTACCCTACTTCTTCCACCACTGCTTATATATCAGGCTGTGTGGCTTATTTTGGAAAGCAGAGGGCAGAGTCTCTGCAAAAAAATACACTGCTACACACTTCTAATGGGTCATAAGTGACGATTGAGAGGGATTACTCATGTATGTGTCTATACATTGCTTTTAGAACAATGTATATCTTTAGGCAAGATATGTATGCCGAATAATTAAAAATGAATTGCACAAGTATAGTAAAGCATAGAGATAAACTGCAGCCCTGACTGTGTGATAAATGAGAGATGTGTTGATGTCAAAGCACTGACATCCCACATGCTGTAATATTTGTTGTTGTAGGAATAATCTTCAGCGATGGAGTGATACGGCCTTGTTCACAGTCACCGCCGAGCTGCTATCAGCAAACGCCACGTTGACCTTTGCACCCACTCAGCTTTACAGCAGCTGTACAGACAGTGGCAGCCTCCAACCCAGTGGGCTTGGTAAGTGAACTGTTACAGCAGGCATGTATAGGCCCTCAGAGTGTAACAACAAGGGTTGAAAAAGGTCACCCTAGCTAGAATGACAGCAGTGGTTAATTTGTTGTGTCTCATCAGCTGCACACACACAAACAGGGGCAGGCTCTTCACACACGCACACTCCCTCTCCAGAGTATCCACACCCACAAGGACAGGTGACCTTGTGACTGTGTGTTGTGTGACTGAATCTTCACGGCCATCAGGAGCCCATAGGTCATTGCCTTTCTGTCTCAAAACACGAGCTGGCCATTACTGAGAGAAATGGCAACAGCAGTGTTGTTTTGTTGTTAAGATACCGTTTTAACACCAACTCTGTTATATTTTAATTTAACGGAGATCCAGATATTACCTCAAAATGCTGAAATGTTAAACTTGTTTGGTATAGTATACCAAAGTAAATAATTAGGTGTCATATCAGTCAGTCAGTGAAGCAGTCAGCAGATGTTTCCAATCTTTAATTTACTCATTATGTCTGAAAGTAAAAACACAATTTGGCTTTCATGAATATTTAGATTGGTACAGTTGAGTTTGTCTTTGGAAAGATATGTACATAACAAGACTGGTCATCAGGTAACGACCCAGAATTAAGCTATTTTACCCTTTGAAACCTGAACAGAGTGGCTTGATTTTTTTTTTTTTTTTTAAGAAACAGGGGAAGAAGGCAATGAGCAACAAAAGAAGAAAATTACCCAAAAAAATTGCAAGAAATTGGTGGAAAAAAAGAGAAAATTAAAAACAAGAAAATTAGTAATGAAAGTTAAAAACAAGAAAATGCTTAAAAATCATAATAATTCTGTAACATAATTTTAATAATTATATAGTCCCCCCTACCCCCTTTCAGAACAATTTTCTAAATCTCTTTTTTGTTTTGTTTTTTGTTGTTTTTTTGTTTGTTTGTTTTTTGCATTTTTTAGAAGATTTCTTACCAAGTTGCTCCTTGCCTTTTCCCCCATGTTTTTGAAAGAAATCCCACCAGTTTGTCATCACACCAGTTTCAGGGCTCAAAGGTTTAAATACTTGCAAAAGGTGTCTGAAAGCATACAAGAAAAGTGATGTCACTCCAGGTTTCAAAGGGATAAAGGGGGGCTCCATTGTTTTGGGGTGTTTTGTTCTTGTTTTTTTTAGGTTTTTATATCATTCTGTAGCTTTCCAGAAGTGGACCTGATGTATTCAAATCTGAAAGTTCGGGTTTTCTTCTAAGTATGTATGTTTTAGCATCAACGACGCAGGTTTCTGCACAGTGTCATTGCAACATAGCCTATAAACCCACATACTCCTATGGACACTTCATCAGTTTGGTTCTGAAAGTCACACCATAACAAAGAAACTAAATGATCGACTCGGCAGTAGACCAACAACTCTCAGTTTGCTGTGAAGTTAAATGACTGTTTCTGTCATTAGAGTCTGGTGGATTTGAAGAAAGCATAGATAACAGCTTCAGTTCCCCTTCGAAAGTGCTGTGTGATAACAAAGTAAAGTGGTGAAATAATCCTAGTATAGCGTGCACTTAAACTGATGATGATTTACATGGTCTTTTTAAGAGGTTAAAATACATTTTGCTGATGCCCCCATCCACAGCTGCCAGATTCCTTTGACAGAAATGGTAATTTTACTTTGCAGAACACAGAGTTACTGGTTAGTTTGTGTTATTATGCGACTTTTGTAACTGAACTAGCGTGCTGCCACAGCAGTGGGCTAACCTGCTTAGCCTCTGTGCCCCTGTGCTCCTGTCTGCTTCTCCACATTGGGAGCGTGCCGACCGCCATCCACAGTAGATAATACACTGACTGTGGATTGATTAATGTGTTTAATTAATGTGTCACAAAATACAGTGTTATATTGAATCTCAATGCGTCCTCACCTGGTTGATAAAGGTTTAATGGCACCATGTTTTCAGCGCTGTAACCTACGTCACCCCTTTCTGATAACATTTGAGTTTCCATTTGAAAAGCAAAGAAAGAACGTACATGAACCTGCCCTTTAATTATATGTAATAAATAATTCACAATTGAAACATGCATAACATGGGGTTACAGCTGAATTAAAATCACGTCACAGCAATTTCAGCTCTTTATGTGTTTCTCAGACATGAACATATGTGAAAAAGTGTTCAAGGATTAATTAATGTACAAATCATTTTTCTAACACCCTAGAGAAATAATTAGTATATAATTGGTATCCTGTTTTTATCCCACATTTACATTATACCACGTTTTTTCTAAACAAGAGGCAAATACTAGCACAAGAACACTCTCTATTGTCTATCATGCAAATCAAGACATACTGTAATTGTCACTGCAGACAAAGTTGAGTTTGTCTGCACAGTCCCAGCTTTCCAAGTGCTTTCCCTTCAGTGACAGGGCCCCACAGCGGTGAGTCCAGGTGGGGCATTGTGGCATCTCCCCGTGGCTCCAGGCCTGGTACACTACACTGTCCCCATTCACCCACAGCCAGTTGCCAGCCAGGTAGCGCAGGCCGGTCCACACGTGGTCTGTCTGGGCTTCCCTGCTCGTCTTAATGGTTTCAGCCAGAGCAGACTCAGAGGACAGGCTGACCAGGTCAGTGTGCTGGTTGCGACACAGCTCCATCGCCTCCTCCCACGTCTTGTTTTCCTTCACCAAAACCAGACCGCTGTGATAACAGTAGAAGGGAAGTTTCTCCGTACAGTTCATTTTGTGCCAGCCACTTCTGTGTTGCATCACACATTTGCGGTCTTCAGTTCTGTTCTGTTTTGCTATTGACCAGTTTAAGTACGATAGATTTTCGCCTCCTGACCACTTCCACACATCATCGACATCTTTATAGAGACCGATCCAGCCTCTAATATACTCGCCTTGTTCCTTCATTGTGAAAAAGAGTTCATTCTCTTCTTGGTTACTAATTGAAGACAGCTCATCGTGATGCTTTCTGCAGTAGTCTCTGGCCTCTGACCACGTAGCTTTCATGCGGACATATGTAATCCACCCACAGAGGGCCACTTTGATGAGCCATGTGAGAACAACAAACCTGAGAACGCTATTCTTCATGTTGAGTTGATGTTGAGATTCCTTCTGTGGAATCATCTCATCCTGTGAGGGGTATTTACTACACTTGAAGGAGCAGCAAGCACCCAATCACAGTGCATCAAAGGCTGTTATGAAAATCCCCAGGAAGGATTACACAGGTAGACTGATACAAAATGAGAACATTCAAATGTTCACAAATGAAGCATCACAGGAAGTATTGATTGTCCTAAACTAGTATGCAAATATTCAGACATTCATGCCATTCACAAACATCTGCCCAACCCATTTAGAAAAAGATAATGTTAAAGACACCACATATTATTTCTAAAATGTTGTACTTCTCTGCCAGTCTGGATTTTGTATTTGGATATACTGTATGTACTGTCAAGTAATGCACAGATCCAGTTGACTGGACTGGTCTTGAAATCCGCCTTATTAAGCTGGCATGGGCAGTTTTATTTTGGCGTCTTTGGGCAAAAATCCCATAATAATCTCTCAGGATATTGTAGTAACTAGTCTGAAAGAACACTAGACCAGTGGATCCCAACTGGTCCAGCCTCGGGGTCCAGATTTCTATTTCGTTATTAGTTCAAGGTCCACCAAGTGTAATACATCCAGCGCCATACCTGGGTTTGGGATGTCGCCGAGCTAGTTTGCTGTCTGTTAGTCACTCACTCTACAGCAGGAAACAGCACTTCAAAATAAAAGCTCTGTGTCGGAAATTCACTGTACTTACAAACTTGACACGTTTACAAGTCACTTGTGGTCCATTCAAAATGGACCCACAGCCCACTCTTGGACCGCAATCCACCAGTTGGGAACCACTGCACCAGACTACTGCATCTAACCTCTTGGGTCTGTTTTCAGGCTTTAGGAAATCTAATCCATGATGGGAGACTTTGTCTAATCACAGATAATTTCAGAGGGAGAGCATTCCTATTAGGGCTGTCAACGAATATTCTAAATTCGAATTTAAATTTGAATTTGAAAAAAAAATGGACCTTCGAATGTGAAAATTGATATTCGATTGTGGAGAGAAAAAAACACCACCGCAGCTGTCCTCTTTGCCAGTGGGCGTTGGCCTGGGCCGCTGCACTGAACGTACTGCTTGATACATTTGCTTGCGGCTCGCGCAGAAAATAGACCAGATGCCGAAACAGTCGCTGCAGGGCGCGAGCCGGCCACGGTGTGGATGACACAATCGGTTAACATGGGCGCCGAAAGGAAACTGGCTTCGCTTCTCGGCGCTTCGAGGCTATTCGCAGCGCTTCCGCGGGTGGTGTGGCCCTGGCGTGACGGGTCAGAGAGGGGGGGCGAGCGAGAGGTCCGCAGTCGTTTATAACGTAATGTTATAGATAATTGTTGTATGTGTTTTAATGTGTAGGTATGTAAATGTTTTCAAAGACGTTTATGTTGAAATAAAAATACCTACAAGTAGTTATGTTTCCTTGTATTAATACATATACAAGTATGTTTCCTAGTTTGCCCTCTTGTGGACATAATGCGAAAAAAATAATAATAATTTGAATGGTTCAAACCTATGAGTTATTTTTAGAAGGAATATTCGAACGTCATTTTTGATCAATTTTGACAGCCCTAGTTCCTATTGGCTACAAATGCAGATGTGTGTGCACGCCCCTTCAGGTGGCGAAAGCCTGATTTAATGGTGGAGAGTCCTGCAGAGAAAGTTGCTCGTCCAGCATTTGCTACACTGCAAAGCAACCCCACCCCCCCAACCTCCGCTTATTCAAGTTCATGTTTATGTAGCTAGCTAGAAGCTCGAATCATAGTATGTCCTCCACCTCACCCCCCTCCGCAAGAGACCACCTCACTGGGAGAAGAGCAGGCAGCATCCCTGGAGACGACTAGTGGAAACTTGAACTCAGCTAGTGCTGGAGGGCTGGACAGCTCCGACTTTGTACACAGGTTAGACCCGCCACTGCCACTGGCCTTTAGCCGCCTGTGACTGCTGAATTCAAGCTGCTGACTGAAAGTCCGTCTATGGAGTTGCTGCACACCCGTCCCCCAGCAAAGCAGCCCACAGTGGTGGGGAGTGAGGTGGAGGGACCGTGGGGTGTGGTAGCTTGTCTCATTTGTGGTCTGATAAACAAAGAGACAGCTCTACAATGAAATTAGAATAAATCAATATGTGAAAAGCTGGGTTACTGTATGAAGCATGTGCATATGTTCGTGCTCGTGTGGTGGGAGGGGCTTAGGACATAGAGGGTAGATCTGCAGGTGGAGGGTGTGTAAATTCTGCTTTGGCCCTAGGTTTAAATGTATCTGTATTGTTCAGACATGACCAATTAACATTAAATACTGTATTTGTTTAGATTGTCTCGGACAATATAAGCAAAATTCAGCACACGCTTAAAAAGAAATTTGTACGAACATTGAGCTTTTAAAATTGTGTGTTTTGCCAAGAGCGTCACCTCTTATGTTACTCGCATGCAACTCAGGAATCATCATTCAAAGTTCATTGCTAATGGTTTGTTTTGAATGTCAAATTTGCTTTTTCATGATGAACATGCAAACTACATGCTTTAGTTTTGCCAGCTATTATCTGCTCTGTCTTTGGCAAAGTTTGCATTTCATTCGAAACTTCGACTGAAAACCTTGAATAACCTGACCTTGAAGTCATAGAAGAGTTTTTCCTTCTACAGGTGTTAAATTCTTTTAGTCCTTTAAAGTATCTAAGCTGTTAACATCATAAAACAGTCATTCATACTCTTAATAATTTTGAGAGTAACATTCAAGTTCAAGTGTGTGTTTTAAAACAAGCTCATATTTAATTAGTTTTTGTCTTTGGTCGAGATTAAATCAAGAATAGTTGCTTGCAATAAATTCTTATTTAGTTGATTAGATTTTCAAGGATCAAGAGCCTTCTGCTTTGCATGATAGTTGTGTGAAGTGATCGGTTTAAAGCAGCCAGAGACTTTTACTGTTTCACTGGTCGTTTAGGCTAATGACTACACATCTATGTAGGTGGGTTACCTTGAAGAGACCACAGATCTTGGATATTCAGTACGACTGTATACTCTGTGCTGTATATTCCTGAGTGCATCTATGTATTTTATAATGTGAAAGAAGTATCTCACTGGATTTTTGATGTGTGTGTGTGTTTAAATTTTCCTGTTCATAAATCAAGTAAGCACCACAGAAGTAAGCCGAAGACAACCCACAAAGATATTGTCAACAATCACAGTTTATGAATCAGGCACAGGTACTACTAACAGAGAAAGCAGGCTTATTTACACATGCAGTACATCGTGAAAGCAGCCAGTTGTTCAAAAGACAAGCTTAAAAGTGTGTACCACTGATGTTAAAAAAAAAGTTTCATATCAACAAGGAGATAAAGGCATTCTTGGGAATGCTGAACCTGCTTTATGTTGTGAAGGATTTTCACGGCAGTGATTTTTGTTTACAAGCTCGGCAACTTGAAAACTCCCGGTCTGTTTGGTGTTTTTTGTCTTTTTTTCTGTTTCTCTGAATCTAAAAAACACTGCTGCTCTTCACCGCTCCAAAAGACAGTGGTGAGAGTAGTAAAAGTTTGCATCTGTCAAAAAAATAATACAAAAACTGTACACTAACGTCATCATGAAAATCACCACTAATACAGAAAGAGAAATGTACCTTGCAACCTATCCCAATAAATCTTTGACCAAAGGTCAGTGGTTGTCAAGGTTTAGGTGTTCATTATGCTTATCAGTATAAAGCATTGAGACAAATACCAACAGTTTTCAGCGGACATTTCCATGTTATGAACACCTTATAGGGCTCGGTATCAGTACTCAACACATTGAAGGTATCGACTGAAATAACCCAGTACCAAGTAGTATCAAAACTTCTCCAGTCAAACCTGCATTTGCTCCTTTTTGTACCCAAATCTAGAAAAAAAGACTGTGGTTTTACTTGCAGCCAGTCACTACAAGCACTTTAATGCGACGTGTGATTGGCCCACTGCCACAGCAGGTACAACCCATACAGTCTGTGGTGTGGTGAAAGGGACCACGTTGTATTTGACAGAGTTGGCAGTTCAGCGTGCCAAGATGCCACCAAAACATTCAAAAGTATGGTTGTACCACATGCCTTTGGGTATCTGGTGGTATTTTACTCAACTGAATGTCTCCATTCATATGATGGGTATCAAATCAAGTACACTCTAAAAAATAATCCACTGGTTCAACTTTAAAAAATTATTTTATTAACTATTTGCATGCATCTTTTTAAGGAGTTCCAACTGTGGCCGTATACAGTGAATCCTATGAGTCTTTTGTAATCTGAAAAAAACTTTAGTACAACCAATGTGATTTGCTTTGACCATTAAGTTGAATCAACTTAATATTATCCAAACGTTGTGGTGATATTTAGTGGTCAAATTATTCTATTTAAGATATTCTAACTTGTTTATTTTTATTCCATCCTACATAAAAAATGTTTTTACTTATGACCAACTTCTTAAAATAAGTTGTCAACTGACTTTATTTATGCTGAAAAACTTCTTTGTTTTAAGCTTTATCCACTGACCCCATGAATAATTTTTTAGAGTGCAGGAAAAAAGGTATCAAGTTAGGTCCTACATTGGTATCAGCATCACTTTAAGAGTCCTGGTGTTGGTACTGGTGGTACAGCCCTAATAGCATGCCTGGTAGCATTATTTCATTCCTCAGTGAAACCAAAGATTTGCTGCTTGCCATCTTATCTATCAATTTGGTTTTTGTTGCTAACACTATATCAACTGGTCTTTGGTTTCTGTGAAGAATGATAACAATGGTAACAAGCAATAATTAAGCAAAATGGCAGTTTTGTAATTACTGTTTGACCATCTGTGAGGAAAATATAGCCAACTTTCAGTGAATACAAAACCAATGGATCTCTTTCATTCATTTCTTTCTTTCCCATCTCACACTTCATAGGTCTTAACAAGGTTACGGCAAAAAAAAAAAACAACAACTATGAAAACAAACATTTCCTGATGAATATCGAAAATCATCAGGAAAATCAAAACATGGCTGTTTTTTAATTACTGTTTGACCATCTGTGAGGAAAATATAGCCAACTTTCAGTAAATTCAAAACCAATGGATCTCTTTCATTCACGTCTTTCTTTCCCATGTTACACTTTATAGGTCTTAACAAGGTTAAGGCAAAAAAAAAAAAAAATGTTTCCATTTCCTGAATCAAATAGAAAAAACAAGCAGTGAGCGTCAGTCCTTTTTAAAACAGTACAAAAGCTGGTCTCCTTTCAACTGCCTGGCTTCATTGGTTTCATTGCACCACAATGGTGGATTGAAATGATAGAGCATTCGCTGCGTCTTCGTCGTGAATCAACAGCACATATTTGGCATTATTTGGGGGTTCTACAGTGATTGTTACAACTAGACCCAAGTCAGGGCGGCTAACAAATCCCAGCCGGTGCCCTGCTGAGCAGTCTCAGTCCCAAACACAGCATATGTAGGCTCCTCTTGACACCAGCGAAGGCCAGTGATCCCAAACTTTTCACATTACAGGCATTGTCATTTCATCATCATAATCATGAGCTTCATCATCGTCGTCATCATCACGAGAGGTGCAGCAGAGGAAGAAGGGGGGGGGGTATTTGGTGGATTCATGCAGAATTTGTCTCAGTGTGTGGACAGTCTCTGAGGCAGCAGAGGGGCTTGTGGGTAGTGTGTCCCAGTGGGTGATGGGCAGAACAGGAGGTCAGGGGTGTCAGGATTCACATCTCCGTGTCAGCCACTGGGGTCTGGGTGGCAGAGTGTCCGTTAGTGGTGGGGGCAGGGTTGGTCCCGTTTTCTGGTGGAGACTCACCGTTGACCGTCGGCTTGTCGAGGGGCTCCTGGGGTAGAGGGGCCACAGACACCAGGGTGTTGGCCTGGTTCTCCTCATCCACCTGGAAAGATTCAGCCTGAGAAAGACACACCAACATCAGAACTCATACAGGTTTAAGACACACATCTAACACCAACAAGTTTCATTCTGCCGTTGGAATATGACATGAAACAAGCAAGAGAGTGTGCGGTTGAAAACTGATTTGTTTTTGTGGGCGTTGTTCAAAAATAAATTCTTTTTTAATGAGGTTTATGGGTTTCAGCTGTGTGTGCACTCAGAAGGGTTTCGGTAATTGTTTTCCTGTTGGGAGGTTGACAGTATGCATGCATGCTTGTTGTTTTACTTTGCCTCCAGCTGAAAATATGAACCCTTTGTAGGTGCCTTTGTTTGAGTTTGGTGAGGTGCTTTGGCTGTCGGCAAGAACCTTGAGGATAATATTTGATGAATGTGACAAACACTTATTCGGTAAATAAGACACCAAACAAAAGACAATTCAGCAATCTGTTCCATCCAAACCATCATATGGGTGTGTCCCTATGTGTAAACGTTTTAAGAAGTGATGTCATAAGCTTGAGAGAGAAAACCCCCCCCAACTAAAACCATCTGTAGCCCCCTGGCAGGGGATTGACGTAGAAAAAGCAGAAAGCCCTCAATGCTGCTTTGAGTTAAGAGACATGTGAATCAAGCGTGTCCTCCCCAGAGTGTTGAGTTAACCGGAGGATAACCATACGTTTGACCTCAAATCCATATGTTCTTCTTTTCAAATAAACAGTCACCTTGTACAATTTCCTCAGCGAACTGGATCTTGTGGGGCCAAATTTTCTCAGCTTAGTTCAGTAAAGGTGGTTGCTTCATTGTCAGCCCATGATGCTTTTCTTTTGTTGCACTGTAAGCACTGATGTGGGGCAATACAGGGTAGACAGATAATGTTGGTCGAGGTGGAATCTTCTTTTAAAGCTAGCCAGAGACTTTGTGTAATAGCTGATCTCATGATTGCATTTAAATGTGACTTAAGCAAGATGATAATTACACCTCTGGTGTGAAATACAGCTTTAATGATTACCGATGTGCAAACAGCTACAGACTTTTGGCTCAGTGAGCATTAACAGCAGTGATGTGGAGAGGAGAACCACATTAAGAGGTAATCCTAAGTGCTAATATCGTAGGCAACTGGACTTGTTTGCGTTTCTTGAAGACGTTTCGCCTCTCATCCAAGAAGTTTCTTCAGTTCTAAATGACTGGTATGAAGTTGCAGGCTATAAACCCTGTGTGGGTGGAAACCCTTCCAGAGTCGTAGGGGTCACGTGAGCTCTTAGTTTCAGAGTCGTCTTCATGAAATGCAAGCAAGTCCAGTTGCCTACGATATTAGCACTTACGATTACCATGACCTGGGTGACTGAGAATCTTCACCGACACATTAAGAGGTAGTTTAACTAGATTTTGCAGAAGCTTGCGAGTAGTTCAGTTTCATTCATATTTGCATAAAGATTTAAGTTGTTAAATTACTTTTTTTGACATTTTTGTGTCGTTCACTACTGTTTTTTTTTTTTTTTTTTTTTTTAAATGTCACCATTGCTTCTCTTCTATAACAGAGCCCCCTTTGACCATGATTGCTTTTTATTAACAAATGCTGTGAGAAGTTGTTGCATGCTATTTTAGTATTACCTCACAAAACAATTCATTCTGGTTGGTGCAAGGCCCCCATCTGAACTCTAGTTTCCGAGGGCAGGTGTCGGAGTCAGTACATTTACATGCACAGTTAAGTCGAGGTACCGTTATAGCTTGACTTGTGCATTTAATTTGGCTACTGTCCTTGTCTCAGTGTACAAGCACGGGAGGGGAATTGGTTTATTGACCGAAGTATGTCCAACTCTGCTACAACAGGTGCCGATATGCCCCCTTTCAGCTTGTTAGTATCGGACCTTTTTTGGTTGACCTATCATGTCACAGACCAAACAATCTACAAACAAGTTAGCTACGGTTAGCTAGCAGCAAACTGGTACCATGGTGGACAACTTTACAGCTCTGTACATTTCATCTGTCCAAAAATGCACAGCTCTGGATGCAGATTTAGCCATGTTGTTACTGGCTTCTTCTTCTGTTAGGCATTTAATGCTTTTGTCTTCCGGGCCAAAGCCTGGGGCGGAAACTATGGAGCATGCTCAGAGCACCTCGGCCAGTTTGGGTCTGATTGACTCTATACATGCAGGAGTAATTCAACTCCCACTTGCATTATCTGGGTGTGTTAGTCCGATTTTGAGAAATTCAATTTAGTACGATTTCAGTTGGACTAATAGTTTTAGTCGTACAAACACAATAAATCGATTTTCTCTGATGTCATGAAAACATACCGACTGATAATCATTGTCCACAAAACCAAAGCTGACATTCCTGCACTTTCCCATGAATAGAGGCTTTTTTTAAATTTCTTGTTTGTGTATGACCTGTGAACGAGTGGGCAGTCTTTGCAGTAAACTCGACTGAGAGGCCTTTTTTGTTGACATGTGACTTTTTTTTTTTAACTCTCTCTTGCTTTAACTACAGAATAGGTCGATTTCCAATGAGTTCCAAAACGACATATATTACTATCCTAACAGTTACCATTTTAAACATGTTCTTAACGTTAGAAAACGATCACAGTTATGCTATAAAATGTCTTGTTGGTTATAGGTTTAGGAAAAACATCATGGTTTGGCATTACACAAGTACTTTTGTTACCAACATTATGTGTCATATGTCATATGACAGACATCACATACTTCAATTGCTAGTAGGCTACACTTACGAGCATACTTCGCCATGAAGTTATTAAAAGAAGTCAGTGTTGACTTCGGGCTATGAACACTGGCCTCCTGAGTGAAAATCCTGTGCTTGTTTGACCCATCCACCACCCCTGCCACCCATCCTAAAGGGACTTTTGTTCACTTTATGCAACATTACGCTGACTTCGTCACTTTGTATACTAGGTCATTTCACATCCTGCTCTGCTCCATAATAATTACTACAGCCAGTAGAGGGCTACGCCTTACAATAAATGTGAATATGGATTGTAATAAGCTGCTTGCACAGTTGACCTATATTGCTATTTTGTATTATATTTTGTTATAATTTTGTTATGTGTCCAATGTCAATTTGACACGTTTTTACAAAGTAGTTTGAACTTATTTTTCTAAGTAGCTTAAGTTGACCAAACTAGAAGCTTCTCCTGAGAGTAGCTTTGCTGTAGTTCAACGTCTTCCAGTGTGAAGTAATTGGTAGCTTGCAAATCTATGCTTTTAAAGCAGCTTAACACACCTCCTCTAATCTACTCACCAGTCTGACGCCTTTGGAGTTCTTGTGGTGGGTCTTGAGGTAATAACCAGCTACCAGCAGTGCAGCCAGCAACAGGCCAGTCAGCAGCAAGGAAACCAGTACCAACTTAGAGTTCTTCCCCCAGCGAGGAACAGCCTCCTTCACATCAGTCTGATAAAAGAGAACAAAATAATGTGAGTCAAGTGTTCATATTGTGTGTCTATACCAAGTCAGAATTATATTGCCTCCAGCAAACCAAACAAATCATCAAACGCTCTGTACAGACTGAACCTGACATGCATGAAAACAGGAGATAAAGCGCACATGTTAAATAGAGTACATTGTGTGTAATTGTTATCCTGGTGGATGGAGATCTTCATTATCTGGTTACTGTCATCTTGTCTATTGTGACTGAAATTTAGAAAAGACACAACCCCACCCAAAGCCTTTGTTTATGGAGATGTACCTACAGAATTTGTAGTATTTCCTCTGGCTTCAAGGCAGTGTCAAAACAAAAAGATGCCAGTGAGCAGACAGCATAATGAAGAGTGACTGTTTGGCTGAAACACTGTTAAATTACTAAGACGATTATTCGGTATATGATGGAGTAGAGAGGGCAATGTAGTGTATGTTGAATGCAAAGAGACAGAGGGGTGTGACAGGCACACCCATAACCCCAGATTGCTCCCTGGGTAGTAGAAAAAATGTTTTGCAGCTGACAAGTGGATTGTTTGTGGGCTTTTTGTTTGTCACACAAACTGACAGCCTGGCAGCTTGAAGCCTTTGGAAAAGTCTACACACTCAGGCAGTGTTTTTCTTCTCCCCAGTGTATTCTGCCATCTAGTTTCATTATGAGTCAACCAGACAATTTATGGTGGCTGAGTCTAGTGGATGTAACTTTATGCTGTCGGTTGTGTATTTCACAGGCTCTTAATGGTGAATGGTGTGATGTTGGCTGGACATGTGACATTGAGTGTCCATGCCTGGGTAAGGCTATTGAACAGACAAAAACATAATGCATTTGGAGGAGAAACACTGTCACACACTAAATCATGACTCTGCAGTTCCCGACTGAACTGAATAATTTATGATCTGTATAATGATATAGCACTGCCTCTACCATTAGAGGGAATACTGTATATTTTTGTAGAGTAGTTCTATAATTCAGTATATGTGGCACTGTACCTTATCTTTGATGTTGTCGTTGTTGAACTTGTTGGCCATGCCTGCAACATCATCTGCAAATTAGAAAAAAAAAAAAGAAGTTACAGTCAGTGTTTTTCCTGTTACATTTTTTTAATACATTTTTTGTTGCCTAGGGGGTTGCTGGTTCGAACCCTGGGTGGGGGGTTCTGTGCAGGGTTTGCATGTTATTCCTGTGTCAGCATGGGTTTTCTCCAGGTACTCCAGCTTCCTCCCACAGTCCAAAGACATGCAGGTTAACTGGTGACTCTAAATTGTCCGTAGGTGTGAATGTGAGTGTGAATGTTTGTCTGTCTCTATGTGATAGTCTGGTGACCTGTCCAGGGTGTACCCTGCCTCTCACCCAGTGTCAGCTGGGATAGGCTCCAGCCTCTTAGCGACCCCTAACAGGATAAGCAGTTATGGAAATGAACAGAAGTTTTTATTCACAGAGAAGTGCTACTTAATAAATAGTACCCTATATCATTGGCTCCCAACCTGAGGGTCCTGGCCCCCATTAGGGATGGGCAAAGCTTAATGGGGGATTGCGAGGCCTTCTTGGTTTTAAGGGTTATAAGAAATCTTTTCTTAAATTATATATAAAGTAGGCCTATATCTCTAAGTTCAAAAAATAAATTTCTTATAAGGCTAACATGTGTTCAAGTGTTTGTTTTTCTGATGAGTTTGGTTTTAATTAGTTATTTGATGCACTAAAAATTGGGTGTGACGTCATGTTTGGAAGCTGTGTGTGTCAGTTCCTGGTCTTGTGATCAATGCTTGCAATTGGGTTGGACAGGTGGCTCCACCCCTGATAGCTACTGCAAACACTGCCTCCAAAGTGCCTAAATCTGGGATATTTTGCCTTCATCTTTGTACAGTGGGAAGAATAGGTGATGTGTCATCAATGCAGTCTATGTTTATAACAATGCGCTTCATCCGTCTTTTTTATCGTATTGATTACCACAAGAACGTTACTGACCTTCAACATATTTTCCAGATACGACGATTTCATCCGAGTTGTCCTCTTGATAAATATCCAGCTTACAGTCTTCACCACACAGCTCCTTCAGAACACTTTCAATCTTCGCTTTGGTGTCTTTCTGCAAGGAGACCAAAATGAAAGCTAATTAGAATTGAAACGTTTTTCGTTTTAACGTGAACAGTTTAATTGAACAAATTCCAGACTGCACAATGTGACATTCAACACTAATCCCAAATGATTAGCTCTCTACAAAATCACAACGCCTTCCTTAAGTATTGCCTTGAATCTTCCCCCCCACCTCTAATCCCTTCACCCTCTCTTTCTTCATCTTTCTTTGTCTTTAATCCAATAAGGACCATCACAACCCGGTGCACAACCTTTTCTCTGATGTCATCTGATCCAAACATCAGAACCTGCCACACTGTAGGAGCCCTTGATCCCACTTTAGGAGTGCACAGATGGATAGATGTGTAGCTATGAGCAGGACAAAGTGACCTCTATCTGGAAATATTTGTCTTAAGAAGCTCTTTATTTGATCTCTGTGTTTTTTTATGCATTATGAAATTTAGTCTCAACATTTTCTCTGCTGTGGCACCAAAATTGCAGACATTGCAACACTAGATGAGCTTCTTGATTACAGGGCTGGATGTGAGATATCACCAAGACCTGCCTTGTTTGCAACTCCTTTATCCTTTCACACAGTCTCTCAGACCAGGAATACCTTTGCTGAACTAAATCCAGTTCTTACACAATAATGTATTTAAGAAATATTTAAATTGCTCACAAGCAAAATAGGATCATAGGTTGCATCAGTTGAGATTAAACAATTTTAAAATGGTAATGCAACGAATGTGAATGGAAGAGAGTTCACTTTAGACCTCAGTTTAGTCCTAAAGTTGAAATACTGGATTGGATTGAGCCAAAATAAGCAAGGCCAGCGTCAACTTTATTTATACAGCACCTTTCATACAATTACACCGCACAAAGTGCTTCACAGAGCAAAAATAAAATAGCATCGATGCCAAAAATGACAACACTAAACCAAAAAAAAAAAGTTTAACCAAATAGAAGTCATTAGAATTAATGGACACAACGGATAAAATATAGTAGAAAAGACCAAAGATACACCTTAAAAATTAATGCAACAAATGATGAGACACCTTATGTAAAGCAAAACTAAAGAGAAATGAAAGTGTCGTTTAACCTCCTGAGACCCTGTGTCCTCATATAAGGACATCACAGTTTGGGTTTACGTGGCCTGATACTTCATTCTTCATGACTTAGAACTGTTGCACTTGTTCGTGGACACTATTATGTGCCATCTAGTGGTAGTAAGAGCACAATACACTAATCCATGTAAAAACAAGATGGCAGCCATCTCTGCCAAGTCAGTCTGAAGCCGATCCCAACACAGTAGAGGACAAGGTCCAAAACCTGATCACATTTTATGGTTGAAGCTCGTTTATTCATGATTAATAGTGTTGGTAGTTTGATATGGCAACAAATTTGACCAATTTTAGCAACAGTAACAAGACGCTGTTAATTAGTAAGTACTTGTTTGAAGACGTTTGGACTTTATTGCTGTCTCATTTGAGGACATTGGGACTTAATTATCATTTCACAGTGTTTGGTTTTTCATGCATATCAGGTCCTGCTGATCCCAAATAGCTAGGAGAAATTAACAATGCATACCAAAAAAAGTTTGGGTATCAAGAGGCGAAAATGTCCACAGAGGTGGAGTCTCTCAGACAGCTACAATATGGCAAAACAAACCCTGAATTACTAGAAAATATTGCTGGATTTTCAGAGTGGTTGATGTCTTTGTCTGAGCACACGGGGAGCCCTCTGTTGTATATTTTGCTGCCAACAGCGGTTTATGCATTGTTTAAATGTTAAATAATACATTTGCTGCTGAGGCTATATGAGAGCCATAGCTAGCTGAAATCACATCTAGTGGGTTCAGACCTCCACATAGGCGCTGCCGCACTGTGATTCCTGTAGACCTCAAAGCTGTTATCCTGAGACCCTGAAGAATTTGTGTTTCTAAACACAAACACACCCACGCTGCTGCTTCAGGCCTCTATACATTACACATTCTACAGCAGCGGGGGGCCCACCCATCGTGCTCCCCTCCCTCTGCCCTCACAGCATGCCCTGGCTTACAGGCAACAGAAATCTCATGGACTTTCCATGAGATGAAGACTTTAAAAAGGATGGGCACAGTTTTTCTCTACCATCGCTGATTTATGGGCATCGCACATGTAACAGTCACTGCCTCTTAAATCAGGAAGAATTCCCTGCTGAGCTGATGTTTAGCAAGCTGATAGCCAACTGGGAACAGCATCAAAAACCAAGCCAGAGACTATTTGGTTTTCTGGTGCAGTTTGCTGATTTGTGTGTGAATATGCACGTGCATGAATACTTTGCATCCCTTCAGCTTCATGTGACCCAATGTAGGATTGTTTGCTGCTCTGCTGTATCATCAATACCACTGAAATGTTATCTTTAAAGGGGAACTGCACCATTTTCCAAAAAAAAGTCCTAAGGTTGTCCAATATTATTGGTAAACATGAGCAACTCTCCTGAATCCAAAAGCTAGAGGGCTAAAACTAAAATTTGTGATGTCATAGGGTATAAAGTCTTACAGATGACACTGAGAGCACCCAGAAGAATGTTGGGTATTAAATAAAACCCAAACATTCTGTGGGTCCACAAAATCAGTCTCCCATCTATTGTTTACGGAGCAGCCCCAGACTTTACACTTTATGATATCACAAGTTTGAGTTTTGAGTTTGAGACGGTCTTCTCTGTTTTAGCTTTGAGAGAGGAGCTCATGTTCACAATTATCGATCCAACTTTCCTTGGCCATGGAAATAACATACTGGAATTCATAGTTGGTGTTTTGCCTTAAGCAAAAACTTTCTTTTTCTTTCTGTTTCGCCACACAAACAGAATATTTATTTTACAGCACATATAAGTAGATACATAAACAGACAGAAGGAGGTGTTTTCTGAACTTACACAGCTGGAGGAGGCCTTGAGTTTCAGATTGACTGCGTTTTTGTCCTGGACTGCCTCTTTGCTGACACACACAACATCATCCTGAGGCACGGGCTGCAGAGAGAAACCAAAACTCCTTAATTATCCCATGTCTCACCGATCTGCTTATGACATGCCGAGTTGTAAAGAATTATTCGGCTTGTGGCCTTTAACATGTTGCAGTACACAACAGGTGGGTGGACACACAACTAAAAGCCCCTGATTTGCTCCCTCTGTTATAAGCCTATTTGTTTATTTTATCTTTTGATTCCAATCAAAGAGGAAATCTGAATGTGTACCTACTAGAGTTGTTCCAAAACCGGTATCAAAAATGTCTCTGATGCTACCTAAAATGCTGGTCAGCAAGTAGTCTATGCACCGGTGCCCACCCTACCTACTGAATGTAGGTATCGGCCAAAAAGCATATCAGGAGGGGGAAAACATGATACTGGTACATTTCCAGTACCTACAGCACAGCATGTAACAAACTTGTTTGACCATTGCAGAAAAACTAAAGAAAATTTAAGAGTCACTCTGGCTATGTGACTGAGTTTGGTCTCTCATATCATATACTACAAATGTGTATCCAATGAGCTGGAAGCACAACATTTGTAAACAAGATCAAACAGATGTGACCCACTGAGATGAAAATACATCCTAATTTTCTTATGCAAAAACTACTACACCACTCTTCCTTCTCAGCTTAGAGAAGAACCATTTACAAATAATGTGATGCCTCATTGTCATTTAAACCATTTGCAAATTTGATCCATGGGAAAAAAAGGTGTCCCCAACATGACGAAATAAGACTAGTCCATCCATCCATTTTCATAACTGTTTATCCTCTTGGGGGTTGCGGGGGGGCTGGAGCCTATCCCAGCTGACATTGGGCGAGAGGCAGGGTACACCCTGGACAGGTCACCAGACTATCACAGGGCTGACACATAGAGACAGACAACCATTCACACTCACATTCACACCTACAGACAATTTAGAGTCACCAATTAACCTGCATGTCTTTGGACTGTGGGAGGAAGCCAGAGTACACATAGAAAACCCACGGAATCTGCATGTAAAATAACTGACTGTAAAGAGGATGGTCGACTTTCTGTTATCAGTTACTGTCAGATATCAGTGTGACCCCACAGATACGACCAGACAGCATATTCAGCTTTATGATGGACTGAGGGATCTGAGGGAACTTCTTTATCTTACCTGTGGTTTGTTGACGGGGCCGTCACCTCTGGCAGGCATAGGTGCTTGGGTCTCTGGTTCCACAACTTTGGGTGCGTCAGTATGGACATCAACTGTGAACTCAGTGTTCTCATCTGCGGTGTCCTCTGGAGCTGCAGGGTTGCTGTCGTTGTTGGCTACTGCCTGTTCTGTAGCTGTTGCTGTTGTCGGTGCTGCTGTCGTCTGTTTGGTCATTACTCCAGGGCCCATGCTGGGGAAAACCAGGATTTGAGGATCCTCTGACTCTGCAGAAACAATTCAACTTAAACTGTTAATTTGTTGGATGTAACAGGACACATGGGCTTTCACTCACATTGTAGGTCAGAGGTTGTTATGTGGTTGAATCTGAAAAGTGATGCAACCCAGGGCTCTAATCACACTTTAAATGCTGATATATTCTGGACCAAATGTTAATGAGATCCAATCAATCAGGCTTATGCAGTTCATTAGTGCTGCTTATTTAAGATGTGAAGAATTTCTTCCTCATCTTCCTCTCTGTAATCAATGTACTGTTGCTCTGGCTTTCTTTTTGCTTTTGTCCACACAGTATAATTCAATCTTTCAAATGTTGATTTATTTAAATTTTTGGTGTTGTTGTTTTGGGTGCTTGTTTTTCCCATCAGTGAGCCCTTTGTTTGCCCTGATACATCTGTATATCTGTAGAGTAAACCTACAAAACGTTTCTTTAAATGAATGGCAGTGCCAGTCAGTGTTTCTTACCAGGAGCTTCAGTCGCCCTTGGAGACATGTCTCCTCGTACGCCTGTTTCCACAAATGGCACCGTCACTGCGACAATTTCCTCTTCCTGTGCCATGACTCCTGCTGTGAAATCAGAACAGTTGGGCTTAACTTCACTTTGTTTTAAAAACACAATGAATGTTCTAATTGTCTCATTGTAGATGCAGTCGCATATCGTTAAATCAGTGACAAACACAATGAAGTTCACACTACATAATTAACATGAACTGTCAGACTAAGAGTTCTGTTAATTTAATTCACTTCTGTGATTGTCACAAAATTAAACCATTTTTATCTCATACTTTTGGAGATATATCGAAAATCTAAATTTAACTCCATTAAACCCTCTTGAGCTCAAGCATTCAAAATGTAGGGACAACAGATGTAAATTAGCTGTTAGCTAACTCTGGTGCAATTACTTTTAATTGTGCGCTGTCCCTGTAAAAAATAAACAATAATAAAATTTAAAAAAGTATCTCCTCTTACAATGTGTTACCGAGACACTCCAAGCTCAAACAGATAATGTTACCACTTTTAAAGATTTAAACGTCCTGTGTTTGAGACTTAGATGGATTTAGTGGCCGAGGATTGCAGATTGCAACCAGCTGAAACTATTCCAGGTTAGAATTCCTTCAGTGTTCATTGTTCAGGAGGTTTTTCCTAGGAGCCGAATAACCTGCAGAGGTCTTCTCCTCTCTAAAACAATCATACCTGGTGATTTAAGGCCTGTTTAGATGACAGCGGTTTCTCTAAAAATGGAAAAGTCTGTCCTTTGCGTTTTAAAAAACTTCCGCGTTTATATGACGACGTTATTGAAATGATCCCCGTTCACACTGAGCCGCAAAATCTACTGGAAACGCTGTAGTATGCACGCCGGGCCAATGGGTGGCAGTGTAAATTTGCAAAGCGCCTTCCTCTACAACACGGTGATTACAAACCAAAACAAAGAAGACACAATGGCGAAAGCACGCACAGATAACTTTGTCTGGATGGACGACGAGGTGGAGTTGCTACAGTAGATCTACACTTTGCTGGAGAAGCATTGATAAATTGAACAGGGTGAGCAACACAAGCAGAGCTCGGCATTGTTGTTGTGATGGTCGACTTTCTCGCGCATGCCTAGTGACTGGAACCGTAATGCGCATGTGCGAAAAGTCTAAAGTTTACATGACAACGGAGATGGTGCCGTTTCCAAAAAATTGCACTCTGGAACCTGTTTTCAAAATGTTGCGTTTTCAGGCACCCAAAATGCCACTGTTGTGTAAACGTTCGGCCAAAACGCAACTAAAGTTCAGTTGAAATCGTTGTCGTATAAACGGGGGCTAAACCAGTAAAAACACTCAATGAAGCAGTTTCACATGGAAAAATTCTGTGGATTTTTGGACACTTCTGTCACAGAGGGGCTGTGAATTATGGTGGCTGACGCAAACATGCAAATCACCCTATCTAGAGCCACTGTTTGGTTTGTCCATTCTGGGCTACTACAGAAACATGGCGGTGCAACATGGCGATCTCTGTGGACAAGGACCTGCTCCCTATGTAGAATTCAGTTCTTATAATCAGGTGATTATACACTAAAGAAAACATACTGATGATATGATATTCCATTTCTGGCAATATATCCTCCTAAATCCTACACACTGAACCTTTTTTAATATGATTTAGAGTGTGCAGTTTCTCCTGCTTTAATATAACATCAGTTTTCGGACTGTAAAAGTGAAGCCGTCCAATGATGCCTTCTGAAATTATGCCCTGGATGTGAGTAATTTGCACACAGCAAGCTCACATGAACAAAAGTGGACAATCTGTGATCAAATTATCACAGGTGCATACCAGTCTCAGCCTCAAAATTAAGTCTAATGGTGAGCTCTACTTTCTCCGGATGGAGCGCTCACTTAAGCTACTTAAGTCCAGCTACTCAGAAGAATCTGAGCTATTATCCCACGTCAGTTCATTATAGTTCGGCCGTCATGATGTGATTAAGTTGTAATGTGAGGTATAGCTCATGGCTCAGATGGTCTGTAGTTCTCACCAGTGTGCCCGAACGTCAAGTATCATCTGAGTGCATGAGCTCATGCAGTGTGTGAGAGCTCACACTGAGAGTTCTTTGTGTTCCCAGAGGCCTCTACAGTGATGGAAGATTAGGTAAAAGATCTCTCTGCAGTAGATAACTGATGTGCTCAGATCCATGGATCACGTCATGAAGTCATTTACTTTGAAATGCAATCTTCTTCTCTCTGAGGTTTCTCTACAGATCGTGCGGTCACAGTGACTCACTTCAGGTTCGGCTCGAATGGGACATACAGAATACGTTGCTGAAGTGTATTAATGTGAGCCGAATGATTTTCCATCTACCCTGTTAAACAGTTGAATGCCCTGATTAAATGCTGCTGGAAGGTGCCAGGTAATGATGCCATTGAAAACATCACTTTTTCCAAATGTTTGAATTATGTAACAGGCCATTATACCATTTTCCATTTTCAGGGATCTGTATGACTTTGGGGCGAGAGCTCTTGATAAATTGCAACCCTGAATCAGAGTCTTGATAGGATATTTCTGCTCAGGTTCTTTCAGGTGTAAATGACTTCACCTGCAAAGTTGTAATAACCTGGATAACTTTCAGGGAACATTTTTATTCTCTGGGCAAATTAGTAAAGTATGCTGCCACACCCTGCAGACACAGAGCTAATGAGCTGAGGCTGTTACTGCTCAGGTCAGATTGCAAGGGTAGAATCCAAGAGTCAAACCAGAATACTCAGCATGCATTCCTCTTCCCCAGATTTCCCTCTCGCTGTCTAACAACAACAGCATTACCTCATTCTCAAAACATTCTCATAATGCCTTACCTCTGCTGCAGATCTCATTACTTCTCACTCTCTCACTGTATCATTCCTTGCTTGTCGCCACATTGACTTTGTGATTGATTTCAGATTTGTTATTCAGGTGTGCTGCCCCCTGTTGAACTAAATGTCACTAACATACGTGCCTCTGTTTACACTGAAATTCAATTTAATTGATTAGTTTGTTTACACTTTGCATTCATATACGTGACTGTAAAACATTAGCTTAAATTATGTTGTTTTACCATACACTGTAAATTACAGGTTTACTCAATAATTTTTTGATATGTGGATAGTTTGAAATGTAGAAAAGAATAACGTGTTTAAAGGTTCAGTGTGATTTAGGGGGATATATTGGCAGAAATAGAATATAATATAAATATGTTTTCTTTACTTTATAATCGGCTGAAAATAAGATTCGTGTATACCTTAGAATGAGCCATTAATGTCTACCAGGGGAGCAGGTCCTCATTTAAGGAGATTGCCATGTTGCAATACCATGTTTCTACAGTAGCCCAGAATGGACAAACCAAACACTGGCTCTAGATAGGGTGATTTACATTTTTGCGTCAGCCACTTAAGTTCAGAGCCCCTCCATGACGAGAGTGTTGGAAAAGAACTGATGTTTCTTTATGTAAAACTGCTTTATTCAGGATTTTTATCTGTTTAAATCACCTGGTCACATTCTCACTCCGACCTCGTCACATATCAATATTTTGGTCATGGACTTTCCACGTCCACATACGACGTGGAAGGTACCCTGGGTGCGTTGGTTGTTGATGTTCTGGGACACCATGTCAAGTTCTGCCTGTTACATGCATTGTCTTGGTTCAGTATTCACTTCCATTTTCACAGGAAATTTACCATTTACATACAGTCTCTTTCAAAATATCATTACGTCGGTACAACACTGCAAATTGACTTTTTTTTTCCTTCAACAACAAACACACGTGGCTCGGTTTAGGAAAAAAGGACAGGGTTTGGCTTTAGAATCTTACGAGATGCAAACACCACTCTCTCGGGTGAAAGTCGTGTTTGTTGGACCCATCCACCACCCCTCGCGCCCACCCTACACAGAGTTTCGCTGCCTTAACTTTCGTCCTTGCCTCGCCTTATTTCCCCTTGACACTGCCGAGTGCTGATACTACGTATCATGCCGACGTTAAAGGACGCCTTTTTTGTTGGTTTCTGACGCTGCAAGTCACTGCCCAAGCGCTGGATTTCGACACTCTCTGAACGTCTGGATCTTAAGATAGAGAAAAAAGGTGAGTACACAGTTAGCAGGTGCTGGGCTAGCTAGGAGAAACACCTTTGTGCACCACCACAAAATACCATCCGTCTCCGTCCAAGCAGTGCTCAAATATTGCTCCATATTAGTCTGCACCGAGTTTGAAAGACAGACTGAATAAGTAACAGATATAAAGAAGTACCAATGTAACATTTTCACCAGTCTCTATGCACTTCATACTGTTTACTAACCCTGTTTTCTGGTGCATAGTGACATCGAATGTGACACAGCAGGGAAAAGAACGAACTGAAAGGCACACTTGTCGACTGCAGAGCACTGTACACAGCTCTGGTCTTTTGGCAATGGGAAAGGAGTCTGTTGTCTATTTTTAGCTGGTATTTCCACATTGAAAAAATGTGTATACACAACTTTTGGTGGAAAAGGGTATTATTCTGTTTTTTTCACATTCTTTTGCTGTCCTAGTACAACATGAGTTGTTTTTCCACCTCTATCACACCCTATTGTCTCCTCATGGTTATCTCTGGTCAATACTTGAGATTTTCACACATAGGATTCACACAGTGGTGGCACTGTGACAAATGCCTGCTGACTTCCTCAGATAAATCACTGTGACAGACAGGTGCCACGAGTACAGAGTAAACACTGTGTGTGCCGGCCTGAGCTAGCAGGTGGGGCAATCATCTCCAAGAAGGTCTTTAATTTTGGCATGCTTAGTGCCAGCAACTGTCCGCTGCAGCTGTCCGTCATACTGTGCCTAAACGTCTACACTTTGTAACTGGTTCAGATGAATTAGAAAACACATCAGTCGCTGACCTCCAGGCAGTTTTGTACTTTCTTTAGCTGTGTCAACCCTAAAATAAAGGGCTCAAGTTTCACAATGGAGCCAGGATGTTGCCTCTCACTATCCCCCCGTCTCTAGTTTACCATTAGGAGCATTAGCATGGGTGTGGAGCAGCGACAGGTCAAGGACTCCCTAACCTTGTTAAGTCTGTCTGTTAGGCTCCTGCTCTTCAGCCTGTGGCCTACAGCTGCCATCCCTCAGCCGCCTCTGTGTGGTCTGTCTGTTTATTTTACCGGAAAGGATGAGGTTCAAAATGGGTGAGATGTTTGGCCATAAATCAGGTTTTCTCATACAAACGTGACACACAGGAGTGTGAGTGCGCAGAGGCTGAAATGTGTTGTTTCAGCTCTGTGATGACTTTCTGTCAGCAGGTGATTTGTAGCGGACCAGAGGGTAAAACTGTGTCAGTGTTGTTGTAAAATGAAAAAGTCTAAAGAATGATGGTGTGGCTGATGGGTATGTTTAGTTTTCAGTTACAGTTTGGGGTTTGGGGCGTTCTCCGAAGGGATATTGGGGAGATATTGTGGTGAGTGACTGGGAATTAATTCACATTTCTCTTTTAAAATGGAGAAAACCACACTGGCTTTATTTTAACACAATCCCCCTGCTCATAGCCTGCAGCATATGTTTGAGTTTTGAGGGATTAGGGAGGATTTTACATCCATACGGTAAAGAGCAAATGTGTTTTGCTAGGCTTGTGCTAATGATGTCATGGCACCTAAAGCACACTTGTAAAACTTGGCTGCTACATTCTCATAAGGCAAAACATAAGCTTCAGACACAATAACACTCGGCCTGTTTTTTTTTTTTTATCTGTAGCTGCCAATAAACTGAATCCAGCTCTGACCAGTCATCACTCGTTACACGCAAACAAACATCCCTGACAGACCAGATGGAATGAAACCTCCGCGTATAATTGCTACTCATGACCAACATTTACAGAAACAGTATAGCGTGATCTGGGTCACTGCCTTTTATTGTTTTGTTTTTATTGTGGATCTAAAAGCTTCAACTGTGGTTATTATTCATTTCAAGCAAACTGTTCCGCATCAATCATGATCATTTGCTGCTTTTCAAATATTTATCTACAGTGTATAAAGAGAAGCTGCAAGTAGCTCAATGAAACCGTAGCCTTGACCTGCACCTTTGTGCTGTAATTGATACAGCGGCGTCCCGGGTGTTGGCTGCAGCTGTACTTCCTGCATGAGGTTCGCACACTTCCTGACAGTGTGACCTCTGAGCCCATCACCACCTCACCGCCCTCTGCCCTCCCCTCGCACACTCAACAGGAGCCAGATAATTACTCACTGATGTAACTGAACCATCCCACTCATACATACTGTACATGAGAGACGCTTGCAGCCCCCTGAGCCTCACATCACCGCTGATACCTTCACAGACTTGTCTTTCATTACGTCTTTTTGCGTAATGCTAGAAAGCGGGCCAAGATATCAGTCATCAGTCGTGTGTCTCGCTATCATTGCACAAACACGACAAACCTAATCAGCCCTGACTCCATATGTTCTACAGCCCGGGCCTTGACTTCATTCCTCCCTTGAAGATTTTCCCACCAGATTGCTCTGAGTGACGGCTGCGGTCTTGAAACGCTCCACCCCGCAACCCCCCATCTCTTGGGACTGCGGATGGAGGAATGTAGCAAGCTCTGGAAGAAGACAAGGCTGCAGCTCAACGCCCTCGCCCCCCCCCCCACCAACCCTCCCTGTCTGCTCGCCCTCTCCTAGTCACGCACGCTAATCCCAGGCATCCAATCTATTGAGGTGAGATGTTCGCCTCAGCCCTCACACCTCCTACAACATACAGTGTAATGTAAAGCAGCATGCCAAGAGCCATATGGTAACAGCTCTTTACAGTGGCCCTAGAAAGCTATGCCTGCTCTGGGTCTCTTAAGCCTGCTTCATGGTGTATGTAATGGCTAAACATGCACAAGTTCCACATGAAGGCAAATGTCTTCTCCACACAACCTTACGTTTATGCCTCTTGTGCCTCCCTGATGACTCCAAGCATGAAAACTCCCGTATAGTACTTGACCAGAGTTGTTCTAGTTCCACTAATGGACAGATTGAGTTGAGTTTCACTGTTTGAAATTTAAGATTTTGTGCAACTTTGCACGCCCACTTCTGAAAGCAGCCAATGCACCCATTCATCTGCATCTACTGTGCAGTACATCTTTCACTGTACACCCTCTATTGTGTGTCTTATATATGAAACATGAACCAGCTGTTGGATGTTTTAATGGGTAGACACTGCCATGACTTTGGCTTCCAGTCCCAGCCTGGCTTCCAGAGAAGTCCTGAGCTACATGTTCATGAGGGACAGACCCCAAACACATGGCCTTACACCCCTGGGCCCCTGGGCTCTCCCTGCTTCTGTTGGGGGAAAGCCTGTGCAGGGTAATGGGGCATGGTGAGGTGATAATGGTCCACACACGCTGATGGACCACCGCGTCAAAAGCCTCGTTTTCACCAAGCAGTCTGGTTCAGTTCAATTTGGTAAAGATGAGAATGGTTATCTTTGAGTTTACTTTGTACGAGTTTTGAATTGTACCAATAGAACAGCTCCATTACATCCCGTTTTTTGTTACCCTTTTGTTGAGTTACCCAGCACCTACTAAAAGGTGGAGCTAGAAACAATCGGCACTCTTGCTCAACAAGGACTCGGTGCACAAACCTGCTATTTTTAAGTATTCCATCGACTGCGACAGAGACTCGAAACACTCCAGTCTGTTCTTTTTTGATTGGAAAAGTTTGGCATGAAACCCCTGTTCTATGGACGATCAGCGAGGTGCAGGTGTTCCTCTGCATCTCTGGTGAAAAGGAAATACAGAAAGTGCTGAACGAAGCAGTTACGCAGCAGTCACCATCCAGTAACAATTCTGCCTACATTTAGGAGTACTGTCTAGTTTAGGTACATATCCATATTGGTTACGGTTCTGAGGGCTGTGTCCCTGAGGCCAGTGTATTTTTTTAAATTCTTTGCAACGGAAGCGCAACACTACAAATGGCCGCAGCGTGACAAGACACTAAGCATCTGTGTTGTTTTTTCTGAGCACAGAGTTTAAAAATGTTCAGCTTTGGGTAAAATGCTTCTCTCATCACTGTCGTCCAATCACAGTGGAGGAGGGGCATGACAAAAACCACAAAGACCAACTGTCACATCCTACATGCACAGGTTACGGACGAGACATATGTTAATATATACTTACGTTTCCTAGATCGGCAGGTCCGTCCTCTCTACATGCATCAGTCTTTCCTTCATCCAGAGCAAGTAGTCTAGCTCGTGCTGACATTTTACCTCTGCGCATATTCCTTATCTTAGCAACTAGACACAACCATAGTGTCGCTGCTGAAAAAACGCCGCACCTCCAAAACGCTCTCAAGCTCTCCCAGCCGAGCATTTCCTGGGGAGCACCTGGCATTTTCAGCTGTAAGAGAACCGCTTTGGTGGACACAGGGCCTGAGGGTACGATACTAAAGGTGTTTGGAAACACAGTTATTTTCCCATTAATGGAGGCTCTACTTGCACTCTTGCCGCCACATGCAGCATACAATAGTTACCACATGATATAATCTTTAAAAATATAGACAATCCAGCTCTAAATGAAGCCATATAATTTATCTCAAATCTTTCTATCCTCAAGTGAAGCTTGCATCAACCTGTGCCAAGAGCCGTTTTCTGCTTTTGAAGCTGAATGTAACTGTTGTGACTGAGTGTGTGAGAGTCTGTCAAGCCCAGACAGCTTCTATAAACACTGTGAAGACATTATGCCTCCTCCTTTCTCCCACAGTTACGTGTCCTGGAGATATTCCTTAAGCATCTGTCTACAGGATACTGTTTGTTTAAATTGCTGTACGTCTTGTGTAGTGTAGATGAGTGGGGTCTGTGGGAAAGGTCTACATGTACAACCCACCATATGAGGCTTTAACATTCATACTCTGGGACTTGCATGCTTCTATACAGCGTAACACACGACGAATTATGTCAGTGTTTCTGAGCAATGTAATACTGAAGAAAAATTGCAAAAACACTTAATTGAACTATCATCAAGTGTAATTTTCCTTCCTCTGCTGCCTCTGGACGTGCCTCAAATTTGTCAGAGTACCTCTTTAGAGTTTCTCTGACATCACTCTGGCATCTATTGGATAGAAATTTGATCCAAGAGCGCACACCCCCTCCACACCAGCCCTCCCACACTCACCCCAACATGGATTTTCAAAGAAGAAGTGTAGGTGGAGACAAAACAATAAGTGTAATTGCTCTGTAATACCTTTTCATTAGAAGATTGTCAGTCTGTTCTCCCATAATTATGCCTTTTTTTGTGTGATCAAATAAGAAGGGGCAGACAAAATACTAAAGTTGGGTTCGGCTTCTTTCAGTTGTGTCTCCAAAAGATAATTGGAAGTTTATATTGTGAAATTATGCAAAAATAAACATGCTATGATATCTTTTCCTCATCTCGTTTAGCCCCATAAGTCGTTCCCTATTTTTGGGTTTTTCTAGTTAATGAAAGCATCGTTCATTCAGAGTGTTTTCATAATTTCATATCGTAAGTCATATCTTAAACAGTCTGAATTTGAGAGTTAAGAGTGTGCTGAGGAATGTGACATTGGAGCCTCGTCCCTCAGGGTTAAACATGCTCTGCAACTCTACCCTCTTTGAAACAACAGACTGCTGACCCCACTATCTCGACTCCCCCCCCCCCCCCCCCCCCAAACACACACACACACACTGCGCTCCCCTCCCCTGTCGTTCCTGTCACAGCGATTAATAGCAGAACCCGGCTCATTCTCCTCCGTTGGCAGAAACGCAACTGGATCTCATGGTTTCAATCAGGCCCGTGGAAGCAGCACTTACTTCACCCGGCGCTGCCCAGCTGCAGCGCTCGCCCAGCCCAACCCCGAGGCCACTGCAGCCCCTTATCAAGACCACGACGCCTGTTTCAGAGGAACCACAATCAGGAAACATGACATCTGCTTTCAATTGAGTGCATTATATCACCCCCCCTCTGAACACACACACACACGCACACTCAATCGCCCACTACAGTTTCACTGCCTTGTGCATTACCTTGAATGAGCCTGTCTGGTTTGAGTGTACGCAGGTAGACTGTTAGGAGATCCTGTTGCAGAGGGAGGCAGATCTGGGCGTCACTAGCTCAGAGGCTCAACATTGATTTTGTCCAGAAAGAATTTGAGGCACCGTATATCTTTCAAAGAAATCTACCCGTGTAATTACTTGCACACACATCCAGGGATGGTAGTGAAAAACAACCATAATAGGCCATTAAGATGCCGAGCTAGACTTGATGTGCAAACACACTGCTCTCTGCTTTTGAACATCAGTTGCTTTCACTTTGAGTTGTTACAGTACGTGTTGCCATCTGATCTTCAGGCTTTGACTTCCCTTCCATGTATCAGATTTATAGATCAGGGCGCATGCCGTTTGACAAAGCAGCTTGTTTGGCTATACCATGTCAACGCTTATTGTGTTTGAATCGAGTAAACAGAGCCTAAAAGTACAGAGGCTGGAACAAGTTCAAAGACAGAGCCGTCGAGAGCTGAGTGGAAAAGCAGCCTTTCTCCTATTAAGAGCGGATGAAAAACCCTATCCCATGTGAATGAGGATCTTGTGTACCAGCATGTGTGTGTGTGTGCCCAGATGTCTACTTGCCACCGCTGGCTCACTTGACACTGCGATTTGACTTGGCTCACTCTGTGCCACTCTCTTCATGAGAGGAATGAACACTCTGTTGTTGACATTCTTTGGTGCATCCGTTACTTCAATGGGCACTGCGCAAACAATGATTTACATAATTACATGCTCTGAGGTTGGCAGTGAGATCGGGCAGGGTTTAGCTGGAGAACCTCCCCAAAACCACTTCACAGCGCAGGCACAGCTTAAGCTATGTCACGAAAATTGTTCATAAGTGTAGTTTTCATGTATTTGAACCGCAGTCTTCCACGCACGAGACATTCCAGTCATATCACTGCCAGTAAAGTCAATCAAAGCATCTTTCAGTCCCTCTGCGTTGCTTCGTCTGACCATCTCCCTGCTTTACCGAAAGACGTCTGCTAAACATCCTTACCAGGGGTTTTCCCTCGGTGTTTCTGATCATCTCCTGTTCAGCCTCTGCTACCACGACCCCCCTCCAGGTTGTCTGGGCAACCGTTACATTCACTAACATCTGTGAATCCGCTCTGACCTCATCACAGTAAAGTTGTACAGTAAGCCCATCTTTCGTCTGCTTACATAACTGCCCTGCTCCCATCTCTCAGGTTGACAAGACAATTCTGCAAGAGGGATCTTTTTCCAAGTCATGAGACAGGTGCTTCATCCTGCAGCTGAAATATTGTTAAACTTCAGTGGTCTTCTTTGTCTTTGTTTCCCATGTGTGTTACATCTGATATCTGCTCCATCGCCATTTATCTGTTTTGACAGAAACATTTGGCCCAACTGCGGTTTATCACATGTTTTGAGTTGCTTTGTTTTAGCAACTTGTGATTTTGGGGAAGATAAACGTCACAGTGCACGTCAAGAGATGATTATTTTTTCTTCTCAAAAGCAGAGTAAAAAAGTTTCACTGCGTCTGGTTCTGAATCTATAGGTTGAAATCATGTCAAGGCAGTTTAATTTTCCAAAGCAGATGCAGCGGCCTCTCGTTGCTGATGATCTCATTCCCATAAGCTTTATCCCATGAACAAGACAGAAGGTTTGAATTAAGCAATTCAGCGCGGGGTTCATTTCCAGCCACAACAGAGAGCGCTGCAGATGATAGTATGGCTATGGTTCATTCTCAGCCCCATTTTTTGGTGACATCTCAGTCTTGCTCAGTGTTTGTTTTGATTTAAACTTGGCTCGGCCGCTATTGAAGAATGAAGCTAGTCATGTATCTGAAAGGTTTCACAGATAGTTCTCCTCTCCACATGATCTATCTCAATTATCTGCTTGCCACTGCAGACAATTAATGGGGTAAAACTGGAGTCATATGCAGTCACACATCCGGATTGATCTGCATCTTAATAGTTAAGCAAGCACGCAGGCAGAATTTTTACATTTGGAAAACAGACTTTCATTGTCTTGTTTGCTCTTTGTCTTGTGTGGGTCTCGATTTCCTCTCATCAGTTTTGAATTGTGCATGAACTAAATTGGAATTTGAAATAAGCTTGCATTGGGGGAACAGTGATTTGAAAAGTTAATCATACGGGATTGTGATCAAAACACAACCTGAATTTGTTTTGGCCGCACCCCATCGATTGGCTAAGATTGGTTTTTTGAATCCAGACAATAGATTAAGCTCTTAATCTTAATTCTTAAAATGTTTCACACTGTGTCTAGAGCTCTGCCATGTGAGCCACATGTCGTCTCACGTTTAACAGCATCGGTCCTGCCTGATGCCTCAATAAAGCCCCTACTATATCGGCCACACTACCACGTTTGAAATGCACATTAACAACCAAACTCCACACCCTCCTCTCTTGCATGCACGCTTCAACTGGCCTCACATTACGAAGCTAAATATAAATACACACATTTCTCGAAGTCCTTGAAGATCGTGGGAATCGGGTCAGTGAAATAGCAAACATACCACCAGAGGAAGGTTCACAAATATTTAGAACTGCATAGTAAAAGGCAAGAAAGAAAGTAATGAGATGATGTTGGAAGTTCTATTTTAGCAGCAAATTCATAAATTCAGATTAAAGATCTTAACATCACATCATCATTTTAACCTTTGCTGTGCCTCCACGTAATTTAAACCCTTCTCTCTAAAATGATCCCTTTGTTTGTCAAGGTATTCTCCAAACTATATTTTTCTGTCTGCATCCTGGAGGAGAAAACATCTTCATCAAACCCTCTTTAAAACACAGAAAGTCTCAAAGATTTCAGTGCAGAGATAGTGTGTTAGCATTCCAGAGAATAAAAAGGTTGTAGGGTTAAAACCTGGATTCAACTCAAAGACCATTCAAACAAACACTCCCTCCACCCCAACCCCACCCCTCCTGGCCCTCCCTCCCACCCTCCCTCCCTGTGCATGGCCATACGATCTCTGAGAAGTTGACCCTCTTTGCATTAAGCATTTCTTTGTACTACTCACCATTTAAGACTGAGGCGACGAGGAGCAAAGCCAACATTCTGCAAGGCCCGTTAGTTCTCTGCGCAGATGATGCTGCCATTCTCGTCCTGAGCGTGCACACGTTTGACGGGCGTGAGTGAAAATCCAGGGAGAGAAAAGGAGAAAAAGGGTGAAGCTGGTTGAGCCAGAGCAGTTAAGGGTTTCCTCTTACCCAGAGCGGGACAGGGTGGATAAAGCACCACTTGTGTTCTGTCAGTTTTTATACAGCCCCCCCTCCTCCCTTACTGAGGCCCAGCCCTACACCCTGTCTTCCACTGGCTACTTTAACCCTTCCTCTGTGCCCCCACCCCTCTAAACGGGGCAAGGCAGACGGAGGGAAGGAGGAGAATGGGGTCTTGTTGGGATGTTGTGTATTTAAAAAAAAATGTGTGTAGCATTCTTCAAATGCCAACCACTATTTACATCTACATTATATAGGCACCTTCAATGGTTGAATCCACTACCAGTAGCCTGCAGTGTGTGTGATGTGTGTTGTTGCACTGCAGAATAAGTTTTGGTGGTCAATGCTCATTATTTCGTCCTCTGCTTGCTTGAGCTGTGAACCCTGTCTGGACGGCAGCGATAATCCACTCCACAATGAAAGGTGATAGCTGACAATAGGGTGACACTCCGGTCCTTAATAGGCTTATGGAGATAGACCGTGGAGCAGAACATCATACTCGAAACAAAAAGTGCGATCCACTGTTATGCAAATGGTATTAATCCATTTCAGTGGCACCGAGCCCCCACCACTCAGCAAGGCCATCAATCAACAACAGCCGTCCCACTGGTGAAGACACCACAGGATCCGTTTAAGTATTTCACACTTCCACAGAGTCCTGAAAGCACCCAGCCCCCCCGCCCCTGCAATTTGGGGATCTTTGCTTTACTTTTGTTAGCTCTGCTGCTAGCTGTTCTCATGCTCTCTGTAAATCACACATCTGGAACCACTGGCGAAGGTATGCTAAGTGACTTGTTGAAAAAAAACAAAAAAAAAAACCAAGCCCCACCCTCCAAGACAAAGAAAAAAGTCGCAACAACACAGAGTCGAGAGAAGTAAACTGGGCCACCACAGCTACATCTTACACACTTGAGAAATGCTCTTGTAATTTGATACCAGTCCCAGTGCCCAGGGTCCCCCCTTGTCCCTGTTTTGGCCCCATCCTCCCCCCACCATCACCCCATTTCCTCCCTGTTACCCCCCCCCTCCTTCCCTCTTGCCAGACCCCTATCAAACATTCAGCTCAAACAGCAGGGCGTTGAGGTGGGCAATTGGCCCCTCACTGTGACTCAAGATGAGCTTTGCTGAAAACCCGAAGAGAATAATCAGTGGTGTGCCCATTACAGCAGCCACAGCTGGACAGCAGCAGTCATGTCACCCCAGTAAAACATTCATTAGACTGTTAGCTTGTTAAGTATTTCTGCTACTGGAGTCCTCGTGAATCACTGTTTCCTGTCAGATGGCAGTAAGGCAGAATAGAGCGGCAATTTTTTTTTCCTTTGTATATTCTTCCATGTACTCCGCTCTTGCAAGGAGCTCAGTACCCTGATTTTTACCTGTAATTTGTGACTGAAAGGAATACTTCACATCTCAAAATGACCATTTGTATATCAATGACTGACCCCGTGATAAATTGAATTTATAAAGGAAAACTTGTGGGGGTTTTTTGGCATGCCTCAAGGTGAATGACAAATCCAAATGCTGAGAAAATTCTGGATACACTGAAGTAAAAGGGGTCCGCATTTAACAACAGCAAAACTATATCAAAACATCTGTTAACGAACTCTCGCACAACTCATGCTGTATAATCCAAGTCTCATTTATTCAGTCACACGCTCAGTACTTCTCAAACATGCAATTTCGCTGAAACTATTTGAAACAGGACAAAAAGTGAAACGCATCTATGGTCTCTTCACAGCCAAACTCCATTGACAAAAACCGTACTTTTACCCGACTGAGCACAGGAGCTGCTGGTCTCCCGCTGTTACCTTTGGTTACTTAGTTTGTGTTATTGTGTGACTTTGGTGTTTTAAAGGGTTAGTTTGGATTTTCCAAAGTCACACAATAACACAAATAAACCAACATATCGAAGAGGCGGTAGACCAGCAGCTCCTGTGTTCAGTCGGGTAAAAATCAGTGTTTTTGTCAATGGAGTTTGGCTTTGAAGAGACCATACCTAAGTTTCACTTTCAGTTCAATGTTAGGGTGCTTTCACACCTGCCCTGTTTGGTTTGGTTCAATCAAACTCAAGTTCATTTGCCCCCTAAGTGCAGTTCGTTTGGGCAGGTGCAAACACAGTAATCGCATTCGGGTGCACACCAAAACAACCAGACCAAGACCTTCTTGAAGAGGTGGTCTCGGTTCGGTTACAAAGAACTCTGGTGCGGTTCGTTTGTGGTGAGAACGTGTTCCGACCTCGATCTGAACCAACTGCAGTCACATGACACATTGTTTGGGTTAAACATGAGCATGTTACAGTCCTGGAGGATTATTAATGTGCACCTCCTCCTGTACTGCCTTAATATGCACATTCAGCACATCCAATGCATCAAAACATTGTTTTCTAGTTGGAGCCGCACCTCGTTTTCAAACTGTATGGTTTGACTAAAATGAACAGTGACAGCAATATAGTCCACGATGAGCAGCGCTAAAATCAACCTGCGTAGTTGTCCCTCCATTGTGACATTAGAAAGTGTCACATTTATCTTGCAAGTGTACTCTTCTTCAACGTTTTGTTTACTTCCTGGATTTTTCCCACATGGAAATTCTGACCAATCAAGAGCAGCTTTCTCACACAAGGCATTTGATCTGGTCCGCTTGTAAATGTTGCCGTGAGAACACGAACCAACTCTAGGCTATTATACAACTTTATAACAAAATTAGTCCCTGATTCGGACCAAAGCAAGACAACTCTAGGTCTGAAAGCACCCTAAATAGTACGGTTTAGCGAACATGCATGTGTCTGGGAAGCATTTGACTGCATAAATGAGACGCATGAGTTGTGTGAGAGTTTGTAAATGGACGTTTTGATATAGTTTTGTTGTTGTTAAACACGGACCCCATGACTTCGATTCATTCAAGAATTTCTCAGAGTTTAGATTTTTCTTACCACCGGAGTCCTGAGAAAATCAGTTTTCTTCTCAAATTCAGTGTAACACATGGCTAGTAATTGATGTACAAATGGTCATTTTTAGAGGTGAAGTATTCCTATAAATATGGGAACTCGGTGTTTTCATTCTTGCCTTTTGTGTCATTGTGAATTAAAGATAACAATATCTCTGTGTGAAAGTACAGTCAGATCTTTTACCGTTCACCATCAGATACCCAACAGAAGACAATGGAGGTGAGGAAATCTGTCTTCCGTTGTGACAGCGTTTGGTTTAAAGTGTCACAGAGAAGCTCGTCATGGTCACAGAGCAGGAAACAAACACAGACAGCAAGTGCGCTCCTCCTACAACCTTACAGAAAGCAAATCTGGTAAACATTTCTACCGCTGGCGTCCTGTGATTTAAAGCCTATAGGCCTGGCTTCATATGGCTTTATTTGTTTATAGTATATTGTCTGTTCTGCACATCTGTTGCAGCTTACAGAGTTTAAAAACACAGCCTCCATTTTCCTTTTAACTGCTGCACTGTTTCTTCAGTAACAGTACGTTGCAATCATCGTATATCTGCTGGTGTTGTAGATTATTCCTGACAGCAGTGTGTATTTTGGTTTAGCTTACAAGTGTGTCTTAACCAGATTTGAGGGTTTGCGCTCTTCGGTCCCATGCGTTGTGTGTATACACCTCGGAGGAGCGTGTGTGTAATGTTTTGTGAAATGTATGATGGAGTGTCTCAGGAGAATATAGGCAACCGGATTCAATATCAAAAGAGAAGCATTGTGCTTTTGTGCTGGTACTTTCTCACGAGGAGTCCCCTTTAGATTTACCCTATACTTTAAAGACCACAAAAATGCTGAGCCGTTGCCAAACATTTTGTGAACATGTATTTTTTTTTTTTACTCGCATGCATGCTTTCTTTTTATTTTCTCTTTTCTTTTTTTTGTTACAGTCAAAGCATGTGAATTTACACATGCACATCTGTTTCTGATCTATAACAGAAAACAAAGCATATTGTCCGTCATTAGTTTTGGAGGCAAACTGCTGAAAGAGACATTGATGTTACAACCTGTTTTCTGAAAACATGGGACATGAAAGCCGTAGTTGTTAACTTTTACCAAAAACACCTTTTTATGCCACGGTGCAGGCGACAGCCATGGTGGATGACATTATGTTTTCAGGTTGTCTGTCCGTCCAATTCTCATGAACGCGATATCTCAAGAACCCTGAGGGAAATTCTCTAAAATTTGCAAAAATGTCTCCTTTGAATCAACGCCGAACTGATTCAATTTTGGTGGTCTAAGGCCATGGTCACTGTTACCTTGCGTCCATCTCATTCTCATGAAAGCGATATCTCAAGAAGGCCTTGAGGGAATTTCCTCAAATTTGGCACAAACATCTACTTATACTCAAGATTAAACTGATTAGATGTTGGTGGTCATAGGTCAAAGGTCAAGGTTGCTTTGACCTCATCTTTTTCATTTTAGTGAACGTGATAGCTCAAGAACACCATGAGAGACTTTCTCCGAATTTGGCACAAACATCCACTTGGACTCAACGATGATGACGTAATTTTGGTGGTCCAAGGCCAAGGTCGCTGTGACCTTGCGTCTGTCTTATTCTTATAAAAGCAAGAAGGCCTTGAGGGAATTTCCTCAAATTTGGTACAAACGTCCACTTATGCTCAAGAATAAACTGGTTACAATTTGGTGGTCGACGGTTAAGGTCAGTATGACCCCACAAAACATGTCTTTGGCCATAACTCAAGAATTGATGTGCTATTTATGACAGAATTTCACACAAATGTCTAATAGGATAAAATTATGACATTTTACATCCAAAACGTAAAAGGTCAACTTCATTGTGACAGCATTGTGTTCTGAAAAAGTACTTTTCTGGCCATTACTCAGCGTCATATCTCAGGAACAGAACTGGAGACATTTGGTTAGATACTGAATTGGTGACACTAATCTTGGGTGCCCACCTTGAAACTGTGCTGATTGTGTGGATCTTCTGTGCTGCTGGGGTGATGCTGTGCGTGAGGCATCTATGAAGTCACAGACATAGATGTAAACTGTAACTGCAACTTGACTGGTTCAGGGAGACATTCCTCTAAGAGGCGGTAATTCTAGTATTCATAGTTAATGAGACTGTCAGTATATCCTGACAAGAGAAAATGAGACAGATAATGTGAAAAAATCATGCTCCTCTGCCTCCTCATAGTGCTTCTATTGGCATTTGCAAGAAGCCACCATGCCAATCACTGCTTGTGAACTGTGGTTAAACTGTCAACCAAGGCAGTGCTGATCAAATATAAAAAAAGATTCTGTTACTGCATCGCCTATTTCTTGACTTAAAGGTTTTCAGAATCATATTTCAGTGTACTGTTTAGCTGTAAAATGAGAAAGTTTGTGACCCTGCTCCCAAGTTGAAGACAGCCGAGCTGAAACGAAGCACCGCCACCAGCCGAAGTTAAGGTTCTCATTCAAGGCGGATTTATACTTGTGCATCAGCTCTATGGAAAACCTACGCCATAGCCTACACATGTGGCCAAGATTAGTTGATTCATAACACACATTAAACATGGCTTAATAGAGACAATTTCAAACACAAGTACACAAATCAGCTTCACTATAACTCGCAACATTCACAGACAAACAGTTGTCTTTATCTGGACACATTTTCCCCACAAATACAACATGCTAATGTTATTAGCACAAGCCTGTGGCATTTTAAATTGTATGAATTAGCTTAGTGGCTAGTGGACATTTCCTCTACTCATATGAAGCCAGGGACAACAGCAACATTTAACAAAGGTAACGGTACATAATGTGGCTCCATTACAGCTCACAAGGTTCACTGACAAAACAATTGTCTTATACTAAACATTTTCCAAACAAATACAACATGCTAACTTTATTAGCACAAGCCAATGGCATTTTACATTGTATAAATTAGCCTAGCAAGTAGCGGAGATTCCCTCTACTCATATGAAGCCAGGATAAATCACACACACGACTTAAAATACTATTTTAGTGGAGGCTTTATTGTCTTCACAATTTATTGTTTCTTATTTGTGAAATTAAAGTAAATTAAAGCTTTGTTTCCACTGAGGGAAATGGTTTCAGCTTACAAGAATAGAAAGCTTTGTTTCCACTGAGGGAAATGGTTTCAGCTTACAAGAATAGACAGGAGGTCTGCACCACCACAACGTGTAGTTACCATTCTGGGGAGGTGCACTTGAAGCTACAGCATAGGCTCGGCTCGTAGGTATGGTAGTGTCGAATCGACAGTGGATTCTTGCAAATGCCATTAGGAGCACGAGGAGGAGACACAGGAATATGATTTTTTTTCCCCACAGATTATCTGTCACATGTACTTCTTTCAGGTTGTACTGACAGTTTCAGAAAACTTCTCCAGGGCATCAGTTAGACTCTATCTTATTTGCTGGTAAATTAGTTTGGTTTCTTAAAAACACAAATTTTAAAAACCATAATATTTCACTTCTATGATGTGTTTTAGACAGAAGGTCACAGATGTTTTATCCAAGAAGTCTTATTTTTTGGGTAATGGAAGTTTAAGCTGCTAATTGGACACCCCTAGGATCACTGAGGCTTGGCTGACAAATCAGTAGGCTACTTTAAATGGCAGATCCACCTTACTAACTAGAGAGCTAATTAACAGAATATGTCATGGATTATATCCTCAGAAGACTTCTGTTCTTAGTTTCTACAATTTACAAGATTTTAAAGCTTAAAAATTTAAAGCCTTACTGATAAGTTCAGTATCTCATGGGAGACAGAAACTTTAGTTTACGGCTTTGTTTAAAACCTAAATCTTCCAAATGTTTTGCAGTACCAACAGTGTCGGTATTTATTCTGTCTGAGAGGAAGAGTTCACCAGCAATGGATTATTTGTGCGCCCAAGGCAGAGCGTTGAACAGGAAGTTGTAAAACAGCGACTCTCCTAATGTGACGATCTTTTGTGTGGAGAGAATTTCTTTGCCACACATTCATAATTACCAGTGTAACTTCAGAGATTCATGGTTTTGTTTTGACTCAAGAAAAAGCAATTGGCATGCCCTGCTAAATTAAGGGTGAGGACTTTTTTTTGAAGTCTTTATTGAAAGGGTGTTCCTAATTCAATTTTGGTTAATATGTTTGTGCACATGCAGACACACAATTGCAGAAACACACATACACACTGTTTTATGGTGCTTTGAAAATGGGTGCCATAAATCCCACAAAGCACACTGATTGGCTACATAGGAGGGGAGCCTGTCTTGAAGTGATTTCATGAGAGAGGAGCTGAGAAGGAGGGAAAGTGAGGGGAGGTTTGGGAGGAGGAGGAGGAGTAGTGGGAGGGGATTTAATTTCAAACTGCAGCAAATGTTGATCGTTACCTCTCGGGGCTGAGCAGCGCAGGTCTCTGCCCTCGAGTGAGCGGGAAGGAGACAAAAGAAATTCGGAGGAAAGGAAGTGCTGTGTTGATGAAGTCACTTCTTCCCAAAACAAAGTGTGCGTCAAGGGCATCCCCTGTGTGGGTTCCCCTCACAGTCTCAGGGTACAGTGTGGGTTCGGGGTATGTCTGTGTCATGACCTGCAGGACCACCACGACGCTCTGCAGATGTTCCATACTCACCACATTCACACACACACCCTCGGGCGGCAGAGCTGAAACAGACACTCTCTGTCACTAGCACATGCTTACCCTTTGCCCTCTTCCTGCATCACATTTTCACAGCCTCTCACATGATCTTTCTCTCTTCATCCAAGTTTGTGCTGGAAACAGTGAATGAATGAAGAAAGCTCATTCTGTCTCAGTCGGCCTGTTTCCAAGTCCAGTGTGCGATAATAACTTTGGCCAGAAGATGGCACCACTAGACTGGTGTGCTGTCCAGATCAACCCACTGGACATTAGCGTCATCAGTGCATCGGTAAATCCCTCAGTTATTGCTTCATACTGTCAATTTCTGTGGAACTGAAAGCTCTCCCACCTGCACGTATTAAAAGAATCCAGCTGTTGCTGTTAGTCAGTGAGCAATCAAGGCAGTTATGACCAAAAGTCTGCAAGTGACTGTGTCATTTCTAGTGGACAAAAGAGAAATTACCACAGCAAATTGGGGAAATAAAATGCCGTCATGGATTACCTCATCCCATAAATCCTCATACAAGTTGTTGCTGATAGAGGCTGAGCTGTGGTCATTTGAGATTTATTTCTATACAGTCATCAGGGGATTTTTTTTGTGTCCTGGTTTGGACAGCTGTCTTTTGTCCTTGGCAAGAACAAACATATCAGTGCCTGTTTGATTGTGTGCACTCTGATAATGCACTGTGCATTTAATTAAAGCAGCAGGAGACTGATGCTCGCAGACCTCAGTAGCTTGGAGGCTGCGTTCCAGGGATCCTTCAGGGAATTTGAGGCTTGTAGTGGGTGTGTACATTATAGAGGGGGGAAACAAAAGTATGACACATTGGTATCTGTATCCACTGATAGTGGCTGCTTGTGTTCTCCCCAGCTGAAAGGAACGACAACCCCTAAAGAAAAGCAACTGTATAATGTGTATAAAAAGATGTGCCGTTATCTCGCAGTCCTGCACAATAATACACTCTGCAGCCTCAAACATTACCACTGATCACTATGTACTGTATATATCAGGACCTCCAGGATTGTGCTGCCTTTTATGGGGGATTGTTGTGGCCAAAAATGCCTGATCTCACAGCAGCTTATCAAAAAAAATGTGATGCATATGCAGTTTTTATAGGCACTTTTTTTGCAATGAAAATTGAAAAAATAGTTGCATTTCTTTGAATTAAAATTCATTAACAATCAAAGTCTTCTCATTCCAGTGAGAGTAAGACCACACTGTCCTGAGTTTGTGATTTATACAACACTTGCGTCACCCCAGACCATACATATTTAATCTAACTCACCTTGATTCTCTAAGCACGTGCAGCAGATCTGGATGCAACATCCTCTGTCATGGTGATTTATCATGTCTGTTGTCAGCACATTTCAGCCATTCTCCGAGTGTGTTTTTGTGGTAGTCAAGTGTTTCTCAATCAGTGTCATTTGCGTTCTACCACAACGCTGCACACAATGGAAAACAGCTTACCACTGTGTGGATGGAGAACATCAAGGAATTGCCTTGCAGTCTTTACCAGTTATTTTTGCCGGTAAATGTGAGACATTTGTGTTGTATGGCTTGGTGCTGTTGTGCGGGGCACTGCTATGATTGGTGAAACTCAATGGAAGCTAAAATAATTGGTCAAATTTCTGAGAAAGTTGCGGTAATTGGACACAATCTTAACCTTAAATGCTATATCCTAGGCAACTGGGCTTGCTTGAGTTTCTTGAAGACGTTTCGCCTCAAGGCTTCCACAGTTCTAGAGCCTCTTGGATGAGAGGTGAAACGTCCTCAAGAAACTCAAGCAAGTCCAGGTGCCTACGATATAGGACTTAAGATTACCATGACCTGGATGACTGAGAACCTTCACTGACATTGGACAAAGTTCGCACAGAAGTCACAGGGATTGGTTTAATATAAGCTTTAATCAGGTTATATTTAATGTGGGATTATTTCACTGCCTTTAAGGGCTGCAACGAATCATTATTTTTATCATCCGTGAATCTGATGATTATTTTTTCAATGAATCATTACAGTCAGATTGCTTCTTTCATTTAACCAGCAGTCTAAAACACACAGACATTCAATAGACGAGCATAAATACACAAAAGGAGCTATGAAATCCCAACATCTGAGAGGATGAAACCAGTGAATACTTGGCATTTTTGCTTAAAAAATAACAAATAATAATGTCTTTGATTAATTGTTTGTCCAAAATCCAAACATATTCCACTGACAATATTATGTTGTAGTTAAAAGTAGTGAATTTTGGAAATGTAAGACAACAATAGTTGACTGTTGTTTTTCTATCAACAACTTGATTAAGCACCTGTTACAGCAAGAGTGTATTGTACCAGTTGTCCTGTTATTGTGTCCACTAGAGGCTGACATTTTTTCTGGAATCCTGTGAAATTCCGACGGGATTCCCACGCGATGGGACTATTCATCACGTGACTGGGACAGGACAGGACAAAAGTCAACAGGGACTGGTGGGACAGGAATCATAATAACAATAGGTCCGTTTTTTTTATTTAAATACGCAGGTTTAAACAATCAGGATCAGAATCAGAAATATTTTATTGATCCCTGAGGGGAAATTGTGATTCGTTACAGTCGCTCTGATGTGAAGAATAGAGAATTATAAGAAGTAAGAATAAAGTATGAAATGGAAGTATATAGATACAAAGCAATAAAATAAAATAGAAAAATGGAATAGAATAGAACTAAAAATATAGATTAAATAGAAAATAAAAAATAGAATGTGCATTATGCTACAGTGTTTGACACTAGTATTTATGATATGAAAATATTAAAAATAAAATAAAAATAAAAAAAAAATTTTTTATGGGAATGGGTTCCCATCATGTAGTTTTCTGACTTTTTTTTTTTTTTTACTTGGTCATGGGATTGGGAGGAGACGGGACTTTTCCATGGGATGGGACAGCAGTGTAAACCCACTCCTTTGTCACCCTCTAGTGTCCACCGCTGTGTCTTTATACATAGTTGTATTATTACCTCCACCATGGAGGTTATGTTTTGGTTCAGGTTTTTGGTTTGTTTGTCTGATTGTCAGCAGGATTATGGAAAAACAATTGGCCCAATTTCAGAAGAGTGTAGCATGGGCCAAGGGAGAACCCATTAAATTCTGGAGTGGATCCAACTGAGAGGACAGATACACTAATTATTTTTCACTTTGGCTAACATTGCGAGATGGGGTATTTGGCGCTAGCAGAAGTGTGTGCTCTCTGAGTGACCTTCTTGTTTGATGCATGTAATGATATGATAACACAGCTAGTGCCACTCACCACTCTGGACTAAAGGACGTTGAAGCAGCCTTGTCCATTGACTATTAACAAAACTCTGCAGGATTGTTCAAGGTGCATAGAAATTCCAAAGCCTTTTTTCCATTCAGCTTTCATTCTACAGTTAGAGCCACAGTGTGAATTATTCTTCAAGATCTGCAGTCTGTGCAGAACGTCCATTTTCCCCCGAATCAAATATTCCGGGCAGCAGGAGAAGCCGAGGATCTGTTCTACCAGCGATTGCACAGAAATTGAGTGTTGCACTGTTATTTCACCGTACGTCATAATATGGTGTCATCAATCACGGGCCAAAACATGATTGAGATATTATGACAACTGTCAGGGGTTGATAGAAGAATAATGGCTTTCTAATGGCTGTAGTCGCTCCATAAACCTGTTTGCTTCCATCCAACCACACAGTCTATCAAGAAGATATCCTGCGGCTCTCTCAGCTGTCAGTAGAGGAGGTTTGAGTCCTAATGATCCTCCTCTTTGTGTGTGTGTGTGTGTGAGGAGTAAGTGAGTGGGAATCGCTGGCTGCTGAGTGTAGGCACTCTGACAAGCAAAGAGAGAAGAGAGGAAAGACGAGGGGTTAGAGCCTGGCAGGTGTACAGAGGACCCTTCGATATGCTGATGACACCCCCACCTGGATCTGACAGGTATAGGTTGGGAGGCCTGGATGTTCATGCAGCCGTCTTCCTCCTCCCTCCTCCCTCCTCTGCCTCTGTTTGCCCAGAGCCCCGAGGGTTAAACATGAATAATAAATTCTGGCTCCTTATGGCAAGTGTTCAGGAGCCCCTATATGCTGCTCACATGCCATACCAAATACTGTCACAGCAGGACAGCAGTGCAAACTATTCTTCATTCCGAGAGGCTGCTCATCACATGGTGTTTTGTTTTTTCTCTTATAGAATTCAAAGAGAAGCTAATTTTCTCCAGGATATTTCTTTGTTGTTCTGCAAGCTCAACTCCTCTTTGATATCAAAAGTGCTTCTCTCGTCAGACAAGGTGTGTTTAAATGGTGCCGTTTGCTGCATTTGTAAACATCAGGTTTCCTTTGTATGGTTGCAATAAAAACCCTGTCTCCAGAAATTACGTTTGTATAATAACATATATCACTGGATTGCTTTCATGATTACGTTATGGTGACAACACAATTACTGACTGGATTCTGTTCAGAGACAACATTACTTTTGAGTTAATGAAACACTACATTCATGTGGATTTGCAGGGACGTGGTCAGTAGGAGGTGGACATACAAAGTGCAGGACTGCGACACCAGAACCTCAGGTTCATGTCCAGACTTCTGGCTTAAGTTTAGGCAACAAAAGCACTTTGGTAAAGGTCAGGGAAAGATCATGATTTCGGTTAGATGTTAATTATAATGCTGTAGCCACTCGAATGGATAGTGTAGGGCAAGATTGCCTGTTTCGGCAAAAACAAATGAAATGCATTTTCACTGAACTTTTTGCTGATTCGTTTAGTATCAGCATTTTTGCAACTTGCCAGGTACCTTAATAGCAATACTTCGAGTGAGTACACTCCTATCTGTATCTGTTTAACCAACCTAATTTCTGTATCTGTATCTGTACTTGGAATCAGTTTAAGCTGGAAGTGGGTGAGACCTAACCAGAAATTGTTACTTTAAGCCTGAAATTGATATGGGTTGGTCAGTTGCTGTACTTATTAATTATGAGAAGACATATTAAAAGACTGATTTTCTGCTAATGTTGGGCTGTTTTGCTGGCAAGCTGCAAGCGTTTATACACACAGAGCCGGATTGGCGAGTTGATCCGAGGTGCCCAATTTTCCGCCTCGTAGGGTAGTCATATTGGCGTAACCCTTTTAGTTTAAAAAGACCGAGGCAGCGTTGCCAGGTGGGAGATGTAGGATTATCGTACCAGAGACTCAAAATTATGGTATTTTTAAGGGAAATTATCGCACATCCGTCATAACCAAAATAACAATCCTACTGATAGGCTCTAGGCAAATATAGTCACTCTAGTGTTTACTTTTTTGGTTTACTTTTTTTCCATTTGCCTTGCTTCTGTTTTTTCTCTTCTTCTTTTTCTGTTTTGAATCTAATTCTCGCTCGACTTCCTGACGGGTCCTTACGCCTCGTGGGGTGGGTACAGCTGACCATTCAGCCAATAAATGCCCATTGTTCAGAGACAAACGTCACCTGTATCTCACGCTAAGCAAAGTGCGATTGGCTGGAAACATGTCACATGGGAACAAATGCCTTCAGGGCTCACAAAAAAAACTCCGGCATACTGATTACAACCACACATTCATGAAATGGTCAAATTATCGTACATTTGGCCTTTTTTGGGATTATTGATCGTACATCGTACAGAGGGCCAAATTATCGTACAAATACGATAATTATTGTACACCTGGCAATGCTGGACCGAGGCGGCCTTCCGCAACGGGAGGGGCTGTTGATGACTTGTGGGAGGAGCTGTTGATGACGCAGCACGTGCAACCTACTGGCGGTGGATAAACAGGAAACAGCTGATAGCAGAAATTAGTGAGCAGCAAAAGGGAAACACAAACCTGACAGACACTGTAAAGATGAGCAACTGGGGAGACAAAGAATTGCGCGCCCTACTTGCCCTCGCAATCGAAGAGGCCATTAACCGTCAGATGACGGGGACGGTGAAGGACGGGCCAACTTACGAGAGAACTGCCGAAGGACTGACCAGCCGCGGCTTCCCTCCCATGTCACTGTTTACACCACACGCTGAGCTACACATTTTGTTACTTGCTCACGCCCCCCATTGCCCCGAAAAAGGCGCATTCTGTATGAACAAAATTAGGTAGGCGGCATTTTGCTGCACTCCCCGATTTTGTTTTTATACTGCCAATGCTGAAAAAAGACTGATTGGGCTTTCCTGCAAATTTGCACAATTCCTATCTAAAAAGGGCTAGAGATTGAGCAAAGCAAACCCAATGAGGATTTGCCTTCATCACGAGTGGAGATATTAGCACATTTTACTCGGCTGATGCCCATATTTGTAAAACGTACATTATATGTGCCGGATGCTCATTTCAGCTGAGTGCTCAGCTCAACCCTAGTTCAGTCAGGAATACCCTCATCATAGATTTAACCATTTATTGCAACAAATGGAAATGCAGTTATACTTGGCACTGATGGCTCCACTCTGAAGATGGATCACACAAGCAATACAGGGAGTGCAATGCAGAAAACCCCCTGGGGTGTACAAGAGTGGGCCCAATGCAAGATGTGAAATACCCTTTTAACCCTTTTAACCTTTAAGACATGTTAGGACTCTGAATTAGGAAGGTGGAGGCTTGGGTGGAGGAGGCAAAGCTTTGCTGGCAGCAGCAGTGTGTGGCAGCAGTAGTGCAGCAGGTATCAGTGAGTAGGAGGCCATATTTAAATGGACTGCTTTATTGTGAGAACGGCTTTGATTGGTGTGTGACTGATTAGAAGCAATGATCCAATCAGCTGGCTGTCAGCTGGTTACAGCTGAGGTGTATGACCTCCGTGTCCTGCAGGAGCTAACGCAAAGCTTCCTTTTTATAGAGAACATAGTTCGTTGAGGACTGCGTTTCCCACAAAATCTTATTGGCTGTTTCAAATTGAGGAGACAGATAAAAGATAAACAAGATAAAAAGCCATATTTCCCGCAAACCCTGTTACTTTCTGACATACGGTCAAGAAAAACCTAACATATTTTCTTTTCCTGTGCCACTATTTATAGATTTTTAATTTTTAAATTTTTATTATTATTTTCTCATTTTTTAGGAAGATAAATAACCTGTAAGTAATGGTTCCATTGGTGCTTCTTTTGCTGCCTCACACTATGAAAAGCTTTAGCTGTTTATTGGAAATTTATTTGGAAATACAACGCCCTCTTCCTGTGCAGCACTAAAACAATCCAATACACGTAAACCCAACCTGGCAGCATATTACTGAATTTCTGCCTAATGCAAACTGTGTGTAATTTTCTCAAAAATTTGCTGATTAATTTATTATTTACAGCAATAAAACTTATATACTGTTGTGTGGTTAATTCATGTTAAGATATTACATTTTAGCACCTTTTCAACAACATAAGGATCAAATGTAATGCACTTTTGTCAAACTCCAGATACAATGTTGTAATTCTAGCTTCAGTATTGTGATATATTTCTGAGTGAAACAGGACAGGCAGGTGGGACTTAACACTGGGAGGAATCCAATTTGATTGTGGGAAAGTGGGCATGTCATAACAGTAATAACAGTGAGGCTCTGACAGTGCAACACCAACGAGGTAATAGCATCCATCAGGGAGCAAGAGACAAAGCACACTGTAGGCTGTGCTCCATGTAAGGTTAGTTGCTGAAACAGTCCACTGTTGAGATCCAGGCTCACCAAACTGACCTCAGAGAAGTAGCGGTGACGAAGGCTCCATGCTGCATTGCCTGACATCATCATGTCCCTCAGACTGTCCTGATGCTAGTTAGCCAGTTAGCCGATTAACAACACAATCCAATGTGGAAAGAACAGAGCATATGTACAGTGTGCCAGTGAACAATAACACAAACCATTAGGAAACATTTCTGCTAATGAGCTCAATGGCTAAAGAAAAATAATCTGACCTTATATAACAAGTTTGTTTTGGTCTCACTCCCTCTTGACTTTAGCTCTTTGTTTACTTTCCTCACTTCTGTTTCTTTTGTCGTGCACTGAGCTGAACTGCCAATCAGTGATTTCATTCACCAATGGGCTCTGGTGTTGCCGTTGCTGATTCAGAATGCTGAATTGGGCTAATAAAACTGACAAGGGGCAACGACTGGGGCGTCAGATGCTCACCGAAGGCCCAACATTGACTGACGGCTGACCAGTGGTTTGTTGTTAAAATGCCTTGTGCACAATCCTGAGCTGTCAGAAACCACTTTCCTCAAAGTGAATCAGTTCTGGCCAGTGTTCCTGTACCCACGGTCTTTTGGGTAAACAAAGACACACTGATGTAGCATGCTGTTGCTCGTTAGCTAAAAGCGCTAAAAGTTGCAGATTGATTGATGGGTGGATGATATTGTTGGTTGAAATTGGTTGGTACTAGCTTACATAAGCACAGGTTGTATTTTATTTTACAGTAAGAAAACATGATTTGATTTTGATATAAGAATACAAATAAATTGTTTTTTTTTTATTTAAAAGGGTCAAACAAGCATTTTTCATTTCATCTTGCCTTAAAGGGCTTACTAAAATGTTTCATAATATAGGCTACTAATGTAGTATCAGATTTGCTCTTATTGTATGGGGATACTGTTCTGTTGAATAATTAAGTCACACAAAGCAGGAGCACAGCTTGTGTGTGGATGGCTAATGTCATTTGTGAATGTGTCCAACAATTATGTTAATTTCTAAGTACAAAGCTGAATGATAGACGTACCCCTGGGACTCTCTGATCTCTGACATCACCGTCTTGCCTTTAGAGCCCTTTCATGAAAACCCAATAATAGTTTGACTGCTGAATTATTCTCGTGCTCCACTAACACAATAAGAATCGATTATCCAGTTATGTGTGGCTGAGTCCAGATTGGCTTGGAAATGATGTAATCTTTAACAGCAGCAGACATTTAATCTGAAAAACACAAAGGTAGAAGCTCAGTGTTCATGAACTGTGGCTCATATATGTTTCTTTGGACAATCAGCTGTCTTGTTTTAAATATTGCAGTACTATCAGTCAAAGTGTGTGCTTCATTTTAGGATTTAACACCTATAAATATGGAGAAATTATGTTTTAAGCATAATTTTTCAAAATTTAGCATCACCACAAAAGAAACCAGGCGAAAATCATTTTCATCAGCTGCGCATTTAATGTATAACAACAGTACAAAGTGAATCTTTTGCTTGCAAAATAGGAGTGTTTCTTTATATACAGTATTTATACAATAATATATAGTTTAAAAAACATTACAGTTCAAACGTCTGACAGTTTATTGCACAACACATTTATAAATTATCGTCATCAAACCACACATGAAACAGATGAGTTCTCTGTCATATTTCAACACTTAACAGGAAATGTATTTATTATTTATATTATCTTATCTTGCTCTTCTAGCTTAGCATGAATAAAGGTCCTGTGGGGAGTACATAACCCCACTGATACTGACATGGCAAAAAGAGCAGCGCTCCAGAATGATACTGATAGACAGTCGCGGTGGAGCGAGGAAACAGCCTCAAGCACAGAAAGAATCTCATCTTTCAGCATTGCAATGGGTGAGATGCAAACAAAACAAAAACCCTGAATCGACGCGATGCCTCAGACTGAATTTTTCATCATGATAATCGTTTGAAAGTTTAGATATGGCACTCTGTAAATACAGCAGCAAGGAGACAACAAGCAGTCAGGATAAATGTACACATGGACGCAAAATTAAAATTTGTGAATCGTACGCTGCAAGATGAGAACAGTCAGGATGTAAAGCAAAGATAGTGCTTTGTAGCAACAGACAGACATTTAACTATGGAAGCAAAAATGAGGGAAAAATATATGAATTTTAACAGCCACTTTATACTTAGTATTAAAATCTGAAAACCACTGAATTCATAGCAGTGAAATATTTTACTTTCAAAACCATTTATTTGATCCGAATTCACCTTTTTGAAATTAAAATTTCTTGATTTGCAATTTCAAAAACTAAATTGGAATATTTTTTTGTTCATTTAATCATTAATTTTGCATAACTGCTTATCCTGTTGGGTGTCACAGGGGGGCTGGAGCCTATCCCAGCTGACATTGGGCGAGAGGTGGGTACACCCTGGACAGGTCACCAGACTATCGCAGGGCTGACACATAGAGACAGACAACCATTCACACTCAGGTTCACACCTACGGACAATTTAGAGTCACCAATTAACCTGCATGTCTTTGGACTGTGGGAGGAAGCTGGAGTACCTGGAGGAAACCCACACTGACACAGGAAGAACATGAAAACTCCACACAGAAGGGCTCCCCCATCCTGGGTTCGAACCAGGAACCCTCTTGCTGTGAGGCGACAATGCACCACCATGCCACCAACATTTTTGTTCACAAATTTCGATCCAAATGAGGTAAATGGTAAATAATAGGTACAGTCTACTGAAGTCTTCATTCATTGTTATTCTTAAAAAGAAATCATTATTTTTGCAAGTTAGACAGTGGGCGGGAGCCTTTTCTACAAATTCAGATCTTGAAATTCAAGTTGAAAAAATTCAAATAGCAACATCCAGGCTACTCAGGACAAGACAGTCAATCAAGCCTGAATGTTTTGACCAATCAAATTTGACTGATGTGCTATTTGAATTTTTTCCGACTTGAATTGTAGATCTGAATTTGACCAACAAAATCTGAGCAACCTGAATGAATTATTCTTTAATTCTTGGATCTAAATTTGTGAACACTGGAAAAAAAAATAGCTTTTGAAACTACAAATTAAGGAACTTCATATTTTAATTTTACAGAGGCGCATTTAGAACAAATAAATTCAGATAGCTAAATGATTTTCAAAGTAAAACATTTTAATGCTGTGAATTTATTTTAATGAAGTGGTGTTTAAATGTTAATATTCAGTATTCAGTGGCTGTTAAAATACAAACACGTATGTCTCTTATTTGCTTCCATATTTAATGAATGAACTTTACAAGGACCAACTGCTGGTCCCAAACACATGTATCATTAATCATATATCCACTCTGTGGACAAAATATTAGGAACACTGACTTTCTACTTGAGCTGCAGATTCTCTCACAGCACCCACAGCTCAGATGTCTCCAGGGTGAGAAATCCTTCCAGCTCGTTTCCTGCGTTTAATTTCCAGGTTACGTTGAAAGTGGATTTATCGGGAAAATCAATGAGGCATCAGAGCCTTCATCTAACTTAATCCAAGCAGATTACTTCACAGGAGCAGCAGGTGTTCTTAATATCTCGTACACTCGGTGCATTTCAAGTATCATGCTGAATGTAAACAATGACTGATGAGACGGGGGTGAGGGTGGGGGAGGCGGCGGCGTTGGCGGGGGGTTTGGCTAATCTGATCCTCGATCAGACTTATAGCATCATTAATCATGCTTTCTGTTACAGTTCAATTTGGTCTCCACTTATCTTTGAATGGCTGAATTGGTGGTCTATAGATCATCACTGTACAAAATTCCCCATCTCAAATGGGATCTTTTCCGTATAATGCCATGTATGATTAATAGCTTCTACACGTGCATTTAACATGAATGAAACATGAGACTAATTATATTTGGCACAAAAAGCCAGGGATTGTTTCTGGAAATATCTCCACATATATTTCAATCTTGAAGGTGATGCCTTCGCAGTGTTTTATTATTCAAGATCCGGACCTGCACCTTGCCGATTCCAAATTTTGTGTCTGCTGTTCAATCCCTGGCAGAGTTGTAATTCGTTAAACAAAAAATACTTCAAGATAGGAAGCTTCAAGTGGGGGGATGAAAAGTAATGATGCCAGAGTCTTTAGTGTTCTCTTTTTAAGCCTTTAAAAGGCAATAGGAAAAAGGCTTAACACCACAAAAGTACACGTCTCCGCTCCGAATGGCGATGTCACTCCAAGCCCGTGATATGTAGTGCGAATAAGCGTCCTTCATCTTTGACATATAAAAAGTACTTTGAGTCTTGTCTCACCACATGTGCCGTCCCATTAAATTGTCTCCTGTCTTTGTTGAGCAACTCCAGTGACTTTTCAAGTTGAGTCATTCTTAATAAGTGCTGTTCTCTTCAGAGCTCCAGCCATGCCACACACACACACACACACACACACACACACACACTTACATACATGCGCGCACACACTCACACACACACACACACACATTTAGTATAAGCACCCACTACAAAGACAAACCATTACCCAGCGGAGAAGAATTGGCTGCAAATTCAGCAACCGTGATGGCCCAAATCCTCTCTGTGTCTCTCTCGCTATAGGAGCGTTTTAGAAGTTGGGTGTTTGCCTGTTGGAGTTTCTTCTGAAAAAAACGATGACATTGGATTCAAAAGTCGTTGCTTTGGGACGATCTGTGTGCTGCACTGTGTGTATGTACATTTGGATGTGTGTATTTATGCACGTGTGTGAATCTCTTTGTGTATGTATTATCAGTTTGTTTATACAGTAGGTCCATTAAGTCTGCAGCGTCTCTGTGTACATCTGTGTGTGTGTGTGTGTGTGTGATTGTATATGTGCATACATAATGTGTGTGTTCACGTGCACATTTGAGTGCCACGCGTGTTGCAGATGGGTTTATAAGTCCTCTGATGTAGCATGTTTCAGTGTGTGTGGTGTATGTTTGTGTATGTATGTAGGGGTGTGTGTGTCTCAGCTCTCCATAGACATGGCTGAGATGATCTGCTCCACTTTATAAGCCAACTTCTGCTTCTGGGCCTGTTCATCCTGCTCCAGCGCCTCGATGATCTGAAACACACAGAAACACACACACAGGGGCACAAACTGTGAGACCGTGGGCTTAAGGCTGGTCAGCTATAGGGAATCATACATACTGTATAAGCACATACATGTTATGAATTAAATACACCAGCAGTTTTTACTAGTTATTCTACTTTGATTATGTAATATATTGTATTTGTTTGCTACAGTTATTTTCGCAATTCAATTTTCAATCATCACTGATTTGATTAATAAGAATTCAATTTATATGTATAAACATGAGAAAAAACATCTGTTATGTAACTCAGTTATAAATAAAACTTATCAAGCAAAACATTTGCAGATTCCAGCCTCGCAGATGCAACAATTTGCTGCTTTTCTCAGGTTTATATCTTTGTAAATAAGATATCTACATGTGTTGATGCAACCTTGGGCTCTGGGAAATCATGATTTTCAGACCAAAATCATAAATTTATTCACTGAAAATCAAACACATAAGTCACTGATGAAAATTATAATTGAAGGTCATTTAAAGGTAGGCTATGCAGGATTGCAGCATGCAGCACTAGTGAAAATAAAAGTAAAAGTCAACCCCAGATTCACTCTCCTTTGTCATTTCAGCGTGCTATATTTTTATTTTTTGGCGCTTTGTCTCTTGGATGCCTGCTGCTTGCAGTCTGGCACCTGGTCACTACCTTTTTATAAAGCTCCAACCTCACTTGAGCGCTGCGGGGGTGCACATCCAGAAAAGAAAATGCAGGCAGTGGGCAGAGTCTGCAGAAAAATATCTCGCCACTAACTTCGAGCAGGTCATAAGTGATGATTCAGAGGGATTACTTATGTATGAATCTATCTATTCTCAGTCACTCAGGTCATGGTAATTCTAAGTGCTATGTCGTAGGTAACTGGGCACAACTCAAGTAAGCCCAGTTGCTTACGATACAGAATTTAGAAAAATCCTGCATTGTATATCTTTAAAGAGCAGTTTAACACTCTGTAAATCCTGTTTGTATTGATGTCCAGACATTTCATTTGTGATGGGCAGGTGTACTCTAAGACCCACTAACATCACTGATGTGTTTGGTTACAGGTGCAACAGAGCACACATCTGACCACACCCAATGTCAAAAACAGTTAAAACTGACCTGAATATTTCAGGCCTGACGTGCATCTCCCCAGAAATGTAACTACATGTTGTGGTGCCGCAGACCTCCTGTCTATTTTTGTAAGCTGAAACCATTTCCCTCAGTGGAAACAAAGCTTTTATTTACTTTAATATCACAGATAAGAAACAATAAATTGAAGCCACCACAAAAACAGCATTTTAAGTCTTGTGTGTGATTTATCCTGGCTTCATATGAGCAGAGGAAAATATCCGCTAGTTGCTAGGCTAATTTATACAATGTAAAATGCCATAGGCTCGTGCTAATAACGTTAGCATGTTGTATTTGTTCGGAAAACGTGTTTAGTATAAGACAGTTGTTTTGTCGGTGAACCTTGTGAGTTGTAATGAAGCTGAATTTTGTAACGTTACCTTTGTTAAATGTTGCTGTTGTCCCTGGCTTCATATGAGTAGAGGAAAGTCTCCTAGCTGCTCGGCTAATTTATACAATGTAAAATGCCATAGGCTTGTGCTAAAAATGTTAGCATGTTGTATTTGTGGGGAAAATGTGTCCAGATAAAGACAAGTGTTTGTCTGTGAATGCTGCAAGTTATAGTGAAGCTGATTTGTGTACTTTGAAATAGTCTCTATTAAGCCATGTTTAATGTGTGTTTAATGTGTGTTTGGGTGTGTTTTGAATCAACTGAACTTTACAGCACTTCACAGAAACCCCGCCGTGGACTAGTGTTTTGGAGATGTAACTGCAGAGTGACACAGACACACTGCCGCACAAGTATAAATGCTCACAATGACATAGGCTACGGCATAGAGCTGACGCACGAGTATAGATCCCGCTGAAGAACATTAATACAGTCACAAACCACTATTTACTATGTAAAGATATAGTGGATTAATGACGTCCTGAGCAGAGAATGAAGTTATGCCAAGTCAGTGTGTGTTGCAATCCGAGCTTTTGTGTTCTTTGTTGTAGTGGACAGTCCGGGTGTGCATGCATGTTAGTGCATGTGCGCCCCTGTGTGTGTTTCCCACTAGCTAGCTAATTCTGCACTGCACTCATACAACAGTTACTGATGTAAGCTGTAACGACGTCATTACAAAAGCGTAACGTCTAGCCCCCCGATGTTATCATTGTTAACTCTGTTGCCATTGTTAACACTGTTCATGCTGTTAGCACTGTTAGCTGCTAGCTGCCGGCTCAGCCACCTCGATATTGAGAACAGCTCCTTTAAGAATTTCGGATTTAAGTCCAATATTCGCTCTCCTTTTAACCCAGTCTCTGCCAGCTCCTGGGAGATTTATCAGGTTCTTTAGTGGCTAAATACTTAGGCTGACCAAACGTCCTCTTTTGCCCGGACATGTCCACTTTTCACGTCCCGTCCGGGGCGTCCAGGGTTTTTTTTTTATAAATTGATGATAATGTCCGGTTTTCCGTGTGTGTGTGTTAGAGTGCGGCACGGGCCGCATATTTCTGTCAAAACCCGACCCGAGCCCGACATTATTTAATTACTAAAGCACTGAGTTTGTGTCACACAGTGGTTACAGGCTATTTAACAGGCCGGACGTGCGCCGTTGGTGCTCAGCGGAGAGGGAGACCTCCGTGTTTGAGACGGGAACGGGAGGCGGGAGGTCCGACGCTTCTGGCGAGGGGAGAGGGAGAAATAAAACAAAATAAGATAAAATAGGAAAAACCTGTCTCCCTCTTTTATTTTATTTTCAGCGTTTAATCGAGGCGGGCGGCTGGAGGTCCGAGACTTCCAGCGAGGGGAGCGGTAGAAACAAACAGCCAATGTGTGTCTGTGTGCGTTATGTTCAGGTGTTGTCACGTAAATAACAGTGCCCAAGCAATAAACAGGACAGACAATAGGATTTTATTTATTTTTACACTACATTTTCACTGTAAGCTGACCGAATCCGACCCGAGCCCGAATACAATTTATACATTTTTGACCAAACCCGGGCCGACCCGTCGGGTACTGTCGGGCTCGGATCGCCACACTCTAGTGTGTGTAGGGGCCTATCTGAATTTCTGTCTTTGAGAGATATTATTTTGTAATATAACTGAATTTTCTATCCGTACATATAAACTTTAAATAGGCTATAGGCCTATTAAAATTATAAGGCATCTTTGAGTAAACTGCGAGTATCATTTAAGTAGGCTATGTCGTAGCTGGGCCTAGTGTCCTCTTTTTTTGGAAATCACCCTATAAATACTCCACTATGATCACCAGCTATTCCCTAACTTTCTGTCTGCTTGACATGTAGCACAGACGATTTATCATCAGAGCCGCAGTTGGGTGACAAGTCTTTGTGGATTCACCACAATGAGCGAAACCCCTCACAGGACACACAGTCATTTTATCCTTTGTTGATATATAAATGGCTGCTTTGATATTAAAAAAAAAAACTAACTTCAGTCAGCTAACTCGTCCAGCAGGACCTCTAGAGCACATTTCTATGTCACAGTGTGTCGACTGGGCCTCACCTCTTGGCTGTACTTGCTGACGTAAGCGTAGATCTCATGGAGGGCGCTGAGCATGTTGAACTCACTGGAGTGAAGACGGGCCTGTTCAGCCAGATAGGCATTCATATCCTGATCACTGATGGCAGGCAGGCGGTTGATGTCAGCGTAGTACCTGAGAGGAGACACACACACACACACACACACACACACACACACACACTGTCAGAGTCAAGGGCACGGTCATGCATACCAGAGTTTTTCCCCTCAGCTGCAGTCAGACTGTTGTTATGAAAAGTCAAAGAATGTCCAGTGTTAAAGCCGTCAGTAAATCAGAGGTGTTTGGGCAGGAAAATAAGGACACATGTCACTCAAAGGATCAGTCGTTTAGACACTTCAAACTACAGCAGCACAGAAGTACTCAGCTTTATATTGCTATACTATACACATCCATTTTATCACTCCCAACCCTATCAGAGCTGCAAGATTAATTGTGCCACAATTAGCATTCATAACTCCATGCAATCCTATTTATACATGAGGATTCTGCCATAATTGCAAAGCAGGGAGATCCATTGCACCAAACCAAGTCTCAACCAGGATGCGACTCCATTGCACCATAAGAAAAATTGTGTAATGTAGTAAAAGATTAAACTTGAGATGAATAAAATTAAGGGTGCTTTCTCACCTGCGCTGTTTGGTTCGGTTCAATAGAACTCAAGTTCGTTTGCGCCCTAAGTGCGGTTTGTTTGGGCAGGTGTGAACACAGTAATTGCACTCGGGTACTCATCAAAACAACCGGACTGAGACCTTCATGAAGAGGTGGTCTTGGCCCAATTACAAACGAACTCTGGTGTGGTTCGTTTGTGGTGTTCTGACGATCCAAACCTATGCATTGTCCTGGAGGATTATTAATGTGCACCTCCTCCTGTACTGCCTTAATATGCACATTTGGCGCATCCAATGCATCAAAACATTGTTTTCTAGTTTGAGCTGTGCCTCGTTTTCAAACTGTATGGTTTGACTTAAATGAACAATGAGAGCAATATAGTCCACGATGAGCAGCGCTAAAATCAACCTGCGTAGTTGTCCCTCCAATGTGACATTAGAAAGTGTCACATTTATCTTGCAAGTTTACTCTTCTGGCCCCAAAAGGTCCATAAATAGCAACCGGTTACTGTAAAGTAACACCTAAGATACTGTAAGTACTTTCGCAATACACAATATGAGGAGGCTATCAAGGCAATATCACACTATACACAGGGCATCATAACACCTGACAATCTCTTACAGTGACAAGATGATGACAGAGGCAAGTCTGAGTAAGAAGACCATTTTATCCATAATCACTTCAACCAACCCTGTGAAGGTATGACGAGCAAAGAGTCCCCAGTCGGGAATTTCAGTCATCTTTCTATCCTTGTGAATGACATTTGTCTTTGCCTGTGTACACATACACACCTTTCTACCCAGCTTTTGTAGTGTGGTATGTCCTTGGCATAGAGTAGTTTGGTGGATGGTGAGTCTTTGCCCAGGCGGTGTTCGGAAGTTGAGCAGGAGTCCATAAAGGTTTGGGCCACCACAGACAGACAGGCGTCTGTGATGCTGCTTTTATGGATGTCGAACACAAACTGGGGGTTCTTGATCACATTTACCCAGAAACGCAGGGGCAGGCTGCAGAAAATAAGAAAGAGAGACGGAAATATTTGCACATTTTTAGACTTGCGTGCAAAATAACATGATTAATTCATATGTACAAAATGTTCCTTTTTCTTCTGACCACTGAAAACAAGATGAAGATGGAGTCAAGGAGACTATAAGATGTCATTTTGAGCTTAAACACTGAAGTAACAGGTTGTGCAAGAGAAGGTTTTTCGAAGAGCAGCATAAAACTGTACAAAACACAAGAGAATAAGATGTATTATATAAGGATGCACCCCGGCATTAAGGGTGTCATAATTCAGAAGTATTCACTGGGGCTTGAGCTTTGACTGTAAGTAATGAGTAAAAGCTCTGTAAGAAGCACTGCAGACAGGCTTGTTAAAGGAAGTGAGATATTTCTGCAGTCACAGTAAAGGTAACGAGTCAGGCCCCCTCTCTGTCTCACCAGTTGCTCTTCCAGGTGTGACGAACGTCCATGTCATGGATGCCGTGCCTGTCGGCCTGCTCGTCCAGGAAGTCAAACATGTATTTGATTGCGAGAGGCAGGGCGGTGCCCCGACACACAGTGCTGAACAGGGTCTCAAACAGGTCGTCCACAAACTTCTGCAGTGTGCCCTACAGGAAACAAGTGCATAGACTGGTTAAGATGCTGTCTTCTGTTATAGGAATCAGCGAAGTTGTTAAAAGTTAACATTGAATCTAACTGAAATGGAAGGAGACTTTAACTGTCCTTCAATTTTCTTGACAACCATTCATCCAAACAACTTCACACTTGACAGGTGTATTGCTGAAGAAAGTGCAGTGCCGAGTGCGAGCTCTTAAGATCTATGGGACATATTTATTAATAGCGTGTTGCTGTATGTATACACTGTGTGTTTATTTTAAAAATTCCCATGGTACATCTGTGTCACCATTTTCATCCAAGCACAGCTCCTTTCTACACATTCAAACAATGCTGGTGGCCTAGCACCAGGTAAGCAACGGTAAGCACCTCATATTGATTACAGGCGACTAAATTCAGTTTATTAGGGCCCGAGCACTGACCACAGGCGGTTGCGAGAGCCCTCTTGAAACTGAAGGAATTATTATTATTTTTCTCCAAAAAGAATCACATTTTTGAGAGGCTTAAGGTGCTTGAAAACTTGTGAAACATTGCACTCATTTCAGAACTGTCTGATATGAGTCTGGTTTACAGATGTCACAAACAAACACCCCCTATTGAATTTCTTCAAATCCAAAGCTGGTTTCACCTATATGTATGAAACCTTGGTAGGCACAAGATGTACAAAAAGGCACTTGGAGCCATGCTCTAAACCTAACAGGAAGTCCGCCATTTTGAATTTTATGTGGAATTTTTGTGCATTTTTTGGTCATTTCCAGGGGTCGTACTTTAACAAACTCCTCCTACAGATTTGATCCAATTGACTTCAAATTTTGTCAGTACCATCTCAAGACGTTCAACATCAAAAGTTGCTCAAAGCTTGAGTTTTTATCGAATTGTGTGACCGTGGCAAGGTGTCAAATGTCAGTGTTTCGCCACCAAACAGGAAGTGGTTTGTAACTTGTTAATACATGGTCCAATCTGCACCACACTTCACATGTTTTATAAAGCTCCAGGTTTACAGATGTCACAAAATCGCTCAGTAGGGCCGCCACTAAATTACTACAAAGCAGCCCCCGAAGCTTGTTTCACCGACATGCACGAAACTTGCTAGGCACATGTAACATCCCAAGACGTACAAAAAAGTCTCTTGGAGCCATACTCTAAACCCAACAGGAAGTCAGCCATTTTGAATTTTATGCAGAGTTTTTGTCAATTTTTTGGTCATTTCCAGGGGTCGTACTTTAACAAACTCCTCCCACAGATTTGATCTTGATTTTGTCAGTACCATCTCAAGACTTTTGACATCAAAAGTTGCTCAAAGCTTGATTTGTGGTCGAACCGTGTGACCGTGGCAAGGTGTCATATATCAATGTTTCGCCACCAAACAGGAAGTGGTTTGTAACTCCGGCATAGATGGTCCAATCTGCCCCAAACTTTACATGTTTTATAAGGCTCCAGGCCTGAAGCCAACTACATGCACATTAGGTGTCATAGTGATTGCACCACTTACTGGCAACAGGAAGTAAGACTTGTCAAACAATTATCTTTTGACATAGTGGACACAGAAAGTGGCACAAAATGTGAAAAAGGTCATTCCAACACTAGGGCTGTACCCAAATATTCGGATATTCGTTTCTATGGGTAGGTATTCGTTATGAAAATTTGGTATTTGATATTCGTTTCTTTATTCACTTTTTTTTTTTTTTTTTACATATTTTTGTGGTGCTAAATGTAGTCTTTCTGTTGTTGGTAAATGTAGGTTATCAATAAAAATCAAAACTTTTAAATTGGATTGTTAANAAGTGTGTTTTGAAAACGACTGCGGACTGTCACCTGCTCAACGCATCAGTACCTTCGGATGCCATGACAGTAATAGATTATAGATTAATAGATTATAATAATAATGTCAAAATATCATTTACAGACCGATTTAACAGACGATCACTGCTGCCCGACCCGCAGGTCCATTTGCGGGTCCCGCGCGTTACGGGTCAACCTGCGCATCACTACTGAGCTCAGTCTATAAGGCTGTACACACAACAGTAAGGCTACAATAGCTCTGATATATTTCACCTTTGTTGCTAGTAGCCTCGTCAGGTAGATCTCAGACACCATCTTGCTGCCACGCTCGCCCTCTTTCTGGTCCCCATGGTCGTGGTTCTTGACTAAGTGCCAAACTTTGACGCCGCTCTCCAGGTCAGGGGTCAGCATGGGCACACGGGAGTGGGGGCTGTCTGGGCTGGTGGGCGTGGAACGGAAGGGAACGTCCACACCTAGACGGTCAAAAGTCAGATATAAAGAAAATATATATTCCAGAAGATGCAGTTTGTGAGTCTCATGTGATGACTACTTTATCAGACAACAGAGGGGAGGTCACATCTGTTTGTCAGATCTGAATCTGAGGCAGACTGTCCTCTTTGTAATTGTGAATGTGTGTGTTTAGACTGTATAAGCATTTGCTGCCATTATTTCATTGGTTGTCATAGTAATGATACAGACGTGCAGTCATTCACTAAAGACATGTTTGTGTCCTCACTGTCTGTCACTCAGTGTTTTCTGCTCTTCTTGTCATCCTGTCTGATGCATTGTGTTTAGAAAAATCACTTGAAACCTAATATAACAGATCAGTGTGTGCTGTCATTACACAGATGTGATTTAAATCACCTTTTAGATCAGCAGTTTATGAGAAGACAGGATGCATATTTTTCAGGCTGCATCTCGTTGTTTAATGTGCTGTTTAACAGTATCTGCTTAATGTGCTCTACAACAGACTGATGAGTGACAGCAACAGATGGTGCAACACTGCTGTGACTTGGATGAATATTAAGTGTTTGTATTTCTTAAACAGCACTGACCGTATCTGCTGATACTGCGTGGGAAGCTGGCCGAGGATGGAATATTGAAAGAGGACATCTGTTTGGGCACCAAGGCCACCACGCAGCGCTCAGACACCTGGAAGACAAAGGTAAAGCCTGTCTGTTATTTTTATGAATTGGTGGCTTGCAGCTGCAGGTCAAAAATAATCATGGCTGGAATTCAGAAGGTTGTACATGAGTACAAACCAAGGACCAAGGATCTGTGTTTTGAATAGTCTCCCATGGGCAGCTGAGTCACACCACATACAATAAACGCATAAAGGACTGGCCTTCAGTTCATATAAAACGCTCGGTAAAAATCAGCAGTTGTAAACGTCTTTCATCATCATCAGCTTGGTAGAAATACAGACAGCAGAGCAGCTTCCACTAGGACCAAACTACAAGTATCTACTTTACAGTGTATCGATGCACTTGCTTGAAATTTAAGTGTGAATACACTAAACTAAACATCAACTTTTGAACTTTTCTAAAACAGGAATCAACTAATGCCAGCTACTTCAAGCAACCTTTCCAGTGCTTTCACTGTCACAGACAAATTTTCAATGTCAAAATAAAATCTTGAGAGTTTTGCTACAGTTGTGCTGCGCTCCTATGATCTTGATCATTTAGTGTGAAGTGGTCTTAAAACTCTGAACTGTCTTTAGTTAGTATTTTTCTCATCCAGACGTTCTAATAAAATGAAATATGTTTAATATTATTGTTAGTTTTTAGTCTTGGCTCATGCAAATACTGAAGATCAATGACATGAACACTGTCAAGTGTAACAGGGTCAATTACACAGCAGTAATATGTGTGACAGGCCTGTTTTAGAGCTTTTAAGCTGTTTATAAGTTTATTTTATGCTAACATAATCTTGTGTCACTTAATTTGTGTAGGGGCTGGAGTTTATATGGTTGTGTATGACGGAGGATTTTGTTTTGGCCACTTGCTGTCAGGAATAAACAGAGATCGCCTTCAAAGATATCCACGGTCTGGGCCTCTTAGTATCTACACAATGCAGACATCACTAGAGTCCACTGGTTACACGAGAACCAATAGCACCAAACAGGAAGCAGCAAAGCAGGTAGACATTAAACACGGAGGGGACTCTAGGGAGGCACAAGAACATGAGCAAGTCTTAGTTCTCTTGTACTGTGGAGAAGAAGGAGAAACTGACAGAGTTGTGGAGTGAACAAGAGTGTTTAATTCGGCATGTAGCTGATCCAGCAAATGGCACTTAAGCAGCATCTTACTTTTTCTCACTTTTTATTTTGATGCCAAGTTGACAAGAATACTGTTGACTTGTAACGCCTTTTACATTGTTGGAACCCATTGGCTGTATTCGGCGTCTGACTTCCGGCAGACGGCGATCTGGGGCAGACCCCTGATTTTTTGGCATTCCAGTTTGATTTGGGGGACGAGGCGAATTTCCGTTTCCGACTTCCGTTCATATATAAGTAAATATGCTGAACCATTGCGATGGATTCAGAGTTTGCAGTGACGCCAATTATGTTCCACCTCGTTAGTTCACCGCACGGACCGTTTATCCTGGCAACAACTGCAGCCGGCTCAAACGTGGTTGGTCAATATCACGCGGACTACAAACAGCCTACAACCGGAAACCAGGGCTCTTCCGCTCTTCTTCCGGAGGCAAGATCTCCGGGGTTTGCCTACAGACTCTACATTCACTGAATGTAGAGTCTGTACATAGAGACTACGCCTTTTATGCCTTGTTTCTAGAACTCTTTGATTTTGTGCAAGGAACTGTTGTGTCATATTTGTTAAAGTGAGTTTGGCTTAATATTTTCCACCAGGAGCAGGATGGGAAATTATTTTTTTAAAAGTAGTTGTGGTCATGCAAATAGTGACCCTGCAAGATCCTCAGCCATTTAAAATCTCGTAGTCGGTGACCTAAAACTCACATCGTCCTCAAAGGTGTGAGGGTGTCAGATTTTAGTCTTTTAAAGCCTTTTCAAAGTCTTGTAGTGTGTGGTAGGCATAGGAAGATTTCATTGATGAGAAAAGAAGAAATCTTCCTCACAGCAGTATAATTCTCGTGGGTGAAAAGGTGAAGGAATCAAAACTGGGTTTACAACACACTGGAAGTCAGCTCAGAATTATTTACATTTATTCATACTGGTGTGTGGGAACCCCTATATTTCATTTAAAAAACCGAGGCTGCAGGTGTCAGACTTTGAAAGCCCCTGGTCTGATGTATGAAGTATTTTTGCAACCTAAAACCACTCTACTTGCATTCACAAGTAGTTAAAAAGCTGAATATGTGTGTGCTTGTTTGATTAGAGTGGACTGCTGCTGGGTGTTTTGAAGTTAGAATGGCTAAGCAGAGGCTCATTGTAAGGGTTGGTCCTACATTTCGTGCTTGGCAGACGTGGCGAGGTCGTCTGCAGCGTGAGCAAAATTCACGCTGCTGTTCTGCATAAGCTACAAATGTGGCTAATACAAATCCAGCTTAGCAACAGAACAAACATTTCCACACCTGGCTGAGAGATTTAGAATGAAAGAGCAAAAATTGTTTATCTCCTTGACAGATGAGAGGGAGTATGTGCGTCCTTTGTCAAAACACACTTTTATTGCGGAAAATGCAGATTTCTTTTGTCTTTATTTCCTCCCTTTGTTTAAACCACAGTATGCTGCAGTGAAATACTGGCTGGGTGTGAGTGGTACAGTTTGGCCCAAAGCTGGTAGTCAAGACAAACGTTTGACTGACAAAGGAACAGGATGACTCATCTGAGGTTGGTGACCTGTGTAGTGGTATTTATGAGCTGAAAAAAAAAGAGGATGTTGTAAAAGACACAGGCACACAAGTGCATGTTCGGTTGACTAAGCGTGCTTGTGACCGGCGGGGTTGAGAAAATGTTGGCAGGGGTGAGGTGAGTGATATGAATATGAATGAGTAATGCTCTGTCCTTCATCAACAATATCCGCTGCACGCCCTTGAGCAACTGGATAATCGCTGTTTTTAAAAATGTTGAAAAAGATTCAGGGGTTGTTTTTTTTTTCAAACTAACACGTCAAACATTTGGTAGTACAATCCCTCTTAACTCTAATGTTATATAACTGTGAATTGAATAGCTTTAGATTGTGGACCATTGTTTGGACAAAACAAGCAGTTTGACACTTAAAAACTTTGATGGGCATTAATCATTATTTGCTAACATTTTATAGACAAAACAACTGATCTGTTATCAAGAAGAAACTCAGATGATTTTATAACAAATTGAGCATTGTGTTAGTTCAGGCAGGACAGGATGTCAAGCTCAGCTCACATCCCAGCTACATCAGCTGATCTCAGAGAGCTCCATCAACTGATGGAGCAGCTGGTTGATAGAAGGCAGTCAGCTGATAGATCACATGATTCCTTTCTATGCAGCCAATTGGGAAATCTCATGCAGGGTGCCCTATTTAAATTGCTCTTTCCTACCTACTGTTGCTGCTTCCTCTGTAAGCTGCCTTGCAACCTGCCTCCACCCCAGCTCCTCCTTTTCATGCTGTGTCTGACTTATTAATGTCATTTCTGTTTGTCATTGATGCTGCTGTCTTGGTTGCTGCTCTCCCTGCCTTAGGCTTTCTATGTAGGCACATGGAAGGGCAGGGAGGTGTGCTCTCTCTGCCTTAGGCTTTCCACATAAACGCGTGGAAGGGTGGAGAGCTGTGCTCTCTCTGCCTTAGGCTTTCCTTGTTTGCACGTGGAAAGGTGGAGAGGTGTGCTCTCTCTGCCTTAGGCTTTCCTTGTTTGCACGTGGAAGGGTGGAGAGGTGTGCTCTCTCCGCTTTAGGCTTTCCACATATGGGCGGGGAAGAGGCTTTCTGCGTAGGCCTAGGAAAGGCAAAGAGGCCCCAGAGCCATGCTGCCAAATATAATACTGCAAATGGAAATTAAGTTTTCTTTGACTAAAGTGTTTCTGACTGAAATAAGGTAATAGTTAGTTTCAGCTAGACTTTAGAGGGTATCATGGTATTACCGTGTACCAGGGTATTTAAAAATCCCACCGGAATGATTTTTATTACCGTCAAAAATACTGAAGCTATGCTTTCTATTAAACTCATACGGAGAGGCTGTATTGACGATGTATTTTATGTAGTGCACAGCACATGCCACCAGAGGTCAGTCTCTACTTGTGAAACAGGCAGCTGAGCTGGCTAACATGGTGACTGTGAGTGGTGGGGATCATGTTACAGGACTGTAAACAACTGGCTAGCAACAGCAGAGAGACCTCAAGGGAAAACAGCATATCATCACATCTAACTCGTTGAATTAAGGGTTTATTTTGTCCAAATCAGAGCTGGTGATTGTTGGGACAGTGGACTAAGCAATTAAATGACTAACAAGACTAACTAAGACGGTTTTGGTGAAGTTTATTTTGTTTCTCTCAAGTTTGAATGAAGTGTGTTTGACATTAAGATAACATGGCAATAAAGCTCAAAATGAGCCTGAGTCGGTGAAAGAGAGAATCTTAAATTCAGAAGGTGTACAGTTGTATTTCTCTGAATATTACCTTTCTGGTCATGTGTTTAGTTTATTGTCTTTTTAATACACTGAAAAAGCTAAGAGAGTCTGTGGAATGTAACGAACTTGCTGGTCGCGTGGGGGCCGAAGGGTAAGTATCGAAGCACATAAAATCCATCGTATACTGTTTACCCCAGTGAAATTTCCTTCATTTCAAATAGATACAGCCCAAGCCCAGTTACAGCCCCAGTATTAATATTATTAGTTAACAGACCTGGTAGTGCATGAGTGTGTTGAGCCTCTTCCAGTCGCTCTCTATCTTGGTGGTGATGTCCTCATCCTGCAGGACCACACGAGCTGTTCTGCCCTGCCGCCACTCTGAGGGAAAATACAATCAACAGTGAATGTGTGACATATGGCATTTTGGGGAATGTTTGTATCCCCAAGTGCCTGACAGTTACATATTGTCTAATGTCCATCGTTTGTCTTGTGCTGTCCCTTTGCGCTGCAGGTGAGGTCATGTTACCCTTGTGCACTGTGATAGTTTGTTCCTTGAAACTCTGTAAGCTGTCAAGCGTGGCAGCCAAAATGTCTCCAAGACAACTCTGGTGTCTACAGGTATCAGACCCTTAAATTTAATGCTTTTAAAGACCTTTTTAAGATCATTTTTGACCAAATTTAATACTGCTTTTTAGGCAAGTCATATTTATGTCAGTCAAGCATTTCAGTTGAGTATAAAGGCAAGTAATAGTGCCCTGTATTTAATCTACATTTTGCCAACAGGATAAAGTAAAATGACAGTGTTAGGTTCAGTGGTGCATAATATCAGAAATGTGGACTTTCACACAGAGGAGCTTGCCTAATTTTCACAAAAATACATTAAAAGGTGCATAAATGAAATTAGATAAAATGTTTGTGGCAATTGAGTGCTCACATATTCAAATTTAAGACTATTGAAGGACTTTCAAGGCCTAATATTTACACAACCCCTGTTCCAAAAAAGTTTAGGATGCTGTGTAAATAAAAACGGTGCAGTGATTTGCAAAATAAGTATTCAACAAGTCATTTTTTTCCATTTCACTAATTTTTCAATACAGCTATTCACATAAAATTAGACCAGACTTTGATATTAACTAAGTAAGACTACACTGATAAAGAAATTGTAACATTTCAATCAGTAAAAATGATGTGCAATACAGTGGAAGGACACAGGAAAAAAGTACTGAATAGGCTAAATGAAATTTATCAAATACTTGGAGAAGCTTTTGTTTGCAATTCCAGCTTGCTGTATCAAGAAACTAATCACAGTGTTCAGATGGGATTTTGGACCATTCTTCCTAACAGACAGTCTTTAAATCTGGGCCCGTTTGCGAATTTTAAGAAGGAAATTTTACTTTCAAAACTCAGGTCCTCAGTTTCCAAACACTTACTGGGTGTGACTAAAGGAAACAGTTTGGTTTGGAATGTGTTTGGATATTAATATCTTGTCTTGTTTTCAATTGAGTATCAGTTGAACAGGATTTGCAAATCATTGTATTTTGTTTTTATTTACATTTTGCACAGCATCCCAACTTTTCTGGAATCGGGGTTTTAACACTGAGTTTAATGCATTTTAAGACTTTGTAAGGACCTGCAGACACCCCGAACAACTTCCTGCACATTTCCTCTTGACAATTAAAGTGATTGTGATTCTGCAAACAAAACACACACGACAGAGTGTCTTCACAGGGATTTAAGATGCCCAAAGCAACAAGGAGAAACTGATCCTCTCCAAATCCCCAACCTGTAAAAGCCCCTTAAGGTGTAAAACTACAAACCGAAAACATTATCAGCCACTACCTACAAGGTATCTTATTTACTCCCTTTGAAGGTGCGTGTCAGCTGGATTTGTGCCAAGTCATTCAGTTTTGGATGACATGTTGTGGGCGTAAGCCGGAGTGTAGGTGAGCTGTCAGTAAGGTTTAACGTCAGTGTTGGTGAGTGTTGCTCTGGTTAGGGCGGTAAACAGTTTCGGGGAGGAGGTTGTCTTCCAGAAACTGATTTTGAGCCCTTTGTTGGTGTCATATGTCTTTAGTGAAACATCTGTGATAACTCCCCTGACATGCCCACTCTAAGCTGTATTCTTCCCTCCTGTCATTACTCGCACATATCATGTGCCATGGCAAATTTTCTGTCTATGTTTTATCTCTGAATATATATGGCAATTAGCATCATGAAATGAGTCTTTCACAGCGGGATAATACTCAAAGCAGCCTCACCGAGATCCATGTCTGCAGCCCGTGGTCGCTGTGAGTAGGGCATGTTCTTGTACACCGCATCCAGGATCTTCTCCTTTACCTGGGTAATGGTGTCACAGTTGAGCACCTTGACAGGGATTTCTGGACTGTTCTCATTGTCTGGGTTCACACAGCTCAGCGTCTGGGGATCGAGGATAGAGAGAGGATGGGGGGGGGGGAGTAAGAGAAAGCGGCAGAAAGAGAGGTGTTGCTTGCTAGGAAAGTCCTTTCATTACGTACTCCTCACCAAACTGTCCTGGTGGAGAGGATCTTGGCCAGAAATGTAATTTCACACCTCCAGGATGTGGCTGTGCAGCTCCAGCAGGGGCATTAAACAAGTAATGAGACACAGCCTCTCAGACTCACCGCCACGGATATCAGAGAGGTGTCATCCTGTCGCTGGCTGGCTCTGCTTTGGAGCTAAAGCCGGTGGGGGAACTTATTTTGACGGGCTGGCGGAGGAATCCTGCCCGCTTGATTTTAATGGAAAGCTAAAAGAAGGAGGCTTGTTGTGTATACAGGTGGCCCTACCACATGACTCCCTGCTAATTACTACACACCAGTCAGAACTTTGTAGACTCAGTTCGGCATGGGATGATATGAAAATTTCTTGTCATAATTTTCCCGGCCAAAATATCTGTGATTCACAGTATAATTACACGGAAAATCATCAAAATGTGCTTAAAACTCCTAATGTGGCTCTAAAATATACTGGAATCACTTTACCTTACATTTTGTTAAAAAACATCACAGATAGGACATATGTCTTCTTTAGTGAACAACAGTCAAACAGTCTTAAAAAGCCAGACTTTTCAAACATTTGAAATGACATTATACTGTATAGATGCCAACGCTTGATTAAGATCTTGCAGAGGTGTCCTTTAGCAAGACACTGAACCCCACAGTTGCTATCATATGTGTGTACGGGAAAATATTTGTACCTTTGGACAATCATCTGCCAAATGAATGTTAAATATTGTAATGGGAAGCCAGTGAGGGATCAAATCTTCAGATTGGTGAAGATGTTCGTATGTAAGGTGATGGGATCTTGAGGCAATAGCATGAACTTCTTTGCATATTACGCCCTCTCAGTTAAGCTAGGAGAAGAAATGTAGGCGTCTACTCCCTCTACAAAAAACAGTGGGAGTTAGCTGTGAGGACTAGGGCTGGGTATTTTTTGGAAAATTATGATGCCAGTACCCTTAAAGTGACACAGATACCAAAAGAGTACTTCATTTTATACCTTTTGATTCTACTTCATTTGAAACCCATCATGTGAATAGAGTGGCAGGTGGTGTAGTCATACTTTTGAACACCCGGTGGCATCTCGGCATGCTTGAACTGCTAACTCTGTCAAATACACCACGCTCACCTTCACCACACCACAGACTTAATGGGTCATAGCCATGGATGTATTAAGATTTACCTAATTCTAATTTATATGTATTAAATAACCTGGATGATCCTTGGATTATTGGCCCACAGAGCATGCAGACTAGAGACTTACAATTGACGAAAGCGGCCAGGTGAGCCAGCTACTTCCGGTTTAGTGCTCCGCTAACTTTAATGGGGATAGAATGATTTAATCTTGCAGTTCCTCAAGACTTTTCAAATGTTATTGGACCGAATGGATGAAATCATGATAGTGATCGTTTGACTGGAGATGGTCTTATTTTCCCAATTTGTTTTGAAGAAACTTTGTCTAGATCTCCTTAAGCTTGACGAGATGGACATCTGGCTGTGCAAGATTATTCTTCCTCCGCCGCCATGTTATTGAAACTATCCAAATATTCAAAGCATTCATAAAATTACTACCGCAGCACATGCCACATTTCTATGGATCTGTCAAGGCTCTTTGCCAAGAGATGTACAAAAGTGAATACAGACAAAATTTTGGACTTTTTTTTCCCCCTTTTTTTTTTATTAATGTCTTTATGACTCACCAGCGTCTTGTATTCAATCTGCTGTCGGATGAGCTTGTCCTCACTGAGGGAATAGCGTGCCTCTCCAGTGATGGAGTCTATGGGTCCCTTCTCCATTTGCTGTTTGATGGCACAGAACAGCATGAAGAGAGGCTCGCCAGCACACTCCTTTGTTTTGGAAGGGAACCCAGGGATTAGAGTGAAAGGTGGGAGAAAGGAAAAATAAGATGTAGGAAAGAAGTGAAGGGAAGGAAAGAGATCTGTATTCATCAGCACAGATGATGAGATTCAGTAACTAGAGCATGACACATCAAACATAATAAAATGGAGCTTTCTCTCCTTTTGAATAGCAAAGCGGGAGATAGGTTTGACCCTACGGGTAACCATTACCCCTTCATATGTCCACTCATCAATATCAAACTGTTAAAATGACAGCTATGACAAAAGCACACAGCAGCCTGTTTCAAAATCAATTCTAATAATTTCAAGAAGCATTGTCATAGTGTATCACACTGACACCTGTAGCGATAAGGTGTGAGAGAGATTTCATTTTACCTTGAGAAACTTGTGTAGCAAGAAGGCAAACCAATTTGTCAGCATCTTCTCCGCCACCGACTCTGTTCTGCGAGACGAGAAGAAAGCATACTCATTTGTTAGCAAGCGACGTCCCACAGAGAGCCGGAGTGCTCTGATTATTCTTTTATAATTTAAGACGCAGAAGAGCCCGACATTGTTGGAACCAAAAAACATGACATGGAGAGTTTACAGAGAAATACCATCCTCGCTCAGCCGCTGAGTCTCAAAGGACACATACTCCGCTATACTGTAACTTAAGTGCTGCTAGTGCAGAACATATTTGGGTCATGACATAATTGTGCAGACACAAGTAATGTGTCCACTTCAAGACCTTTCACTCTGTCTCTTCCTTGCTGTGTCTGCACTTTACACAAGTCCAGATGGGAAAGATTTTATGGTTTACTGTAGTAAATCCTTTAAATCATGTAACAGTACCCTTAAAATGGCTTATAAGCTCTTTCTAATCTGAATCTGATCCAAAGCCAGACGTTTTATAGCCACCTGTCTCTTTCCCTTCCGAAGCTGCTGTCTCTCTGTCACTCTTTTTCGGTCCTTACCTGCCTTTCAACCCTAACCTGTATTGACTCGGCTGTTGACGGCATCCCATTAAATTGTAGAGTGCTTCCGCAAGAGCAGCATGTTTGGGCTAACAAGTTCTTGTTGTACCGGCTCCCATGTGAACCCATCCTTATATTTAATGAGTGTGCTTCAGATTGAGAGGGCCCTCTTTCTCAAAAAAAAAAAAAAACCCTCATGAAACATTCAGTAGGCCAGTCTCAGCGCTGGGAAAACAATCGGTTGATAACCAGAGGTGGAGGAAAGAGGGAGAGAGGCGAGAGAAGGGAGGATGGGAGAGGTGACGGAGGAAAGAAACGTGAGCTACAGCTGAATGTTTCATGAGTGGCACACAGAAGATAAGTCAGACTGACAACGACTCTGCTGCCGCCGCCGCTGCACTCGCTCTTCCCCATTAGGTTCTCTTCCTCTGCCAGTCCCTCCCACTCTCTATCACTTTTACCTCTCCTGTCTTTCACCTGTCTGCTCAGGCGCCCTGTTTCTCAGACTCGTAACGGCTGTTTCACGCCGCTGCACAAAACAAAGCTGAACAGAGGTGGGCTTTCCGTTGCTGGCCTAGTTACTCATCCATCAGAAGTGCCGTAACTGGGCTGGAAAGAACAATGCACAAAGGAATTAACTAAGCCAAAAGATAAGCAGCGCTGATCAGAATTGGTCAGGTTTGTGACAGAGAGGGCCTCAAGTTTAAATCGTCTGACCACAGTGGAAAACAGAGAAAGTTGGGAAGAAATTGTCAGATTGTTTTCCAAGTCCAATTTTGGGTCCTGAAAGGAATTTCGTACGACACACAAAACTTGTCAAACTTCATACCAATAATGGGCCTCCTAAGGTTGGCCTAAGAAAAGTCGACATAAGATTGATAACATGCTCTTAATCTGCAGGATTGTTTACACCTTAAAATAATGAATCCCCTCCAAATTATCATAGGTAAAAGCCCCACCAATCATCATAAAAGGGCATGAAACAACAGGGCCGTCCGTACAGAAATTAAGTCAAGAATGCCCATATGAAAGTCTAAAGAGGGTGTTGCACCTTACTCCAAACGTAAAACAAACTTAAGTAGTTCTGAAGTATAGGTACTTCTGCAGCAAGTGAACTCCACACAAGCTGTCATATTTTATGGCTTTACCGGTGGATATGAAATAACACAAATTAGAATTACTGCCTTGTAGTTGCATGTCTCCATGAACCTGTCAAGTTGCAGTTACAGTTTTGGATGCTTCACACATATCTTCCCCCTTAATAGCACAGAAGATCTATGCAATCAACACATTTTCAAATTGGGCACCCAAGATCAGTGTCACCGATTCAGTATCTGCCTAAATGTCTCCCCTTCTGTTTCTGATGCTCATGTTGAGCAAGTGTTTTTTCAGAACATTATGATATCACAGTTAAGTCATTCTCGGAACCCATCGGCTGTATCGACGTCTGACTTCTGGCAGACGGCGATACAGCCTCTGGGGACAGACCCCCGATTTTTTGGCATTCCAGTTTGAGGAGGCGAATTTCCATTTCCGACTTCCGTTCATATATAAGTAAATATGCTGAACCATTGTGATGGATTCAGAGTTTGCAGTGACGCCAATTATGTTCCGCCTCGTTAGTTCACCGCACGGACCGTTTAACCTGGCAACAACTGCAGCCGGCTCAAACGTGATTGGTCAATATCACGCGGACTACAAACAGCCTACAACCGGAAACCAGGGCTCTTCCGCTCTTCTTCCGGAGGCAAGATCTCCGGGGTTTGCCTACAGACTCTACATTCACTGAATGTAGACATTCAGTGAATGTAGAGTCTGTATATAGAGACTACAGTTAAGTTGACCTTTGACTAAATGTCACTAGTTCATCAATTTATCCTCTTAGACATGTGTGTGAAATTTTTTCATAATTAGTGTCTGAACTCCTGAGTTATAGCCACAAAACATGTTTTGTGAAGACACTTTGAACTTCGACTATCAAATTCTAATCAGTTGTTTCTTGAGTCTAATGTTGAAGAAATTCCTTCTTGAGATATCACCTTTACGAAATGAGATGGACACAAGGTCACAGTGACCTTAACCTTTGACAACCAAATTATAATCATTTCATTTTTGAGTCCAGTAGATGTTTGTGCCAAATTTGATGAAAAATTCCCTGAAGGTGTTCTTGAGATACTGCATTCTCGAGAATGTGATGGACAAGGTCACAGTGACCTTGACCTTTGACCACCAACTACTAATCAGTTCATTGGTAAGTCCAAGTGGACATTTGTGCTAAATTTGAAGAAATTCACTTCAAGTCAGGTGTTGTAAGAAATTGCATCCACAAGAATGTGACTGACTGACGGACAACCCGAAAACATAATGCCTCTGACCACGGCTATCGCCAGTGTGGAGGCATAAAAACAATGAACAGGCTGCTATTACTAGCTCAGGGAACATTGTATCTAGAGAAACGCGTACAACTGATTAAGTAAAAAAAATTAAAGGTTCGATGTCAAAAACATTGCCAAACACAGAAGAGAGACGCTGACCACCGGAAGGTGACGGGCTTGCCCTCGTCATTCTCTGCAAACAGATCTACATGCTCCTGAAGATGCATTTCTTCCTCAGGACAGGATCTGCAACATCATGCAGCAGCAGTAAATATGACATTGTGCAAATTGAGGAAAAATAGGCCAACTTTGGGCAGATAAGTAGTGCGAGTAACCACTAATTATTGGTTCCAATTTAACATAATTGATGTGGATTAAAGTGTTTGTTCATTTAAAAGACAATAATGCTTTGTAAAATAATGAAAACAGTTATTCAAAAAATACTTTAAATGATTAAATACCTTGTTGATTTTAAATGCTATAATATTATACAACTGCAGAATTGAAGAAAACAATTCATTTGCACAAACACATCAGCACTTAAATGTGCACAAGTGTACAAAGACTCTGTTTTTATCAAATCTCATATAAGAAAACATTGTTGGTGAACGAGGCCCATTGTGGTTAAACGTCCATTGTGGTTAAACGTCAAGTATCACTATAAAAACGCAATATCTGCAACTGAGATGCCTAAATGCCTAAACCTGAGCTTCCTGAGTGACACAACCTAAATCCTTTGTTGATGAATACAACACAAAGACATTTGCCGAAACTGTACTATAGAAGCTGCTTTTTGTAAAATAGCTTTAAGCAACAGTGTGATCTTTCTTGTTTACCTGCGTAGGAGTAGTTTGGGGTGGTTCTTGCTCTCCAGGTTGCGTTCTATAAGATCTGAAAGCAGGTGTTTGAGGATGTCTGTGGCGTACTCCAGCCGCCCCTGCAGAGCGGTCATGATGAGCGAGGCAACGTAGCCGCGGTCACGCATGGAGAAGGAGCGCTGCAGCTCCAGTGTGCGGATGAATGTCAGCAGGAAAACCTTGTTATTCACCAGCTGAGCAAACTGCTTCAAGGCTTTCTCCACATTTGCCTGTCCGCTCCCCGGCACCTACACGCATCATGCACACACAAAGATGCACACGCTCATTAGATAATACTCACTCAGGGATGAGAAAAGTCATAACATAGATGGAGGAACATGAAGACAGGATGAAAAATATACACAGAAATTCTCGAGGCTTAAGTGCAAAACAGCACAGCTGGTGTCTCTACAGGTTTATCCCTGACACCTCTGTCCCTGCAGAGAAACTTTTGATACATAGCTTCATCAAGAAGTTTATCAAGAATTACATAAATTATGTTTCATTTTTCTCCTTCAAATAAAGAGCCTGCTATTTTGATGAAAAAGTCAGGATGTTTAAAGTGCAATCAGAGGGGCTCCTCAGAGAGCAGATCTTTTGTAATCATTGTGCCCATAATAACGGCTTGATTAAACCAACTCTAATTTGAAACACCAGCCCAATCTTGACCTTGAGTACCTGAGAAGTTGTTCTACAAATAATGGAAAGGTAAATGGTCCGTCATCAGAGTTTCTTTGAAATTAGTTACAGAGTGCTTCAGAATTAAACCCTTGAGAGCGGGACAATAATGAAATCAATCTCAGCCGTGTCAAAGAACATTTTAAAACCCAGGTCCTCTTGAGTCTGAGACAAGATGAGATTCACTGGGATTTAGAGAGTCAGTGTTGTGTGTCTGATGCGTGTTCTCATTGCCTCGCATTGGGTCGTCTCATCACTCTTTGGATAAGCTGGCAAAACCGTAACCTAAAAAGTTGTTTATTAACCTAACCTTGACTGTTACCTCAAGATTTAAACTACAGGAGACCTCACGCCTGACTGTAAGTTCAAAGAGAGATGATTGTTTTTATTTTTTTGTGATCACTGATTTATGGAGATACACTTACGCTGAAAACACACCAATGCCGAGCAATGTCATGTGATGTGCCTCAAGTGCCGCCCCTAGCACACACTGGACAAGTCATGCTGCCATTCGTCAACGGACAACCACACAAAGTTATTACTACTTTTACTGAGAGATCTGCACTTCCTCCACCTTTGCATTAGCTAAAAATCATGTGTGAAGAGCCCCTAATCAAACTTGAACCTGAAGAGCCGATCTCCAGAGCTATGACTCACCAACTGGCAATTGTCTTTATAATGACGGGATTGTGGGTCGTTTAGCTTCAGATATTTCTTGACCTCAACAACGAATCTCTCCTCATCCAGTCTTGTGTCACACATGAGACACAGCAGCAGCTTCAGAGTTCTCTTTACACATCAATAGTGAGGAGAGGAGTCGAGCTGCCATAGGAGCAGAGAAAAAGAGCTGCTACGGGAGCTAGTATGTACAAGCAGAGAGCAAGTGGGGGGAAACATTTAATTCTGGGGGCGGCGAGGTTGGAAAAGGGACGTGAAGTGCCCTGAGGGCAGCATGTCCAGAAGTGCCGACACACTTCTAGCCGCCACCGGTGTAGGGTTGTACATTGAAAATAAAAGGAGCGTATTTTTTTATGCCTGGTGCTCGCTGCCGGTGTGTTTTAGCCTTTAGATTTTCGCTTATTGTAACATTACTGCTGGCACGCCTGCAACTATGTCTAGACTTACCTGCAGATTTTGATTCTGAGATCATAACGTTATACTGGAAAATATGTACAACTAAATAGTGCCAATATATACTGACATTTAGATGTCCAACAACAAAAATCTACTCAGATGGGTCTGTTTTCGGATGTCAAGGTAATATCTTGCATCAGTAGATGCCCAGCCCAAACGGGCTTACGAGGCAGACTATCAAAGGTGTGAGACCAAATATACAAATGAAAGAAAAACTTGATACATATATTTTGTATGTCTTCATACACATGCATCAAATAAACTGCAAGTGTGTATTATTTAGTCTACTTTGCCTAATTTTTCAAGGTTTAGAAATTAACCTAGCTTATACTTTGGCATTCAGACCAACGTCTCATTTTCATCAGACCAGTAAATTCAGAATTTTTGTTCTGCATTCTTACAATGGTGCACATGGGTCATCATATTAAGTATGAACATGCACTGACAGTCCTGCAAAACCATGCCCATCCAAGTGAAATACCAAGTTTTTAGGGAGTCTCACCCAAGACCAGCGCACAATAGACAATGAACACTACAGCATGAAAGTAAAAATGTTTAGGGTATTTTTTTGTTCAACTGAAATGTAGATATATTTGCATCCTTAAACATCCAGCTTATTGATGCTAAGGAATACATAAACATTTGACAACACCTTTATACCATCGGGTAGTAAAGTCTCTGATTAAAAAAAAGAAAATAAACTGTGTACGATCAGGTGTAGGAAAACAATTTGTTAGACATTTTTCAATGTAAAAAGTTGAGATTTAGAGAAGAAGAAATGTTGAACTCCAAATCGGTGCATGACTGCGACTAAGCGGGGCAGCAAACTCCAAACACAATCTGCCCACAAGCTCTTCTAGCTGGTGTGGACACCATTAAACAAACAGACCTCAAACGGCAGTGAGTAGGCTGACATTTGCTCTCACACTGCTCTGTTCGACAGCAGTTTGACAGCACTTGCCAACAAGCCAAAATCAATCTAGTTTGGAGTATACTGGAGCCTTAAGGTCAAGATGTCAGAAAAATGGTTGAAACTGGATTCAAGTACCGCAGCCCCGCTTCAGAGGTTTCTTACCTCCAGCTCTCTGAGTACAGGATGATCGTCGATGCCAGGGAAGAGAACCCTCATGGCGTAAGTGCGATAATCCAGGTAGGGGATGCCAGCTCTGTCCAGATCACTCGTTAACTCGTTGATGTCTGTCTGGAGCTCTGCAAAGGCTGCGGATGAGAGAGGAGCGTGTTCAACATTGTGCCAGACATTTTGTAACATCGATCTTTTCAGTTGTTTATCACAGTAAACCAAGATAGAATTTTCTGTCTCAACTGTTTCTGATTGAGGTGGTCTAACAGTTGTAAAACCATAAAGTTTGGGCTGTACTAATTCAAAGCATCTTTTGAGGGTTTGAGATGAGGCTTCGAATGTTGTGATGAGGATGTCATTACCCTGGGGAAAAAAAAACCTCCATGTCCTCACTTTGAATGAAGCGATTAATAAGTTTAAATCAGTTTGTCTTTTATTAAAAATCCACTTTTTTAATAAATAAAAGTAATTAATTTTGTTGGATTAAATTTGAATTTTGGAACTGATTGCATCTAAGTCTTTTCAGTAAAATAATCTTATTGGAAATGTTGGAAATACTTGGATCAAATGAGTTGGAGACAATCCTACGCAGCTCCAACACTGGAATTAAATTCTTCAAATAATTTAATACTTTAATATTAGTGTAACCTCATTGTTCCCTACAACTGTGCAGGAATATTGGGTTTAAACAAAATTAATAGACATGAAAAAAATATGTGCATTATCCAAATGTTGATTTGGTATTCAAATGTCAATGTTATGAATAAAGCTTTAAAGCTTTGGACTATTGAGTACAGCCCTACCTAAAATGACGTTTGGTAAACAATGCGGTTAATTTGGCATTCTTAAGTGCTATATTGTAGGCAACTGGACTTGCTTGAGTTTCTTGAAGATATTTCAGCTCTAATCCAGGAGGCTTCTTTAGTTCTGAGGCTTCTTCTTCTGAGGAGTTCCAGAACTGAAGAGGCTTCTTGTATGAGAGGTGAAACGTCTTCAAGAAACTGAAGCAAGTCCAGCTGCCTACAATATAGCGCTTCAGATTACAAAGACCTGGATGACCGAGAATCTTCACCAACACGTTAATTTGGCAACCCATTCGCCAGAACATTTGCATTGTACGTCTCTGCAAACCACAGGAATGTACATTAAAACCTACGTCATCCATCTCAGGTGGGTCAGGTAGCCTTTTTGATAGACAATAGAAGTGCAAATGCAACCAAGAAAATTCAAGATGGATTGAAATCCAATCGCAGCATTCTAGCCAGATGTTAGAGTGTAACTATGTAGGCGCTCAGTGGAAACATCCATTCAGACAGTTGATGGCAGCTAATTTCAACATATGAACCCTACTGCCTGAATACATACTGGCTTTGTACATTTCTGCAAATCACAGATATGTTACATTTGTACATATATATATATATATAATATATATATATATATATATATATATATATATATATATATATAGCGGATACAGTAAAACTTTACTTTCTACAGTGCTGTGGTTAATGTGTGGTTATGTTTGGGCACAAAAACCACTTAGTTATAGTTAGGAAAAGCTCATAAAATGCCAAATTTTGGTGGCACAATCACTGCTGGAAATACAGTAGTGTTTTTGTTTATTGGTTTCAAGCAGGAGTCGGGTGTGTCACACCATCCACCATTCCCTCAACCTCTAAATGACAGTGTCCAGACATTTTTGAATCCATGTCTTTGTAGTAATTTTTCACAATGAACCTTACAGCCATGGTTCCTAAATGGTCCAGCCACAGGGTCATTAGTTCAAGGTCCACACAGTTCAATACATTTGGCATCATACTTGTGTGTGGCCATGTCATTGAGCTAGTTTGCTGTCTCTGTTAAGTAGCTGTCCGTTATTCACTCACTCTACAGCAGAAAACGGCTCCTCAAAATAAAAGCTCTGTGCTGCAAATTCACTGTACTTCAAAATAAAGTGTTTGTTTTTTTTACAAACTTGACACATTGGCGAGTCTCTTTTGGTGCATTCGGAACAGATGTCACCAACTTTTAGACCGCAACCCATCAATTAGGAACCACTGCCTTACCGTATATATTTCATTTTTGGTTTGTTAATTTTGTTACCTCGTCACATCAGTCAAAACTCAATAATGCAACTACAAAAGATCGGAATCAGAAATCTGGAATACTTCACCGATCCCCGGGTGAAACAATGCATCAGACATACTTTTGGGAGTGTGACTTTTGATGAACAGAATTTATGATAGTTTAATCTCTGAGGTCAGTCTCACTCACCCTCCTTGCACTCCAGAGCCACTCTGGACTCCAGATTGTCCATCTGCATCTGTAGGCGTTTCAGAGTGAGGTCGTTCTCATGCGACTTCCGTCTGTAGGCCAGCAAGACTATAATGACTATGATGAGTAGCAGCCCTCCTCCAGCTGTGATGCTGAAGATAGCAGGAAGGGTGAGCAGGCTGTCGGACCGGATGTGAACTTCTCCTGGAGAGATGTGGAGTCCTCCTACTTGGACCTGAATAATGATAATAATCATAAAAATACAGGTGTGAGCACAGTATTTCAAAATAGTGTTGAAAACACTTGAATAACAAAGAAAGAAGAATCCCTAATGAAAAGGCTGGCCATGAATTCAAAACATTGTCGCTAAAGCATTAAATTGGCAAACACAATAGAGAAATGGTCCATTTTCTTGAACAATCACCTCTGAAGAAAACATTTTTTTAAAGTTCCAGGCACACCAGCTCCATTTTTACAGCTTTTTTCTCATTATTTGCAAGAGTGCCTGTCAATATTTCTGGAGGGCAATGTGCTGTAATTGGGAACTTAACAGACCATGAGTGACAGACAATGACAGAAAGCCAGCGACTAACTGAAAGCCTGTCCGTGACCCACAAACACAGTGACGTACAGACAAGCACTGACCTACAGACAGTGACCCACATCCACACAGACAAGCAATCAGATGCACAGATGGACAGAAAACCGCCACATAGGCAGAAACACTTTCAGACTGACCAGGACTTTGTGCTGCCCGGTGAGGTTCGGCGGCTCACAGAGTAACTGAGTGTCGGACACAGTGAGGGAGCAGGGCGTATCTCCAATCAGCACCGTGTAATTCAGCCGGGCTCCACCAGACGCTGATGGCACCAGGTTACGTCCCTGCAGCACAGTTAGAGAGGCAATGTACATAACTGCACGAAATAACAATATAGCAGATCTTACACAACAAAAATGGTAATTGACATGACTCACAGTAAGAGTCTCGTCCAAGACATCAGATTACTGTGCAGTAACTATGCGGTGTATTTGCGTGTGATGGCTACTGATGATAAAATGCAATGCCAAATTGTGGGATTTTAACCTATCAGTATTTCCTCTGTTGTTCCCACAAAGTTTCTGTTTTGTAGCGTAATTTCTTGCTGATCATATGTATGGAATTCTAATCTCAATAAATTGTTACCTTGCAATTTGGGGGCATTAGTGTAATTACTGTAATCAACCATCTTGGAGAAGACTGGCAGACAGTTTCTACACTGGGAGCCGCTGAGTCATATTTTGCAGGAAATCAGCTAAATTATTTCACCTAACAAAGGCAGATTGCTTCAAGATGCAAAGCAATCCGCCATGCTGTTCCTCCACGGCAAACAGAGCTGAAGTTGTGCAGTTGCACGTGCTGTAAAAGTGAAAGGCAGATGGAAAAAAAATCCATTTCCAGAAAGTACAAGAAGTAGCCACGTTGTCTTTGTGAGTGGAAGTACGGGAGTTCACACGGAGTGTCATTGGAAATGCAGTTTTTAAGAAAAATAGAGAAACATGAGATAAAATCCACTTTTGTTTTAGTTATTTATAGTGTTTGTTGTAAAGCATTGTAATTATTTTCATGAATTAATATTTAGAAATATGTGTAGGAGATTATGGGATCAGATTTATTTAGGATGAAAGGGACAGCATTGAGGGCTGGGTACAGATGGCATTCATCAGTTAGTATAGCTCGTAGTATAGCTAGTTAGTATAGGATAGCTCAGATTTGTTTGAAGGTGGGTTGTATGAGGTGCTTATCCATATTCAGTATATTACATTGAATAGATGTCACTTGGCACCTCCCTAGTTTGAAGAAGCAGGCTAGGGTCCAACATGGAAGCTAAGCAATGTACTGCTGTGGAGGGGTCAGCAACAAAACATGTTTAAGGGTGCTTTCACACCTGCCCGAGACCTTCTTGAAGAGGTGGTCTCGGTCCGGTTGTTTTGGTGCACACCTGAAATGAACTCTGGTGCAGTTCGTCTGTGGTGAGAACATGTTCCGACCTTCGAACCAACTGCAGTCACATGACACATTGTTTGGGTTAAACATGAGCATGTTACAGTCCTGGAGGATTATTAATGTGCACCTCCTCCTGTACTGCCTTAATATGCACATTCAGCACATCCAATGCATCAAAACATTGTTTTCTAGTTGGAGCCGCGCCTCGTTTTCAAACTGTATGGTTTGACTAAAATGAACAATGACAGCAATATAGTCCACGATGAGCAGCGCTAAAATCAACCTGCGTAGTCGTCCCTCCATTGTGACATTATAAAGTGTCACATTTATCTTGCAAGTGTACTCTTCTTCAGCGTTTTGTTTACTTCCTGGATTTTTCCCACATGGAAATTCTGACCAATCAAGAGCAGCTTTCTCGTGCAAGGCATTTTATCTGGTCCGCTTGTAAATGCTGCCGTGAGAACACAAACCAACTCTAGGCAATTATACAACTTTGTGACAAAATTAGTCCCTGATTCAGACCAAAGCAAGACAACTCTAGGTCTGAAAGCACCCTAAGTCACTGAACAAAAACTTACTTTAAGTGTATGCTATATTTAGAATCTTTTCACCACTTCACCTAACCATGAGACAGCAATTTCCAGTGGGGAACTGAAGCCATTATATCACTCTACTAAAAGCCAGACTTAGTTGAGAAAAACAGTGATTAAGCATCACTGAGCACAGGAGCTGCTGGTCTACCTCTGCCTCAACCACTAGTTAGTTAGTTTGTGTTATTGTGTGAATTTTGTGTTTAAAAGAGTTAGTTCTGATTTACCTAAGTCACACAATAACACAAACTAATTGATCGAGGCAGCGGTAGACCAGCATCTCCTGTGTTCAGTGAGCCAAAATTACTGTTTTTGTCAATGATGTCTGGTGGCTTTGGCGAGAGCATAGATGGGGAACTGTCAGATTGGGTTGCTTGCGGCAAGGTAAAGCAGTGAAAATACTCTTTAGTGCAGCATGCACTAATACTGTTAGGTTTTTTTAAGTGTGCCTTTTTTTAGTAGCTAAAACAAGTTTTGTTGCCACCCATGTCCACAGCAGTACATTGCTTAGCTTCCGTGTCGGCATTCCCGCTGCTTCTCCAAACAGGTGGCGCACCAAGAGACTGATCTACTGTAGGTAAAACATTGACTATGGATAAGTGCCCTTTACAACCCCTACTTCTTTAACATTCTTACATGTCACAGTCAATGCCAGATAGTAATAGTCTTCAAATAGTCCTCTGTCTCTTGTAGGGAAATCGAAAAAGAAATCATAGTAGCGGCAGTAGGTCTGACGTACTTTGAGTATGATTGGAGCTCCAGGTTTCTGCTCCAGAACACCTGACAGACTGAGGGGTTCCAGGTAAGGGTTGGGGTAGTACACAAAGCTTGTGTTGTTGTAAGTGAGCAGAGCTTGGACGTTGTTGAAGACGAAGCCGAACTCGTCCACGTGTTTGATCGTCTCCTGGTCTGCAGTGTACTCCGCCTTCAGAGAGGGGGCAAAGCAGCTGATGGTGGTTGTGTTCAGCACTTTGCACACCTGGAGAGGACATAACGGTACTCACAATCAGACATATCAGGGAAACCAGACTATAGATATCATCATGCACATATTTACTGGTGTAATGGCTCACAGTGTTGTCTGCTGCATGATTAATAATTGCATACATTATTCAAAGACATAAATAATAAATCTGCTGCAGGTTAATCATAAGAAATGTCGATTTTGAAGCCGGCAGCAGAAATTCATGAATCAATATTTTACCCTCAGACAGCTATGAAAAGTTTTAAATCTTCTATTAACTGTTAATTTCACCTTATGCGGATACATTAGTTTTATAATACGGCAACAAACTAAGAGTCTCTTGCACTTTTTTATTTTTTGAAGTCTAAAAACAACTTTTTCTGAACAGATCTGAGCAGATGTCTCATTTCATGCTCACATCTTGTAGAATAACTTTTCTCCGTCAGTTCTAACATCCAGATGTCGTGAATCTTACGGAGCCTTTTAATCATATTCAACGTATACTGATGGTCTCCATGGTGTTAACCTACATAACCTGAGATTATGGATTTCTATATGTCTTACTGTTATTCATTAGCTGTTACAGCACTGTCTGCATATTTACCTCCTCCCATCCATATGTTCACCTGCCTGCATTGAGTTTTTGACCTTCTGCCTGTAAATATATAACAGCTGCTTTGCCATGACAATTGCTACAGTACTGACACTAAAGGCATCCCAGAGAGCTGGGTCATATGTTAATAGACCTTTCTCATTGCTGTTCTGTTGCTAGGGCAACAGCTTTGGCCCCTCTTTACTTCCTGTCAGCTGCTGCATTTGCAAACATTTCGACAGGTAAGACAAATGCTGTGTCCGAAACCGCATACTATGCACTACATAGGCGATATGTGTACTATCGATCAACATACATTTGTATCCATAAACAGTAGTATGCATCTTTTCGGATGTACTGAGCTGTAATTATCACGACACTTCCTGAAAGCCTCCTTGCCAGTTGGAGACACATAACCATGAAAACCTGAGCCACCCTCAGCTCTACCAGCATCTGCTAGCATGATGACACTCTGGAGTTTCTGTTTTATTATCACGTCGAGTGACGTTACTTTGGCTTTTAGAAAAAATGAACTGCAGACGAACTTGTTGTGTAACACTATGTTATCTTGGTCACCAGATAATGCTAAAACTAGCTAAATTCTAGCCATGCTAATAAGGTTAGCAGGTATAATGTCTATATGTGTACCAAATTTAACGGCACATCATCCAAACAGTTCATTAGATATTTCAGTCTGTATCAAAGTGGTGAAGTGACCACAGATAGTATAAAATAATGGAGGTAGCTACCTTGATTGCACACATAGGTCCGTGCACTCCTGTTTTAAAGCCTCAAGTTCGGCATTTCTTCTGTCGCCATCTTGTTTTTTTTGGAATCAGAAGTGACCATATTTGGTTGAAATGACTCATTTCTCTATCAGGATTTGACCTATTTGGTCAGATAACATTTGGAAAAGTCTAGAGGAGCCGCTTGATTAAATCATTTTACCCTCATTGAAGTTAGTGGAGCACTAAACCGGAAGTAGCCAGCTCAGCTAGTAGAAGTCTCTATTGTGCTCGCTCTATGGGCCAAATGATACAGAAGCAGCACCGATCATCTGGGTAAATTCATACCGCAGAAATAGACCTTTTTTGGCTTCATGTGCCACTGAGAAACTTTCATAGGAATGAACGCAATCCTGCCTCCAACACGGTATCCTGGTCTCTGAAATACATCTGTGCTTGGGAGTGACCAACTGACATCCCTAGAGCACGGCTAACAAAAAGCTCAAATTATGTTCCCATAACAAAGCTCAAAAATCATGTACATCATCTATCTGTATACCACAATACTTCATATAGTGTTTCTTAACTTACACATCAAACAACAGACTCATGACCAAAGTTATTCACCTATTACTTATTGACATTATAGAGCTCCATTGTTCACTGTCCGCTGTTATGAATGTTGGCGTTGCTACCGCGGGTGTAGCGTTCAGTGTGCATACTGTAATATTTCACTAAAATAGTATAAAATTCACGTACTTTTGGTTCCATACTAAGGTTTTTGTGTATATACACAAACAAAACACAAAACAATACAGTATTTTAAAAAAAAACATTAAGAGTTGAGGAAAATAGTGTTTGAAGAGGCAAATATAGAACAAAAAGAAATAAAACACAAAAGTTTCAAATCACAAAAGTACAAAAAAGGCATTGAAAAGGAAAGTTTTCTTATAAAAGCATGTTTTAAGCAAGGATTTAAAAACGGAAAATGTGCCAGCCAGACTAATGTCCTCAGGCAGAGAATTCCAGAGCCTCGGGGCATCTATGGCAAAACCTCGGTCACCTTTTGTTACCAGCCTTGATCTAGGGACGACTAGAGAGGGTAGGCTTGAGGATCTCAGATCACGACTCGGAGCATAGGTAGTCAGAAGCTTGAGCCTTGAAAGTCATTTCTTCCAAAGGCAATCACTGGTTCCTTTGATCAGGCTCATACCAAAGTTCTAAAACAGCTCTTTGTCACTACTATAATTAGTTGTTGATACTTTATCAGTGACAAATAGCTCTTTGGAAATAGTGCGTCTTTTGTTTTCTTTCTTTCTTCTGCAGTTCTTGAAAATCCTTCTCAAAATCAAGCAGATCCGGTGAATTCCCCCGCGCTTCAGGCCAATTTCTAAGCTTCAGTTTTTATCTAAGGTTTCACAGAAAGTTCTTTCAAGTCAATTAACTGCTTTTCTGGTTCAAAACATTTTTTTTAAGCAATTCCAGTGATGTTTTCGAGATATGTGCGATAAAGAGACTGCCCTCATTAAATTTACCAATGACCCTCTTTGAGCAGCTGATGCGGGTTAAAGTTCAGCTTTAATCCCTTTAGATCTCGGTGCTGCCAGTGACACTGTAAAACATGCAGTTTTAATTGACTGGCTCAAATTCGGCGCTGGCATCATTAACGAACCATTTAATTAGCTCAGGGCATACCTCTCTCACACACACACGCAACATTGTCTACATTAAAAACATTCTTCTTCAAAGACATCACATGAGAAGTTTCTTAATTTTCAGTCGCCTCATTTTGGTTTTCTGTCACATACTTCCACCTGAGCTTTATTATCTTTAGATATAATGTTTCTTTCCACTGCGGTGCCACTTTATTAGTCTGGAAAAGCATTATTGCTTTCATGTCTTGTTTACCCTGTCCTTTGTCTTTATTTTGGCATCAATAAAATGTGTCTTTAAATATCTATCTAATGCTGGTACAAGCAAGCATTTCATTTCTGGCATCTCTTCACTTGTTACACGTTTAGAATTGATTTTTAAGAATATATTGATCTATTTCAAGGTCGAGCCAAAAGTTCCTTCCAGAAGTTTTGACCCTCCTCCAGCCAGTGTGCAGCCTCAGATCCTGAGGCTGCACACTGGCTGGTCCAAAGTGGAAAAATCGAGGCTAAAGGTAACTGCACTTCTGCCACCGGGGCCTTAACACTTTGGAACAATCAATCACTTTGAGGTGACCTGCCTGAGGAGCTCTGGCAAACAGAATCAGCACCATAAATCACCTCCCGAAACTGAGTTGTACTTTCATGTCATTTTTTTTTTAAATCTCATTTTGGAATTAACCTTTCTATAGTCAACCTCTTTCTGACGCCTTTGTGTATGTATGGTTTCATTTTTACATCCACAGCAATGCTGACATTTTACAAACTACATCCTGTTAGGCCGCGCTGCAGTATTCCACACTCTGGTCTGTTAATTTGCTCCCTACCCTGCCGGCTGTTTGGTACAGAGACCGGCTGTTTTTCTGACTCTGACTCACACTTTGGTAGTTCTCTCTGTGGAAAATATTTTGTACTCCAAACTAAACCAGCTCTGAACATCCTGTCACCCTGTCATGGGTAAAGACGAAAAAGGTTTTGGACTAAAACTGCATAAGTGCTTTACAAAGATGTCACAACTACAGTGGCCTACAGGGCAAAGATGTTACAATGGCTCAAAACATTTTGATTAGGAGAAGAGCTTCAGAAGTGATGCCAATTCAAAAACATACCATAATCCTAATCAAATAAAAGAACGGAAATGTTCTGCAACTGACAAAACATGCTGCAGAAAGCCAAAGCAAATACATTAACAGCAAACAAGCTGCAAATACAGAAATGATGAAAAGTTAAAAACACACAAACAACAGAAAAACACTGCATATCCACTCAACACAACGGAGGTTCTCCAGACCTCTAGGGGGAGTGCTAAGTGGAACAGTTTGATTTACGTAGCTACACAAATCTGTCACTCTTTTATAATAGTGTAGAAAAAATGTGAAAAATATAATACTTTTTAGTGTAGCCTTGTTAGTCTACTTTTTTACCCTGTTAAAGCAACACTTACCTTTCTGGAAATTTTACACTTTCCTTTGTTTAGGTTAAAATGCTGTTAATAAGCTGATGGCACACTAAAATGTAAGTGAATTCCACCAGAGGTAAAAAAAAATCATAATTATACCATTCTCATATGGTTCTAAGAAAACTACGACCAATCATAGCATTCGAACCGAATGCAATGATTGGTTGAGCGTCCTGTCTGTCTTCCCAATGTGGAGGCCTCCGGCTGACGTAACCGCTCACGTAATATTGGAGTTGCAGGAGGAGGGGGATGGGACTTTGGAGGGAGGCGGGAGCTGTGGATGCTGTGTGAAATGCAAGACAGGTAAGAGTAGCTTTAATGTATTTCTTTTGGCCCTCTGCAGCACTTTTTTTTTATTTGCAGCACCTTTCTTTTGTTGTATTTCTTTTGGATCTTTGGATTCTCATGTTCATTTTTCAATAGACTGAATCACAATATTTGTTTACAGTAACTTTGCGGTACAATAACCCCACGTCACATATATGCAATGAAGTGGCGCTGGGCAAACCCTGCCTCAACTGGATATTGTTTAGCCTCCTATATACTGTATCCCATCTAAAACAATCTGTATCAGTTTAAAGGTACGCTATACTTAGAATATTTTTAATGCTTCACCTTGCTGTCAGACAGCCCTTTTCAACGGGAAACTGAAGCCATTATCTAAAAGCCACCAGACTCCACTGACGAAAACTCAAAAAGTAATTTTACTTTGCAGAACATTGGAGTTGCTGGTCTACTGCTACCTAAGGTGTGTGGTATTAAGTGTATGGTTATGTGGAGAAAATATTCCGTATATGACGTACACTTAAACTGGTATAGATTTTTTTTTTTTTCGGTTGGACTTTTTAGGAGGCTGAAATACATCCACAGCAGGACACTGCTTTGCTTCTGTGCTGGTAGTTTTAGATTATTAAGACACTAGCAAAGCAACACAGCACATAAATACAGGGTGTCTACAGGTCCTTAAAAAGTCTTAAAATGTCTTAAATTAAGTTTTCTTAGTGCAAGGCCTTAAAAAGTCTTAAATTGTCTTAAATTGAGATTTAATGGGCCTTAAATACTTTTGGACACATTACCGTGAAAATGAAAATGAATTTTTTTCCTGTGGTATTTCTGTGAATATTGCAATAACAAATGGCATTTATGACAGGATGTTGAGTTTGGAACTGCCAGGCAAGAGGCCTAGAGGAAGACCAAAGAGGAGATTTATGGATGTAGTGAAAGAGGACATGAAGTCAGTTGGTGTGAGAGAAGAGGAAGCAGAGGATAGGGTTAGATGGAGGCAGATGATTCGCTGTGGGGAACAGCCCAAAGAAGAAGAAGAAGATTTATGACAGCGATGAGATTTTGTTTTCTCTTTACATTAAACACATTAAACTTAAACTCTCCAAATTGTTGTCATTTTTCCTTACCGTTCATTTTATACTTACATCAGTGCATTTACTTGGAAAGAGTACTTACACGTGTCACACACACACACACAAATATAAATATAATGTGTATTTCCGTTGCAGGCTTGGTCTTAAATATCCTATAAGGTGGTATTAAAAAGGTCTTAAATTTAAGTTATTTATATCTGTAGACACCCTGAAATACAGCAGAAACATCAGATAGGTCGGACCACCGTGTGTAACTATATATCCTCAAACGTTACAGTTATGGCTGAAAATGATAACAGAAATAAAAAAGCGATCGTTGTTTCTCCTAATGGAAATGTTTTGGGCTGTTGTAGCACGTTTGTTCCTGTCGCCCACTGTACAGTACACTCCGTATGTCAAAGCAGAACGTTGCAAAATGAGCACAACCCTAAATCTCCCTTTTTATAACTGTAGCAGACTGTCTACAAAGAACATTTCCATCAGCTTGAGTAAACACCATCAATGAATTTGAGCACATTATATCAGCAGTCGTCACACTCACGTTGACAGATTCATGGCCGGCATATTTGACTCTGACGCGCGGCTCCTGAACTACATCCAGGTTGGTTCCAGTCACTGTCAGGGTGGTGTGTCCACTGTTTGTGAGAAAGGAACAAGAATTATTAGATATAAATATGCACATACAAGCACTTCAGCCCCAGGTAGCCTATATACGCAAACCATGATCCACCCTGATTTAATTAGAGTGATGGCTGCACAGAGAGACGTCTTTTTAACTTGCAAACCCCACATTTTGCAGAGGAGCTGCATTAATGTGAGTTTGAGGAGGTATACTGTAGCTGGCATGGTAGCCCGCTCTTTGTTATTGGGCAGAAGAGCCAGATCAAACGGCAAACCAGCTGGCTGCTATTTTATATTCATCCATGACTGTGAGGCTGGCATAGCATGAATACAGGTGCTGCTTGTTTACATATCTGTGCTAGATCAGATTAAAATAAACAACACTCTCTAATCTTTGTCTAACCTGTGCTGCTGCAGTGTGATCTTAGAAAACTGCAGTATGGAAAGTAGAGAAAAGGAGACAAAGAGGGGGGAAATACAAGAGGAAAAAAATGGCTTTAAAAAAAAACTGGCCAGTCTAGTCAGCCTGACAGAGTGCCAATCCTTCTCTTCTCACACTTCAAAGGGTACCTAAGCTTGTAGGGCCACATAGTGGGACTGCACATTCATGATGAGGGCTCTTGATTGCAGCTCCACAAAGCTCCTCCTGTCACTAGGCTGAGGGCCAGGGTGTCTCTCTGAAGTCTAATCTGCGGGGACGTAGTGCTGGGTAATCCCACCCGAAACCAAATTAAGTGCCATCTTTTATTTAGTGGAATACAGGTAACTTTCAGCTGCCACGGAAATTCTCACAGGAAATTCACTTCTGTCGTAATATTAGCAGCATCACTCATACTTGTAACATCTGTATTCATTTTTCAATTAAATATGGCATAAATGAAAAGTACTATTTTATCAGATTTTCATTTGTTAACATCAGTCATCTTCTCTTATTTGATATTGTAGAACAGCCTCGGTGTAACAGAACCACAGCACCTCACTTCTTTGCATCACTCTCCCTGTTAACCTGAATCAATGCCTAACTCACAGATTGCCTGGCACCGTGATAATCTGTACTGGGCAGGCTACCATATGTAAGCAGCACAGGTTTTTCATATTTATTTTTACTGGAAAACTACTCTATAAAAAGTCCACACAATAAATGTGATGTCATAAGAAAAGGTAAGATAGACAGATAGTGTCCTTGTCCTTGTGTTTTGCTCAACACACATTTACTTATGCTTACGTGCACCATCCCGTCTTTGTTTGCCACACAGACCCGCTGACGTTAGACTGCCCAGAAATAGATTCGCAACTTGTGCGCAGTGTTTGTTTTACAACCCTGGATGGGTTGGGATTTGATGGCATTAAGAGTGTACTGATTAGGGAAACAGAAAACAGTGCAACATTGCGAGCAGCTCAAATTCCCATTCACACCTACTCCAATCAGCCAGAGGCCTGGTTCATCAAATGTGCAACATGCACGCTGCAATTTGCAAAATGAGATCACTTTGTCTTGCATTAATTATTACACGTTTCTCTAATCAAGACTAACACCATACTAGCGACACATGAGCATGTAAGAGCCCTGTCGGACTGCCAGGTGTATTCACAATCTGCAAGCAACGATTATTTGTTGATTGTGAAGCTGCGGCCGTTTGTGAGTACAGTAAGCAGTGCTCACCAGAGGTGGGACCAAGTCGTTGTTTTGCAGGTCACAGCTGAGTCTCAAGTCTTTGCACTCAAGTCACAAGTCCTAAACATTTAGTGTCGAGGCCTAAACAAGTCATGATGCGCTTTATATCAAATGTAATGCCATTTTAACAGCAGAGCTAGAATATAGTACATGTACAAAAATTATTATTTTAAGTTTGTTAAAACAATAGCTGACATTACACTTTTAAAGCATATTGCTCTATTAACCGGTTCCACAACAGAATGAATTTTGTTTTTTGTTTCTGGCCTGTCTTGTACTTAACTCATCTCATTCTGGGATTGATGTCTACAACTTTCATACTTGTATTCTGGACTTCTACTAGAACATATTTCCGTGCTTTAACGATCAAAAAACTCTTTATTTGCCTCATGATGTCTGTGCATTGATGCGGTGCATTGATGCTCTGTCCGAAAAGGCTCTGTGTAGCGCCTTTAGCCTCCCAAAAGGTCAATGTTTTCAGTACCTCGCTGGGCCGTTATTGCACCTGGGGAATGACTGTAACAAAGTATAGCGGCACTTTCTACTGTGAAAAAGCACCAATAAAAGCTTCTAAGCACAACTGGACATGTTCTAGCAGGAGTATGATCCAAAAAGAGAAATTAAAAACATGGGCAACCAAGCTTACATGTTTTCGAGACGTTAGCATGTAGCTACATGTAGCATCGTCGGCGACATATTGTAAACACCTGCAGGTAGCGTGCCTGGAGTAGATGAGCATATAAAGAGATCCCACACACTATGACGTCATACTATAGTCAGAGTAGAATAAAACGTTGCAAAGAGAGGTTTTTGCTCCTACTGTATGTTTACCTCATTATTTGAAAGTTTGGCCACATTTAAAATGAACATCTGACATTGTGGCTCAATATATGAGATTCAAAATATGGAGCATAGTGCGTCCCCTTTAAAGTAATATTAAGTTGTTGCATGTTTTGTATTTCACGCCTAAATTAAATAAAAACATCCACATTAAAAAAAAGAAAAAAAAACAAAGTCGGTGAATGAATTGATTCATGGTACTTTTAAATCTTTGGACTTTGGGGAAGCTATCAAGTATTTTCATGTCAAAAGGCTCAGGTACAGGTGAAGTCACAAGTCATTGGTGTAAAAGTCCATCTGAAGTTGCAAGTCTTATTTGGCTTTGTCAACTAGATTTTAATATCATCATATTTGAGTCTGACTTGAGTCCAAGTCATGCGACTCGCGTCCGCACCTCTGGTACTCATAAATGGCTTTTGTAAGACAGGCCCACAGTTTGCTGTGGTCTGTGTGCCATAACAAGATTACAGAAACCTACATGAACACAGAAAGGTCCAGGGATTGAGCCATCTTTCTCATGAGGTATCAGTGCACACTTGTGGCCGTGTATACACAGTGCTGTATTCTTTAGTGTTACCTTGTGATGCTCCACAGGGGCTCAATGCGCTGGACTGTGGGGTCCTCTATGTACTCAAAGGCCAGACTCCCAGGAACCCTGGCCCGGTCGACACTCAGACTGACTTGCACCGGTCCGGCTTTCGTCACAGACGGCGCAGAGAAGCACACAATCTCTGACATGGTCCTCCTGGTGGGAGCACCAAAAGAGCGATTTATTCATGCCTTTGATTGTGACTCTGCCCACTCGTTACAGCAGTAGCAAATCCCTGACTCCACGCAGCTATGAGCCTTGCACATTACCATGAGGGGAGAAGATTCATTATAGTCTGTCCCATCTCTTCCTCGTTACAGACACATTAGGGATGGAACACTGTAATTAGAGGGTGCTCTAGCTAATGGCTTCCTCGCCTCACCCTCCTGACTCCTACCATGTGAGGCATTTTGAACTTTAAATAGATATCTATAAATACGCAGAGAACAATACCTACCGCTGTGGATCATCACCTCCTCACAAATCATTATAAAGACTTTTCATGTAACGCACGAACACTTAATTGTATCTAAAGTGTGCTTCTTTAAATAGAGTGATCTCTTACTGTGTTTCATGGAGATAAGAGGAGGCTAAATCTTTGATATTGTGTGGAGGCAGTTTCACTTAAGTGTCTGTGAAGTAAGTCTTTGGGAATGTGAGGCGTAGTGTTAACATCATATTATCATCAGACTCACCTGTACAGCTCGCAGGTCTGATTACCAAAGTACACATTAACAGTGCTGCCAGCGCCAAGGTTCTCCCCGACAATGGTGACCTTGGTGCCCCCAGATTCAGGTCCTCTGCCTGGGGTCAGCGCCAGCATCGAAGGAGTCTGCGGAGAGCCAAAATTCATTAATGTTTCATCCAACACAGATCAAACACAGAATACAGGGCGTGTTATTAATCATCTACCGGCCTTGGCTGTATAAATCACTGTAGAACTAATAAGTTAAAAAAAAAAAAACTTTGAAAAAGATCGACAAAAGAGCTTCTTTAGAAAAAAATTAGTAGTTTAAGGACATTCGCCCCCATAAAAAAGAAAAAAACACTAATAATACAGTGCACCTTCAAAAGCAAAAATCTTCTTGGCTTGAGATCACGATTCTTTTCATCAGCCATAAAATGAAAAATAATGCGCGCAGTGAACAAACCATCAAAAACACCTTCATAATGATGATTAATTCTCTTATGTATAATCTCTTGAGGCTGTACTTCGAAAAAAAAATCAAGTGTCCTCCTCTCCAGTTAATGATTGCAGTGGCTTGAATAGATCAGATTGGTTTTTGGCTTTTACCTGCAGTCACATGTTCAGCATAATTTGTTGCAAACTCTTGATGTTTTTCAGAACGAATGGACAAAGTCAGTGTGTTTCAGTGTCAGAATTCAGCCCAGTCACCAGAAAAAAAAAGTTGGCATTGTACGTTTCTGCAAACCATAAAAACGTAACATTAGCACATTTTATACATATAAGTGGCATCGTATACGTTGGATAGCGTGTCACCTAGGTGAGATAACTGCCAAGCTGCAGACCACTGTTTGAGACCATAGACTATAAAATGATGGATGTAGCTACCGTGACGTCACTCATTGGTTTGTGGACTGCCATTGTGAAGCCCAAGTTCAGCATTTTTTTGCCGTCGCCATCTTGTTTTTTTGGAGCCGGAAGTGACCATATTTGGATGAGATGTAGAGATGTAGAGATATAGAGATATAGATAGATAGATAGATAGATAGATAGATCTACAGAGACCAAAATATTTTTTGTACAAGGCTACATGCTTCTGGAGCCAGCCTCAAGTGGTCATTTGAGGAACTGCAGTTTTTGGCACTTGAGCAATGGCTTTATTTTTCAGCCCCGGAGGTTGTTGCTAGTTTGAGGCCAACAACCGACAAACAGGTCGTGATTTAGCGAGTCACTGCTATGTTTTTAGCACCCTTTTAGCCATCAAATGTGGGTGTTTTTAATAACCCAAGGTTGTTTTTCCAGCGAGGATAGCGGCACAAGTTTTTGACTGAGACATAGCTGTTTTTCCAGTGGGGATTGTGCCCCCAGCACCAGGTATTTTAAGATCCAGATCTTTTACTAACCATAACCAAGTGGTGTTAGTATCTAAACCTAACTACATGTTAACCACAGTGTTGTCAAGACATTAGGTTTCAACGTTTCCGCCAGGTAATAATGTGCAGATGTATACGTGGTTTGCAGAAACGTACAATGCCAACATTTTTTCTGGCGATTAGTTTGCAGAATTACCACAAAGGAGTAGAGCTGGGAGGACTGTGCGCGCAGTTCTGGTCTGCATTCGCCAACACACAGCTTAACTGGACCTGGAGCACTTCCTTTAGGAGCCGCAGCCATCTCACACACAATCCTGTCAAAACAAAAGACACAAATACACAAATGTGGGTGCAAACACAAACAACGGGCATTCAACAGATTATAATGCATACAAATAATAAGACAAGTCAGACGCACACACACACACACACACTCAGACGGCAGGATCACTGCAGTGTATCACATTTGTTATGAGTTGCACAGGGGGAAGATGGCCTCTGCTGGCCGCTGTGATTGAGGCAGACTTTCATAGAAGTTGTGGGTCAATACAGAGGGCCATCTTTCTTCCTAATGGGAAACCTATAACAGCAATATAACTCAAATGATAAACTACACCCCTCCCCATCTTCAGCACGATTGCCACCCACCATTACCTCCGGTTGCCATGACAACATAGGGGTTTCTTCAATAAATCAGTATTGCCTGTCAGGTCAATAAGATAAAGTGTGCCATGAATAAGTGATTATAGCAACTGACCCCATGCTGAAATTAATGGTTGTAACAGTTGTAATGCCATGTTTTAAAGCACTGTGTGTGCCAAATGAATAGCCCTGCCGAATGCACTGCTCTGCGCAACACACTCCGCGTTCCCCTTTACAATAAGAGCACCCAATGAATCGTCCCTGCCCATCCCTGCTATTCATACATCACGAGACTTTTTCCAATTTTCTGCTGGCATGTTCTTTTCTTTTCCTTTTTTTTCGTTTTTACAAGGATATAAATAAAGTCCCTGCAGCCTGAGCCCAATCGCATTACATGGCTGTGAGAGAAACACATGGCTAACAGATTGTCCCTCCAGTCAGCGACATGCAGCGCATTTCAATTACAGCTGTGCCGACAGCCTCATAACGACAACGACACAAAGACTGTCTCTTCCTTTGGCTCTGACTGCACCAGAGCAATGCAAAGCCCCCCACACAATCCTACAACCTGATGAGGCATCACTGGGTTCCAGCTTATTCACAGATTCGGCTGGTGACTGTGAGAAAAATGGTGTGAGAGAGGGAAAAAGAGATTGCATGCGTGTATTTTTCCCTGTGTGTGTGTGTTTGCATCTGTACAGTATGTCTATGTACAGTACAGTATGAATCCATGCATGTCTGGGCAGGGGAGGGGAGGAGGCTCTCTTACTGTTCTGCAGTGATGTATCCCTCCTCCTGTGGGGTGCACTGCACACCCGCCACCTCCACATTGCCCTCCAGCTCAGAGAAGGACAGACCCAGGTTCAGGCCCTGGATGGTGACCAGTGTGCCCCCCTCTATAGGTCCAGCCACTGGACTCACCTACATATGAAGGAGAGGAAAGTCAAAGAAGGGATTTGACATACAGTGATAGGTTCTCAGCTATCAGCTCGTCATACAACTGGGCACAGCTGTAGTACAAATTCTGTACAACAAAAAAGATTCTTCAGTTAAAAGCAAAAGTATAAACATACCAGAGATTCCCATATTTGGTAAATGGAGTTGCACTTGTATAGTGCTTTCTAGTCTTCAAACCACTTAAAGCACTTTAGCACTACATGTCTCTTTCACCCATTCACACACCGGTGGCTGAGGCTACCATACAAGGTGCCACCTGCTACTCAGTTTAAACATTTACACACACTCACACAGCCATCTGGAGCAATTTGAGGTTCAATATCTTGTCCAAGGATACTTGCATGCAGACTGGAGGAGCCGGGGGTCGAACCACAGATTTTTGGATTAGTGGACAGCCCGCTTTCCACCCTGAGCCACAGCCACTCCTCAATGATTTGAGATTCATGTGCCATTTAGAGAGTTTACCTCCAGAATAATAATTTAATATAATTAGTTATAGTTTGGGTTTAGAGATGTTGCAGTGTGGCAATCGCAATAAAGCAAATTCAACCAATCCCCCTTAATTCTGCGCAACCTTGTAATTTTGTCCAATCAATTGCCGCAACTTTTCTGCAAAGCCAACCATTCGTCATAGTGTCCCGTGAGTTTAGCAATCCCCACACTGCGTCACCAAACTCACTCCCTTGTTTCTGGTTGTGAAGATGCAGACATCTGCAACACGAATTTCTTACATTTGCTAACCAAAATAACTACTAAAGATTGTGCAAGGTTATTCCCTAATGTTCTGCACGAAAGCAGGAGCAAACTGTTGTGGAAGGAAACTAACCACATTGATTGACAAACAATTTTCTGACCATAAGACTTGCCCAGAGAATGTCTGGAACGCTCGGTCAACAAGACAAATCACCATGACAGAGGCTCCAGATCTATTAGACGAGCTGAAATTAACAAAGTGAGTTAGATTATATTAAATTTAATTCAATTCAGTTCAGTTCAATAGAACTTAATTTATCCTGAAGGTCACAACCAGTACCAACCAGACGACCAGTGGATTCCTCGGGTCAGGGTCACTCACTGAGCCCAGTTTTAGAACAATAGAGTGTTAAAGGAGAAATCCGGTATTTTGCACTATGAGCCCCATGTCTGGGTTGTTTATGATGAAATAGAATGGTTAAGACCAAAATAGTGACGATTGCTCATTTTCGGAGAATTTGGCTTTCCCCTGCCTGACTTAACACTGCTGCCTATGGCCATGTGTGAACCTGTCCTAAAACCACCCTAAACGTTTGTTTTCAAAGCCATGAAACTCACCGAGTGGTCAGTGGTGTTCCTTGATGTTCTGACATAACATTCTGTGGCTTCCATCCATGTTTTCGCTGTTCATCTCGATTGTAGAACTATTTTTTCAGCTGCCTCACACCCGTGTGTAAACTTCCGCTTGATCGTTCGTTTGACCCTGAAGCATTATACCCTCCAGCCCACTTGATGGCGATAATGCTCCTTTACGTGGGTGTCGCCAACCGGCAGGAAACCATTGCAATGTAATGGGACACAGAGAAGAAGCAGAGGAAGAAGACTGGCATTGTGTTCAAAGGCATCGTACTGCAAAGGTTGTTTAGAAGCGAGTAATCCATTGTGCAGTTGTTTAAACGAAACTTTTTCGTTCGTTCTCGTTCTTCCTCCAGGAGCGCACACAGCACTGTCAAGCCGGCACTTTCGCTGAGCTAAAAGACTACAATGACTACAACCTTGTCGTAAACAACCCCCTTTCCGTTTCCAGTGGCAGATTACTACCACAAACAATGAGGCTTCTAGAGAAAACCAATGGATTACACAAAATGTCAAATAAATCATCTTGGAATCCACAGTTTGCTACGATTTTTATGTCAGAACATCAACGTACACCACTGACCACGCGGTGAGTTTCATGGCTTTGAAAACAAACGTTTAGGGTGGTTTTAGGACAGGTTCACACATGGCCATAGACAGCAGTGTTAAGCCAGGCAGGGGAAAGCCAGATTCTTAGAAAATGAGCAATTGTCACTATTTTGGTCTTAACCACTCTATTTCATCATAAACAACCCAGAAATGGGGCTCAAAATGCAAAATACCCGACTTCTCCTTTAAATATCTGGCAAAATATACAAGATAGAAGTGTTTTAAGCAGCAGAAGCAAAAAGAACAGTGCCTAATAGAGTAACAATAGGAGAACAATAAGTACAAGCATTACTAAAAATGAACTAAAATGGTGGAAATAAACAGACTCTCCTGATAATCAGTGTTATATTGAAGATGGCTTAACAATGATAAGTAATATTGCACATGACTGATGGAATAATATTGCACTGCATTGACAAGTAAACACGATATGGTTAGTGCTGACATTAGTGTTGTACAACTCACAAACTTAGAACAGCATGGTTTTATTCTCACTGGAACAAGTTGCCCACGATTTTTTAAGAAATTATACACAAAAATACAAATGGCAACTACTTTAGCAATTTTCATTTCCTTGCGCAATTTCAATACAAAAAAAAAGTCTATAACATTGCAACATGCATCTCAATTTTCTTTAGAAAAGCTGCTGTGAAATCAGGTATGTTAGGCCGTAACAATCCCAAAAAAGCCCACGAAATCCTAGAGGGTCTGCATTTAAATTGCTGCACAATCTAACAGGAATACCATTATGGTGTAGAATTATGGCTGTATGAGCCCTGGTCAGAAATATGACTCTGAGGATTTTAAGTACTTTAGTAAAATATAAACTGCTTGCTACTTTAGTACAAAAAATACTGGCCCTCAAAATGTAAATTATTCAAAGGACACCTAAAGGACACCTAGCATAATCCGTAAATGCTAAGCGAAAGGTAACTGGGTTTCTTTAGATTCTTTCAGGAATCTGAGTCCAGTTTTCTTTTGATTTCTACATGCCCTGAATGACTGAGAATCTCCGCAGAAACACTTCCCACAGTCTCTGTGTAATCTCTATGTAAACATTAAGTTGATTTACCTGGAGCCCCATTCTGACAGGGTTTATTCAAAAAGCCTTGAAATCCAATATAATTCAAAACAAACTTTAATGAATAATGCAGTGAGTAACAAACCTCGGGAAACCTATTCACAGTCCCTTCCAGTGTAAAGTTAACCATCCCAGCAGGAAACCTTTGGACCTGCAGAGCAGAACAGGAGCAACGGCAGAGCAACACTCCCTCCACTCCCGAGCAGCACTCGGTAGTTGATTCATTCTGCTGCAGCTCCTTCAGAAACACTAATAATGTGACGGGGACATCAAAGGCTCGCGGCTCTTTGAAGTGGAAGAGCCTTGCATCTCTGTGCCTGACCCACTGTGCCTCATTCAAGAGAATGAACAGGAGTTTGTGACATAAAAGATCCATCACTACTCTCTAAACAGACTGAATTCGTTTAGCTGTCAAGCACTCGAGGTATTCAGCTGGCGTGGGATAAAATGTGAGATAGTCTCAGGTAAACAGGCACTCAGATGAAAAATTGGAAGGTGGCCACAGATAGAATTATGGTGTTTGTTGTTGATATTTACAGGCTACCAGGAATATCCAACAAGATGTTTTGGCATATTGTTTTCTGATCCAAAGAGGTACAGGTAGACAGATGGTTGGAAAAGCAGGCGTGTGACTGGACATTTATCGGCAGTGGGCTTTTGTCCAAAGCCGTAAGGCTGATTTATAGCTGTGTGTAGGCTGCACACAGGGCCCACGCTGTAGCTTACGTCATTGTGAGCATATACTTGTGTGGTGGTGTGTCTTTGTGGCTCTGCAGTGACGCCTCCAAAACACTAGTTGGCGATGGACTTTCCCCACAAATACAACATGCTAACATTCTTAGCGTACGGCTGTAACATTTTTACATTGTAAAATTAGCCTAGCAGCTAGCAGACTTTCCTCTACTCATATGAAGCCGGGAACAAGAGCAACATTCAACAAAGGTAACGTCACAAAATTCGACTCCATTGTAACCCTGTTTTTGCACCACAAGCTACTCAGCAACAGGCTACAAGTCACTGTAGGTGGAAGGTGGTGACACAAAGCTATAAACTGACGCCTGACACTTGTCAATGTGGAAAGGCGTGACATGCTATGGATCAAAGATAAGTCTGCATTAACTTTTTCTCAGTGCTCCAATGATGTGATGAAGCGTCAGCCAATCATATGTTTTTGTTGCTACATGTGGGACTGTGTTATTGAGCTGAGTTAGGTGAGACTATACTAGCTTTGTGTGCATTGCGGGGCACACTGTGATGCAATCAATGACACGGCCAAATGTGATGTTAAAATGGGGCTCAGACCACAGACTAAAAAAATAATGGACAAAGCCACCGTGAAGTTACCCATTGGTTTTTGGACTCCCATTTTGGAGCCTCGAGTTCGGCACTACGACCGTTGCCATCTTGGTTTTTTGGAGCCAGAAATGACCATATTTGGACGAGAGGGTGGAGCTGTGTAGAAGCGAGGGGTGAATCTTACTGAGAAGGGCGCTATCGGCAAACAGCATGTCACTCAAAGCAGCTTGCTCTTAATGATTTGGAACTTTAAGCCTTAATAAAATGTAAATAGCGGAGTTGTGTAAAGAAATCAGCCCCCATACAGTTGTCATAAAGGGGGGAATTAGCCATAGATACCAAAACTGTTCTTTGTACCAGGCTGTAAACATGTTTATTTCAACTGTGAAGTGGGCATTTTAACATGATGGTCTATGAGGGATTGACTTGCTCTTGGAGCAGCATCAAGTGGCCATTCAGAGAACTGCAGCTTTTAGCACTTCCATGTTGGCGTCATTTTTTCAATCCCGAAACTTGCCACTTGACTCAGAAATTTTTCAAAAGCATAGATATTTTTTTCAGTAAATGCAAACTTTAGATGACATTTAGCCTTTTGTAAAAGAAAACAACATGATGACGTAACTATGTTAACAAGTGTTTGAGCAACACAGTGATTGGGTGATAATGCACCAGGTCACGCTGCTGAACACATCATTATGCACACGGTTTAACGACAAAACAACTGTCTTGTACTAGATATGTGTTTCCCACGTATACAACATGCTAACGTTATGTTGTTAGCATTAGCCTATGTTTATTTCCTGTTGCATAGATTAGCCTAGCAGCTCACAGATCAAATTAAACTTAAGACCTAAATGCTATTTTGTTGGGGTTTTATTGTCCTCACAATTTTTTGTTTGTAGAATAAATAAAATATGTAAATCACAGCTTAGTTTTGGGGCACCCACTAGCTCACCTGGTAGAGCAGGCGCCCCACGTACAAAGGCTGTGTCCTTGTTGCAGTGGCTGTAGGCTCAATTCCACCCACAGCTCTTTGCTGCATGTCATTCCCCTTATGTCTCCCCCTTCGCACTGTATCTGTCCTATCAAATAAAGGGAAAAAGCCCCTGAAAAAATCTACAAAAAAAAGCTTTGTTTACACTGAAGAAAATGTTTTTCAGCCTAATCCATAGAAATAATGTCGATTCAACTCACAAGTATAAACCCTGCTTTAAGCCACCAAAAAGACCAACAGAACTCAAATGACTGCTTCCGACTGGTTGTGCTTATACCAGGAGACAAAGAAACATAGGAACAAAGCTATGGTATATGATCCTGTAAAAGTCAACTTCATTTTTAAGAAATTACATTTATTTGCATAGTTCTGTTGAAGCACAACACTATCTAACAACCTAATCAGATGTCTACTATCAGATATCACATCTCAACACTGATGATACCATGGTAACACTTATCTACTCAGCTGGCAGGCAGAGCAAAGTGAAATAAAGTAGTTTCAGCTGTAACAACCTGTTTCACCCTTCTCCTTCAAACACACCTCGCACCTCGGTCAGTTATTACTGCTAACAAGAACCCACGAAACAAGACTTTGCCTTCCACCTTTAACTTCAAAATTTCTGAACAAATCACTACAATGTCAAGATAGTTTTCAGCTGATTTGCCAAGTTCAAGACTTTATCACACAGAATTTCTGAGATCTTGTTGAAGAAAGACAATCGCACACAGAGTTTAAAAAATCCAAGCTTCTAAAAGGAAAAACCAGATAGCAGATCTGTTGTTTTAATTGGCATGACCACTGAGACTGAGGAGTGTGTTTAACACTCTCTAACCCAGAAACTGCTCATACTAAATAAAGCCACATTCTCAAGGAATTACTGGGCTTAAGAAACTTACATCTCACAATTCAAATACACTATACACTGCACTGTATTTGACTGACTGACTGACTGACTGACTGACTGACTGACTGACTGGGCAACAGGCCAAACAAACAACGACTGACCTCAGTGATGCGTGGGTTGGTGCACTTGACATTCCTGGCAGAAAGGTCCAGCCAGCGGCTGGCATAGGGGGAGATGGGAGGACAGTGCTGCTTCATGGTGCATCGGCCCTCGCCGCTACACCAGCCACACTGGAACTTCCTCTCCGCCCGCAGACACATGCCACAGCTGTCCCGCTGGGCGCTGCACTTGTAGAGGTGCACTGTGGAAACACACAGAGGATATCTGGTCAGTTAGATATCAATTAATGTTATGTATCCATATTAATGGTTTTGAAGAATATCAGGTTACAAAAGCTGAGGTCAACCACAGAGTATTCTGTAAAAACACCAGCAGGGAGTAGGGTTCCTGCAGAGTCTTAAAATGTCTTAAAATTCATTAATCAAAAACTTCTATCTAGAAATAAGATCTAAGATCTAATAAGATCTGCCTAAACGTTAAATAAATCTTTCATAAGTCTTAAAAATGCTTAGACTTGGTAAGCAGGATTTTATGAATTGCTTTTTTTATCTGATGTTGAGTTGTAAAATCTCAGAATAATTGGTAACGTCTGTTTTTCTTGAATAATTTATCAAGTGCCTTTTGCAGATCAGGATAGCGGAACCAACAGCACTCATATTTTGTGTCTGGCCAGGATGCTCTGAGCAGAGGATCCACTGTCTGTTAGCTAGCTGTCGCTTTACTCTGGACAACCCTGGATGACATAGGGAAGTGCTAATTCAACATACCTCGGCTATTTAACCAAGATTTTGCTGCATACGAGGCTCAGTTAACTTTGTGCAAAAACTGTTTCAAACTCGCGTTGGGAATCAAGGCAGTGGAATCCACACAAAATTGCCAAGAAAACTCACAAACAAGCAGCAGATATTTCCCAGTTCTGCTCTACCTTTGTCTCCACCACAGGACAAAAAGTCATGTTTTCTGTTACAATAAAAATTTGGATAAATTATTTCCTAACCCAAAGTAATTGATGTTGGTTCATATCTTCTGTTTCTTCTTTTTGGTCAAGTTAGTCTTAAAATTTCAGTCAGGATGGCATTAAAAAAGTCTAAGAAAGTCTTAACTCCAACTTGCCTTTCGCTGTAGGAGCCCTGAATTACAGTTTGGTTTAGTCACACTGAACAACCAATCACAACTGTAAGCACATATTAACATTTGATAAGAATATCTGTGTTGATATGATACATCATACAGGTTATGATGGTATTTAGGTTTGTACAGCCACTTCTGTATATTTGAATAGTGTATGCTAGTTGACTGATGAGATTGTTTTTTATTTACGTTATTTATGTGTTGGAATACAAGTTATTTACGCCAGCTGTGGTGTCGTAAGGCAGTTTAGTGCTCATGTGGACGTCGTCGTGCCTAAAAGACAACATGAAGTTTGTGTTGACTTGGATTGTAATAAGTTTTTGACTGTGTTATGCAGTGTTGAAGTATAACAACGGGTAATACATGAGAATATATAGAAACAGGAAATTGAGCTGTAGTGGACCGTACGAGGTGTAATTTTGGAAGAAATCGGTCTGTTGTTTCCTTTTTGGATTCTCAATAAACCTTGTTAAATATTTTCCCTGCCGATCATGAGCACTGTGGATCTCCAGAAAAGGAGGAGAAACAAGAGTCAAAACCGAGACACCTCATAAACTAAGTGGCCTAGAAAATTCGGTATGTTGAAACGGCCACTACAAGAACACATTCTTAAACAGCAAGGGCCATATGCATTAACGATATGCACGCACAAAAAGCATGCGCATGCCATTTCCCACATTCAGAATGGTATTTATAAATGAAGATTATGAGGTGAGAATGTGTGCACCTCACGCATACAAGAGAACTCAAAGGCACTTTTATAAAGTTATTTCAAATTGATTAAGAGTGATGAATTTCATCATTCTTTTTATTTACACTTGAGCCATCATCTCGCTGTTAATGATTATGATTGTTTAATTTGGACCTGAACTGTGAAGCACTTTTCAAAATCAGTTTCAACATGAGTGCCACAAATGAATCATCGTGACGTTTAATAATAATGATGATGATTTGAACTGCAACGATGGTTCACAGAAACATGATGAATTAGTGGTGCAGGCGCTGCAAATATCCACAGGCATGCGTGATGACAGCTGCTCTGTTGGAGAACCTCACTGACGCGACATGATTAGTGAACCTGCACTTCTTCTTTGTTGCTGTTCTCATTGACGGGTCTAGTGAATGTTTAAGGCCATTTCTGCATCCAATTAAGGTAGGGATGCACGGTATATATCAGGCAGGTAAATGGGGCATTTTTATAATTATGCATTTTTCTGATAATTGAAATTATAGCCGATAAATAGCGCTGATAATATGAAGCCACACTGCTTTCATTGACTTAACAAGGACAGCATCTACACACCCTGACACATTGGGTGGCGGTACATGTACCTTTAAACTTGGTTTGCAAACCGCCAATAAACACAGAGAAGAAGAACAAAAACAAATGTAGCACGCTGTCTAGAGGGTAAAACATGTTGCGGTGTGGGCGTCTTTCACAGTTCCAGGGGAAGACAACAGGATTGCGCCGAGGGTCTGATCTTCGACCACCCGACACAGATTAGATACACCGTCTCCAGAGTGTTAGCACAAGCTAATTAGCGGCAGTGGCTAACATTCAACACCAAGCTTTTACAAGGCTCGACTCTGTTGTTAAACTTATTAATAACCGCTAGCCATGTGATGCTACAGTTAGCAATTATCTACAGGTTATACACTTCTTAAAATACAAAAATGTGAAATTATCGGTTATTATATCGGTTATTAGCCATGACAAGCAGGTAGTTACTGGTTATCAGTATCGCTTGAAAAAATCCATATTGGTGCATCCCTAATTTATGGTGAACTGTGGGTGTGGAAATGAGGCTTGTGTATGTGCACCCAGCTCCACAGTGATTGAGATTTATACAAAAACAGAAGCAGGCTTTGTAAATCTAACAGAAATAATGCACATGCACACTTCTGTCACTGTGCATACACAGTTTTTTGCATCTCGCCCCTGGTAGTTACAGTCAACTCCAAAATTAACTGGCTACGACCATGGGCATTCAACATGGTAATTCAATAAAATTAATAAAAAGCATGTTTGTTTAATTTCCTGCTCCCATGTATTAAGAAAAAATGCCACAGTAATCCAATAAAGCTTCTTCTTTGAAGTCTGCCTCTTACATCCTCTCTCTTGAAAGTAGCCTATATTTATGTCCATATAAAGTAAGTTACCTACGTAATGACAGGGCCTGTTAAACTTCATGGCCATCAGTGTGTATATCCTTGACTACAGGGAAGTATTTAACGTACAACCCACAATGACAACTGACAAACAACCTTTCTCGCACGATGATGGAGAGGAAACGGAGAGCAGCCGTGAGAGCCAAACTGAGCAAATATGAAGATTCACCCTTCACCCCCGCGGGGCACACAAGTGATTGGAGGCTTTTTGATAACACTCCCTGCTATTGTGAACTTTCTCTCAAGGCCCATCGGGAGCCTTGAAGCAGTCTCTGTGACCCATCTATCCCCTGTGGATTGAGTGCTTTACACTTCTCTGGCCTGGCAGTGATGGATGGCAGAGGCACCTTTAATCTTCTCGGGATTGTCGATGATGAAATTGCCGTTCCATACGATGGAGAGGTCCACTGCCAGGTCACTGATCTTCACACCCTCGTACATGTACTGAAAAGCAGAAACAGAAAGTGAGGGAATGTTGCAGTAAGTGGATCCAGAGAGAGAGAAAGTCAAAGTGAGGCAGAGGGTAGAGTAAAAAAAAAAAAAAAAAGATATAGAGAAAGACAGAGTGGAGGAAAATGAGAGGATGAAAGGGCAGCAGAGAGACGAGGCTTTTAACCATCTGTCATTTCTGCCATGGTTGTCTGCTCCTCTCCTCTTTGACATGTGGGGACACAAACTCTGGCTGGGGTGGCCGATCATCCACATCTGAAGAAAATGGCCTTTTCATTCATTGTCACAGAGTAGCAAGGTATGCTTCACATTGAAATTTAGCCTGCGATTTGCATTGTGCAGCAAAAATCACCTATATTTATGGCAAACCTGTGTCTTCCTGCCGGGAACATCATATTTACGCTCTCGTGAACACCTAGATGTTAGTCTGACAATATGCAGCTTTTCCTTCGCTCCTTCCCTGTCATTCTCCTCCTCTCTCTCACATGCTCTGCACCTTACCTCATCACTCACACTTTCCCTTTTCCTCTACTTTCTCCTCAGTATGCTCAACACCTCGGGCGGTATTCACTGATGTACCCTATGTACCTTGCCTACACAGCATCCAAGCTGTCTGCCTCACTTGACAGCTGTGAGACTCCCACTGGGAGTGTTTGAGGTCATACCGAGCTGTTCTGGCACTGCACGCTGGTGCTGTTGAAGCGCAGCGCCGTGACACGGTGGCTGACACCCTGCACGTGCACCGCGCACTCGTAGCCTCGCTGGCCCGACTGCGGCTGGGGGAGGTTTCGGGCCCTCAGCGTGATGGGTCGGACCTCGCCGGCCGGAAGGAGGATTTCCCCAGAATGCAGAAGCTGAGGGCAGTCCTGTGAAAATGGCATACAAACACACATCAGTGTACAAGTCAGCAAACATGTACTTTTTTTATGTTGTCTCTGCTGCTAATCCTCAATATTACCCATGCATTATACACAAGTAGGATTTAAGTAACAAGTTTCCCCTTCAGAAATTTATCCATCCACTCTAAGTATACATCTATCCATAGTATCTATGTATCTTTTAGTGTGTGTCACTTCGTTTGTCCATCTATGTGTGTAATCTGTATTAATACATATGAATATGTTCTATAAACATGAAGGACTTATGTAGCACAGGGATTAGTGGGGCAAACAAATTGCTAATCCAAATGCAATTTGCATTCATATACAACATGTTACACTTTCCACTACACTTAACTGTGTAAATAATTATTTATATACAGTAATAGTAATACTATTTACTCTTTGCAGCATTCTGTAAGCAGTCAGCTATTTTTAGCCAGTCTAGCAATGTAGCTCAAGGGATGCTAATGGCAGTTGGTCTCTCCACCACTTTGGTCCAGACTTAAATCTCTCAACAACTGCTGTCTGGATGGATTGGCATGAAATTTGGTTTAATATCCATGGTACCCACAGAATGATTCCAAATGACTAATGACACCACCATGAGATCAAAAGTTGTGTATTTTACTAAAATGTCTCAACAACTATTAATTAGATTGCAATGAAATTTGATGCAGGCATTCAAGATCCCCAGAGGGGATTCCTTAATTTTTCAGATCAACATTTCAGTTGACCTTTCGCTAAGCCCCGCCCCTTTGTGATGTTCCGAAAGGTTGTAAGAGTAAGCATGGTGCCCACACTGTAACTAACTGCACTCCCTGAAGAAATATTATCATATTTGTGGAAAAATGAGAGAGTGATTCCAGAGAGAAGCAGACAGAGGGGTCTACAGTCTGTGTTTGAAGGATATATCCAGGATGTCAAA
>NC_065529.1:39950902-39962481 GCF_006386435.1 Epinephelus moara | reverse complement strand
GACGTGCCCCAGGCACAACATTTAGCTCCAAATCCACAAAACCAGCCTGAAGATGAAGGAAATCTGAAACGACTGCATTAGAGTCAATGGAGCACAGCTGTGTTGTTGATGGACCCTCGTATGACCCAGAACAAAATATGAAAGTCTCTTAAGCTTCTGTTAATAATAGACCTTATTTAAGGCATCTAACCAAAAACCTTTTCAAAAACCCACTGACTTTAAAACGAGGGAACAGGGAGGACTCATTCCTGCACCACTTTATTGCAGCTGCCCTTACAAAGTACGTACTGTTGCATGAAGTATTCATGCAATTGGGGCATACTACTACGTCATACCATTGTGCCTTGAACTTTTAACCCTCTGGCTCATATATATATATATATATCTGTCTCTGTCCGTTGCACAAAATTTGAAGTAAAAAGAAAAAGCATGTGATTTGAAACACAGCAGATCTTACAAGTTATCACTCAACGTTACCTTGGAGATACAACAAAACACCATTCGCCGAGCTCACCAGACACTGAGGTCAGCCCACTGAGCTCTGCTTTTGTTTCTTTGTAATGTATGCAGTTTTAACTTTTGGGTTATATTTGCATTCATTGTGTTTGTGATTGATTGACAAAAGTCATTGCGACTTCTGTCAGCTGTCAATGAGCTGTCATCTGTCTGCAATCCAGTTGATGTGTGGTATGTTCCGCTGTGCAGAGGATTGTTTGCTGGCTTGCATACTGCAAAATGTGACCAGATGCAGCAGGACATCCTGTTTTTTTGACACATTGCATTTGACGTACGATGCTTAAGAACATACTAAATCTTCTTCTGGCACGCTAAACTAGTCGGCTTGATTGTTAGGTGGGGCCCTATTCTGACATTTAAATCATGGATTGTTGCCTTAAAGGTAAAAATGTCACACGGGAACAGATAAATGGTGCTCCTGAAAGCTGCACTTTAATCAGCTAATGAAACTGTAACTCTCTTTACGTTAATGGGAATGTAAAGTACCTCTGAGGCGTTGACTCTGCCCTCCTGGAAGGAACAGCTGCTGGGGTCGTGGGTGCACAGGTTGCGGTATTTACACCAGTGGCAGCGAAAAGTGCTGTTTACACAGGACAGACACCTGCAAGACAAAATGAACAAATTACTACACGGCCTGCGAAATTTGTAATAATGCGTCCCTGTATATTGAGTTGCTCTGCATTTAGAAAGTATGTTAAAAAAAAGGGATTAATCCCTCTTTATTTCTAACCCATCATCTACATCTTCCTCTCCTGGGTGAAGAAGATTAAAAAGGGGAGACTGATGAAGGATTATGGCTTTCTGCTGAATTTATCATGTCAGTGTGTTTCACTGAAAGATCAGATGTCCCCATTTTCTATGCAGACAGCAATGAATGGTAGTCCTTTTGTCACAGATGACAATAAATGACCTTAGGCATGAAGTGTTGGCAGGAGAGTTACTATCCAAGTGTCCCTGTCGCTTAAAACACTCTTGAGCCGTTAAGTAGTGTCATATAAAAGATGCACAGAGCATATACTGTACTGTCATTGTCAGATATACAGAAACCAGAGCTTTTTATTTCATTATTCAAGGCCTTTGCTTAATGTTTCTGATTTCTGACAGCAATCAAAACAGTATATTTCACCCCTCCAACTCTGGATTATATACAACATCTGGAATGAAAGAGACAACTGAATATTTGATGGGTAGAATTGCACAACATCTTTGGCTCCGATTCAGTGAACCGCAGCCAGTGGTCAGTGGATTAAAGTTGTGCTGAAACAACCCCGTTGGACCGGATTTAATCACATTCCGTTCGGCAAACAGGGAGCTGACTGTGATACAACTTTGGGTGGAGAACTGAGAGGTGAAGAGATGAGAGAACAGACATGGGTGATGCACTGCTGTTGATATACCAAACAGAGCAATTGGAGAGCTGAAAATTGAACATGTCCTATTTTCCTGTGGGGGGCCAATGCAGGCTTTGCTGTGTGTAATAGAGGTGTACCACTGTGCAGAAAAGAGATCTGTGCACCGTCAGTCTGTTCTCCTGGATTTGGCCGTGCAATAAGATGAAACCATGAGGAAACTATAAAACCCACTAGCAGCACTCCAATACTGCGGCTCATAGCAAAGTACAAATGCCAATAAATGTAGTGCAGCACCATTAAATTTTGATATTAATTAGCTGCCCAGGGCCAGTGTGGACATAAAAATGTGTTCCTGTGTGTGTGTGTGTGTGTGTGTGTGTGTGTGTGTGTGTGTGTGTGTGTGTGTGTGTGNTGAAATATTAATCACAGAGGTTCACAGGGTCACTCTGCAGCTAATGGAGGCCGTATTGGTGTGGGGCGCATGTGATGAGCTTCCGACTGTTTCTCTCTAATGGCTTAATATGGTTATATTAGGGCATTCATGTCGCAGTCAAAGAGCATTTGGAATAGGTGGCATGTGTATCCACTGTGGGCTAATTTCCAGGGTTCGGCAGTGAATACACCATCAATCAAATGTTCCCTCCCAGAGTGAACTTATTGTATATCCCTGAATCCAGCTTTTATGTGCTCATGGTTGAGTATAATTAATGGTACAGTTAAAGGTTAGTGAAGTGTGCGTGAGAGGCTATCAGTTCAAATCTTTCTAAAACCTCAAAAAAAAGAAAGGAAATATTACTTTTTCTCTCTCAACCAGGGGCGGCTCGTGAGAAAACAGGACCCTAAGCACAGATATGCAAAAGGCCCCACCACTTCTCCTACACAGGAGCAGGACACACAGAATTCATATTTGTTTAGCTTTTTTGTTGTTGTTTTGAATCACTTTTTAGTCATTATGGGTCTTTTTGTGGTCCTTTTTTGTCTCCATGTGGTTGTTTTGTGTCTCTATAGCCCCTTTTGCGCTGCCTCTTCAAGGCAGCAAAGTCACGGCGTTATGCCTCCTTACGGTCCTGTATAAAAGGTACAATCACAGAATGGGGCGACAGAGTAATCACGCCTCTCAGCCGGCATCGGAGGTAGTAACAGCGCTGAAACGAGATCTGTATAAAAGGGACAGCTGGCAGGACAGGATCATGGGCAGCACTGTTGTGACATTTTGATGACAGGATATGTGTGACCCACTGTGGGAGATTTAAAAAGTAGCTGGTGGCAGTTAGCAGCTAACTCGAAGAAGATCAGTGGCCAAGAATATCCGCAAATTGGGTGAGCAATGAGATCTGGTAGCTCTTTACCCTCCGAGCAGAGGACACAATCCGCTGCCATATAAAATTGATGGTAAATGATTATGCAAAATGCAAAAGGTGGCATAAAGAAGTGACTTTGAAGCGGCCCTATAGCACGACTTCTGTGTAAAAACAAGGCTTTTGTCAGGGGCGTCGTAGCGGAGGGAAACGTTGGCAGAGGTTCCTTGAAAAACCTGGAATAAAAAGTTTGGTTTTGTTAGCAATTTAATGTCTAAATAACTACAGCCATCCATATTAAAAATTGGCCAAATAAATCAGTTAAAGCACTGAATTTTGTATAAAAAATAGTGGAAGCTCTTTGAGGACCCGCTCACCCCTCAAAGGTGCGAAATGGTTTAGACCGCCCCTGCACTTGGATTGTCCCTAAATGTAGCTAGAGCCGAGTGACTGCTAACGCCGCTCGAGCAACGTACACTGTCATGTTTTTTTCCCAAGAAAGGTAAATTGGAATTTCAAAAAGGAAAGAAACCAAAAAAATTCTCAAGAGGTGTATGACAAAGACGTGGATAAAGAGAGGAAGGCTGGGGGCCCAGAGAGATTGCTTATGCATAGGGCCCAGAATCTGTTGTTATGTCCTTGCTCTTTGTGATAATTTTGTATCTCATTTAGGTAGTTTTGTGTCCTTTTTGGTTGTTTTGAATCTTTTTCTAGCTATTTAATTTCTCTTTGCAGTTCCTTTTCATCTCCTCGTAATACTGAGCCCCGTCCTGGTCTATACCTATTAATCTGAGTGACACTGTGTAGGTGATGGCCTTGGTGGGGCCTGACAATCTGGACCCCTTAACCTGTGCCTGAAAGGCCCGTTCATCCAAAAATTCATTTTGAAGGCCCTTGAAGTAACTATTTCAACATTGTACTATTTGGCCTTGTTGAAGTTTTGTTAACTGTCTGAAAACTCACGGAGTTGCTGATTTGCACACATCTTTTAAAGCTGACAAATGCTGCTAATTGGCCTTCATCCTAATAAGATCCACCTTTAGCAGAGTTTGTAATTGCTATTCAGATAGAAACGCTCCTGTCATAGTTTACCGTTACGATAAATACAGTTGACATTAGCATAATGGCTCAAAGTCAAAGCAGCTGCCCAGCCCATTCAGGAGGCTTATGCTGGCAACACAAAACAGATGAGCATTTAAATAAAGTCCTCTTTAATTTACATTATTTTATCTGCCCTGGAGGCACCAGAGCAAGGCTAAAAATCTAAAATGTATCATATTACAATACAAACAATTCTCTGGTGGGGCCGTCGGGACAAAGTCAAGTCAAAAAGGGTGCGTGAGTCTACTGCTTATCTATTCAGGGTCCTCTGGGACTGCTGGCCTACGGTGAAGAACACTCAGCTCTACCAGTAAAGATGCTTAGTTATTAACACAGTTTCTATGTATGAATATGCATATGGTGTTGCCTAAAAGGAGCATATATGCTGTGGGAATGTCGATTATTGCGCTTTATTCAGAGTAACTGACAAAAAAAACTGTAGTTACGTGTATTTAAAGCAGTAGGCAATGAGCCCACAAACTGCCAGTTTAAGCAAAGTCGAAACAAACAGGCCATGGCAAATGCATCATGTTGATTTAAATGAAACCTGACAGATAAATTGAACTCAGAGGTTATCTAATAGCCCGATCTTAAGTGGAGTTGTGAGCATCAGTACATCATTGCCCTAAATTAAGTCGTGCCCTTCCATCTATAGAACAAATCAAAGTGTGTGTGGGTGGGGAGAGGGAGGGGGAGGGTGGGCCGTTGGCAGCAGCTGGACTCACGTTTGATGGGTGCTGCAGTTGTAGAACTTCACCTCGGTGCTGGCGACCATTTGACCCGTCTCCTTTGAGTTCAGACGAAGCTCGACGCCGGCCCAGTCTGAGAGAGCATAATGAGTGAAAGGACGGAGAGGGGGAATTAAATATGTAAGGGAGTGTCGAGGAGAGAGGGAGAGACGAAAATGATGGGTGCGAGAAAACAATGAGCAAAAAGAGGAGGTCAAAATGAGGGGAAAAAAAACGTTAATACTTTTATCACGCTTCTGTAAAAAGCCACCTGGTGTCTGCGTCTCTGCAAGGGCATATTGCTGTTGTCACGAGGAAACCTCAGTCGGAAACTTCAATTGAGGGATTACTGTATATGCTCTGAGAAAATTCTACTGCTCCTTGGTACTTATCAAACTCTTGGGATAAACAAAAAATGCCAGGTGGTCCATCTGAAAAGAAAGCTGTTTTTTTGTGTTTGGAATATTGATATTTTCCCCCTGACATTGGCATCATCATCAATCGGTACACTCAGGCTGCATTCATTTACCGCAGTGTTTCTTTTTTTATTTGTTTTGACACATGGTGTCGGAGCTCACCTTGTCCTTCTGGTATCTGAGGGACCTCCTTCCCTGCTGGGGACAGACACATGACCCTGTTCCCATTGACGTGACCCTCCACCTCGGCCTGCTGGCCAAATGAACAGGTGATACCAGCAGAAAGGTCTGGAACGTTATGCACCTCCAGTAGAAGCTAGAAACAAAAGCAGATGGAGAAGATTTAATGTGCTGAACTTAAGACTGGCCTCATACTTTGGCGTATGTGCTCTGGTGAATACTGTGATATTGCTTTGACAATAAAATATAATTAAAGGTGTTGTATGTAACTCTGGAGAAAGATTGTTGAGTCTCATTTCTAGGTCGTCAAATAGAGTATGCCAAGAATGAGTCCTACAACCTGGAAATGAGTTAGCATTTTAACACTCACGGTTCCCTTGTCCCAGAGTCAGTGGGTTTTTGGTTTAATGCTTGAAATAAGGTCTGTGGTAAACAAAAGCTTAAGAGATTCTACAACATAAAATACGTTAGTAAACACCTGTGTCCTTAAATAGGTGGTTGCTAACAAGTGGCTAAATGAGACTACAGAACGTCATCACACCAAGCCTAGTCTGAGTGGGCGGAAGTTCGCTGCATAGATCAGCCTCTCATTGGGCGGAACGAGCCACCCGCTGAAGTCCCGCCCTACCACCTCCGGTTGTCAAGCAGTTTTCAACCGTTTTCAACACGTCCTTTACTAACTTTTGCGGTGTTTGATCTTGCGGGGATGTAGCCATTTTTCTGCCATGGTTCGCGTCCTGTAGGCGATATTTTTGTGGGCGTGTTACACCAAAACCTGTTTCCCCCCGGCAATATTTTTGCAAGCGCACCGTTGCTGTGGCACCGCCCAGAACGATTGTGATTGGTTGAAAGAAATACAAGCAGCCGGGGCGTTTTTTTCTCCAATCTTAAAGTGAGAGTCGGCCCAGCCAGACCTTTCTTTTCTTGAGAAAGGTCTGGTGAGCGAGACTACACCAAACCGCACCGAACACGGCGTTACAGTGTTGTTATGGTGGAGACGTTAAGTCACGTGATCGTTTTGTAGTGCGCTTGTAACCTAACGTTTGCGTTTTACTTCTGGCGATTGCATTTAGGCTTTAGTTATCATGAAAATGGCGTTCATCTTTGAAGATTATCTTGCTGAACAAACATGTAAGTATCATAAATGTTTGCTTGCCACAGAGCTTATTTTTGGCAATAATCCAAAATCCGTTGAAACAATCCCATAGGCTTTTTGATGACTTCCATGTCGGCCTACAGAAAAACGTCATCCCAGGCGTACTCTATACCTACGCTTTATGTGGGTGGTTTGATCCAACTACTAGCAACGGTATTTTATGACCCAGAAATGAAACTCAACAATTAACCATCTTTCTCCAGAGTTACACACACCTTTAATCACAGAGTTTAAGAAATATAGTCCCAAGTTATGGGAAATATTCTTATTTGTTTTCTTGCCATTCTGTTGTCTGTCTGTTAAATAAGAAGCTGGAGCCAGGAGATGGTTAGCTTAGCTTAGCAGGTTGATAGAGAGTAATTATATGCACATCACGTAGGTGTAAGGCTATCAGAAAATAGCCATTTAATTTCCCCAGGGATTGCCCATAGCTCTGACGGCCCAAAATTCCAAAGCCCCATTAGTCCAAAAAAAGGACCGAAAGCCCATTTCACAAACAGCCCGTTATCCCAGAAACAAACACCCATTGCTCCGAAGTCCTGTGTTTTATTTTAAATACACACCTCCTGCAGTTAGACAACTTAATCCGCAGTAAAATGCTTGCATATGTTTCTGTAAACCACGGATACATTTCATTCGTCAACAACACTGTGGTGAATGTGTGACTAGGTTATGATCAAGAAAAGATCATGTTTTGGCATAAAGCACCCATGTTCGGTGGTTCAAACGGCACTGGGACGCTGAGAATGATAAATAATAAGTGTATATTTTCAGAGAAACAGGGTTTATGAGCAGTGGGCGTTTGTTTTTGGGATAACAGGCTGTTGGTGAAATGGGCTTTCAGTCCAATGGGACATTTTTCAGACTAATGGGGCTTTGGAATTTTTGGCCGTCGGAACAATGGCATGGTACCGGATTAAATGGTTAAGCACAGCTGCCATGATAGAGCTGGTCAGCCTGCTGGTGTGCATTATCATCACCACACATTTGTCCTAATTGATATTTATCCATAGACATCTCCCAGAGGTGGATGCCATAGACTAAAGGATATTTTTTAAGCAAAAAAAAAAGATCAAAGTAGGATTGAAATGTCTTTCTTAAACTTTTGTGGAGTAAATATGCAGGCATTACTTTTTCTTAGTTCTGTGCTCCTTGTTTCTAAACGAGATTCAGCATTATGTCGCCTTTGGCTCTGTCCGAAGGTAATCTGCCTATCAGCACCTCTTAAGATCACTAATTAACACGTTAAATAATCCATACAAAGGCTGAACTGTAAAAACCACAAGATACTCCAGGAAGTTACTGCTCCTGGCCAAGAGTCCGGCACACACCCGCCCTTTAAATCCATAATCTGTTGTTTATACACTTCTGGTTTTAAACAGATTAAACAAACGAGATATAAGATGTTAATTAATGATTTTAAGAGGTGGTGCTAGGCAGGGGTTGTTATGTTTAGACAGAGCTAGGCTAGCTGCTGCCTCTGTTTCTCTGTGCAGAGCAAAGCTAACCAGCTGCTGGCTCCAGCAGCATATTTAAGAAACAGATACGAGAGTGGTATTAATCATCTAACTAGCGGCAAGAAAGCGAGTAAGTGTATTTTCCAAAATGTTGAACTATTCCCTTTAGATAATCCCCAGCTCCTACTGTACTCCCATCCTCTGTGCTCTTGGCTACTGTGCAAAAACAGTTGAATTAAGCTTTTAGGAAATGTAATCAACCTTTTGGCAGATGCATCAGAGATGCAGACTCAGTATCTCACTGACTCAAAAACAACTCCCACCTAATTTTTTGCACATTTGTCTCCCATCCCACTGTGCATGTGTTTAAACCAAAATAAATAGAGTGGGTGTCCTACAGGGAGAATCACCCTTCTCTCTCTCTGTCTCTCTCCCTTCACCTCGCACAAAACTAATCTTCTCTGCCAGGCTTATACGTACTGTACACATGGCCGTACAAGGCTACTCTCAGTGATTGCTCATAAACATTGTGAGTGGAGTGACAGAGCCGTGATTGGTGGAATGATAAGCAGACTCACAGGGACACTATGTGCTGATACAGCAATGCTGTCCGGGTGAGCGATAACCTTCACACAGCGCTCAATGTCAGTGGCGAAACGGAAGGTCTCCTCCGCCCTCAGACACCGGTCCCTCCTCGAGCACCTGTGGAGCAAGAAGGACTCATAATTTAAAATATATAAAACAGTGCATTAAGTTTAGTGATGGTAAAATGGAGGCTCAGAAAACAGCAAGCACATCCAAAAAAAAAACAATAAATACAAGGTGCTGGACAGATGAACAAATACAAAAATACCAAAAGCAGGTCTGCACACCAGGAGCTGCTCCTTTTGGAAATGTTTAATCGTATCACCACATGTGACGTTCTCAAATTGACCATTAAGGTGACACAAGAAAATACAAACAACTAAATAGTACTAAAATATATTGACATTTAAACGGACTTAATTATGTAAAACAACAGAAATATCCTCAGGTGTACACAGGTGTGAGACCAAATAAAGGAATAAAGGATTACATGGATAGTATATTCTCTATGCCTCTCTACTTGTAGTGAGCATAATTCAGTCTAGTTTGCCTCATTTTCCAAGCTTTAGAAATAAAACTAACCCATATTTTGCCACTCATTCCAACTTCTTATTTTCATTAAGCCAAAATACTTCAGGATTTTTTTCTGCCCAAGCAGCAACCTCTAGGGTTGAAAGAGGAAGCCAACACAGAAGTGCCAAAAACTGCAGTTCTCAAACGGCCACTTGAGGCTTGCTCCAGAAGCCAGACGAACTCCATAAACCCTCATGTTGAAATGCCAAACTTTGCAGCAGAAATACTCATGTTTACAGCCTGGTACAAAAACTGGCTTAGGTCTCTACAGCTAATTTCCCTCTTCAAGACAACTATATATGGGTGAATTTTAAGATGTTATGGCTTAAAGTTATGCATAATTAAGGGCGTGGCCATGTTGACAGGCTGTCTGCGAGGCGTCACTACAGTCTATGAGTCAACTCCACCTTCTCACCCAAGTACGGTCACTTCTGGCTCTAAAAATCTGAGATGGTGACAACCCAAATGCCACACTCAAGGTTTCAAAAACAGGAGTCCACAGACCAATGGGTGACGTCACGGTGGCTACAAACATTATTTTAAACAGTCTGTCTTTGTGCCTTCTTACAAATGTGCACGCAGGTAATCATATTAAGTGGTAGACTCACAAACGTGCACTCAGAGCATGAGCAAAAGGCTCACTGAAGCATGCACTGCTTTCTTCTGCAAAACCATGCCAATTCAGGTGAAATGCCAAATTTTTAGGGACTCCCATCAGTAACTATTGGATAGATTGTCATGAAATTTGGTGCAGCCTCAAGATGAATTTTGATCATTGGTGATTTTTTTCATCCAGCACCATCATCAAGTCAAAATTTCAGTTCGTCCAAAACTTTGGTTTATGTATAGATACCTGCAAAACTGTCATTCCCATCAGCCTCAGCTGCACTTAGTGCTAATTAGCAAATGTTAGCAAGCTAATGCTAAACCAAGATAGTGGACATTATACCTGCTTAACATCATGGCTGTAGACACTCGCTGTTAAACGTGTAAATTAACTGCATAGAAATAAAGCCAATTGTGAATGTCACATCTAAATCTAAGCTGAGCTGACATCTGTAGTCATCTAAAACTGCTTCCTGAGTCCAACACTCTCACTCCAACCTCATCCCATATTGACATTTTGGTCATGGACTCTCCACGTTCACATATGTGCCCTAGGTGCCCTGGGAGCGTTGGTTGTTGACGTTCTGGGGCACCGTGTTAGGTTCTCTCCTTTCAGGATACACTTTCGTTTTCACAGGAAATTTAACATTTACATATAAGTCTCTTTCAAAATAAACGCACTACGTCGGTACCACACCGCAAAAGGTCATTTTTCTTCCTTCATCAACAAACAAACATACAAACTGGTTAAATTTAGGAAAAAAGACCATCCACCACCTCTTCCTCCCTCCCCAATCAGGCTTTTGCTGCCTTAACTTTCATCCTTGTCCCATCTTGTTTACCCCTGACGCCATTGGGCTCCATTAAACTATAGCAGCAACCAGCCGCATATCATGCCGTCATTAAAGGACGCCTTTTTTGTTGGTTTCTGACGCTGCAAGTCACTGCCCAAGTGCCGGATTTCGATGAGACCATGCTCCTGACTCATATTAAAAAATATCTCAGATGTCAAATTAAAATAATTTATAAAGCTGTTTAATAATTTTTTTTACTATAACAATATAAGATTTTTTAAAGATATTTTTAGGACTTTAATTGATAGGACAGTTGTTGGTGTGGGGGAAATGCAGCAAAGGGGGCCATAGGCTGGCAAAGACAGGGTCTTTGTACATGGGCCTGCGCCTGGTCTACCAGGTGAGCAAGTGGGCACATTCCCATGCCCAACAATATGCGAATATGCAATGCGAAAATCAAATATCACAATATTTTTGACCAAATACAGCTATATTGATATTGTGATGACATTGTAGGTTGACTATTTGTGCTTTCACAGAATATTTACACAATGATATTTGATACATAATCATCAGTAATGTTGATAAAATAACTAAGTGGGTAGAAAGGCAAATACATACAATAAATTACAAATGACCTTCTGATTGCTTCAGACAAAGGACTTGTCTCTGTACTTGTTTTATTAGATCTTAGTGCGGCGTTTGACACAATTGACCATCAAATTCTACTGCAGAGACTGGATCACTTAATTGGCCTAAAAGGTTCTGCACTGAGCTGGTTTAAATCTTATTTATCTGATCGTTTTCAGTTTGTTGA
>NC_065529.1:39943458-39949808 GCF_006386435.1 Epinephelus moara | reverse complement strand
TACTGTTAATTTATTATGCTGATCTGTTCTGTACGACATCTATTGCACGTCTGTCCGTCCTGGAAGAGGGATCCCTCCTCAGTTGCTCTTCCTGAGGTTTCTACCGTTTTTTTTTCCCCGTTAAAGGGTTTTTTTGGGGAGTTTTTCCTTATCCGCTGCGAGGGTCATAAGGACAGAGGGATGTCGTATGCTGTAAAGCCCTGTGAGGCAAATTGTGATTTGTAATATTGGGCTTTATAAATAAAATTGAATTGATTGATTGAAATACTGGAGCACCTAGAAAAGTCTGGTTAGTTCAGAAAATCCCATCACTTTATTTTAACGCAGCCTTTAAAACCAGAAAAAGGAAACACTTATGATATTACACTATCCAACATCTAAGACGATATTTAGTCTCATTTCACATAATCAATATAATATTGGTACGTTTCCCAGCCCTACATGATAAGATTTAGTTTTTAAACATGGTCAACTCTTGCACAAGGCTTTCAGTCAGACACTTCCCTTTACATTTTAACTGTGCTTCTCTGCAGAGCACTTTACACTGAGCTCAACAGTAGCATAAGCTTCAGCTCCCAGATCCCAACAGGCAATTAAAAGTAAGAAGTGAAAGGGTCGGCACCATAGTGTGACCTCAGAATTATCTTGTAAGAGAGAAGCACAAAGTAAAAGTACATTTAAAGTTCTGGCAAGGGGAGAGGATGTTTAAAACGGAGCAATTTGTCTAGTTTTAGAGATGGGGATTTGTTATTGAGATAGTTTTCAATGCGGGTGTATTGATACAGACTTCTTTGAAAGCGGCTTTATAGGAGTTCGGTCTCTGCAGGCTTGGATAGCAACAGGCATTAAAAAGAACAAGAGTCTCTCAGCTGCAGAGTTAAATCGCAGTGGCAAACTCAGAGAGTATTTTGGCTGAACACCATCATCTCTTTCTTTTAAATGAGTAATGCGCACAGCGAGGGGAGATAGTGCTTAATACACTCTCAGATGCTGCTGAGGGGGTGGCACCTCCTGAGAGAGCTCAAAGAGCACCGAGGCCTCTGCTGTAATTACAACACAATATAAAGGCGGAATGGAAACGCGGTGACAGCTGTTGCTGGCTCGGCTCCTTGAGGCGGACCGTTGCCACAGGAGTATAGACAGTCACCTTGTGACCGCTCATCAACTGAAGTGCCTCCGAAAAAAAGGACACCTTTCATCTCCGACTGTCTTTCATTGCCTTTTATTTTGCCTCTTTTATTCACCGCGTTTTGTCTGATGGAGCCATTTGTTCGCTTTTCCGTCAGGCTTTGTGCATGTTCAGCTACGCCCCCCCACACACTCTGTCGGAAAGGTGCTTTGGTGCACAGTGCCAGGGGTGGGAAAGTGAGATCCTGAAAGAGGTCTACATGACACTCTGTGAGAGTCATTCAGAGGCCAGAAAAAAAGACCCCAATCAGGATTTAATAGACAGAAAAATAAAGTAGCCTCATTCTGCAATGTGAGGGATCATGATTCACTTTGGGTTACTTGAGGGAACAGCAGCGTATCTATTCACAGATAAGTGTAAGGCATTAATTTAAATAAACAGAGTAATGGGACTTGCAGACAAAGTCAGCACTCGGGGGAAAAAAAGGAAAAACAACAGTTTAATGAGGTAATTTGGATTAAGACAAAACATTTTCCTCTCACTTCAGCGCCGATTTGATAACACTGAGAGCGCCAGTTTAAATAACGCTGATCATCATCAAGATAGTGGCTGCTGAAATGCAGACGTCACACGATGAGACAGGGGTAAATCCCCGGCTGAGGTCAGCGTCAAACACAGCGGCTGGTTCAGAAACACAGCGTTTTTAATCTCCCGAATCCCCTTTGCTCCATATCGAGGTATTATGCAAGCTAACCTGGGGGTCAGATAATTAAGATGGAGGAGATAAGCTTGCTCCGTCAGGTCTAAAATGTTCCCCGGATATGTAGAGGTGGAGTTTGTACACCCGCTGCGACTGACAGGCTAATCCCTCTCTCCACCATTAACACCAGTCGTCCTCCCGCTTGACAGACAATAAAAATCTGGTGGGCGTGCAGTTTCTGCTGTCCTCAATAGCGCTAGTTAAGAGGGATCACACTGTCCAACAACCACTTCCTGGGTTTCCGTGTTGGCCCGCCAGCTGTTGATAATGGTAAACTCCAGGGAGCACAATATCTCTGTTATATTAAAACTGCACAGACCACATGACCACGTGCTCGGCCTTATTTATAGCTTTCCACGAGCTGTTTGGTAAACAGTAACGCTGGGGTTATAATCCCTCGGCTGAGATGTGTGTGTGTCAGAAGATGAGGCGAACAGACTCACATGTTGTAGAGGACACACCAGCCACAGTGGGGGTCACCGGAGCTCAGACACTCGGCACATGTACCATACTGCTCACAGGCCTCCACCGGGACCTGAGCCACCTAAAGCAGAGGAATGACAGGGAGGGTTAACATGTAGAGCAGCGTGCAGTGAGGAAAGATACACAGAACATTATTAAAAACAGACAGTTGAAAAGGTTTTCAAAAAGAGAATAAAAACCCTATTTAGAACATGTGCATTTGTCTTCCCTAAAAAAACATGAAAGGAGCAGAGGATGACAAAACTAAAGACATTTACACCATAAACTGATGCAGAAAATGTACAAATTGGTGCATAAAAAACACCAGGATGCAGAACATTAAGTGTTTGGAGCCTCAAACCCCATGTTTCGTTTCATATTTGTTCCCTCCACTGTTGAAATGAAACCCGTGCCCTTTACATTGTGTCTGTTTGGCATCTATAAACGTATGGACATGATTCCAGTGGCAGACAAATTGAGTTTACTGCTCACTCAGGGAGGGAAACCGACAGAGAAAATGAAGCCCAATTTGGCCCTTTTGTTGTGTACTTTGATTCATATCATACGGCATTTATTTTCAAGGTAATGTTTTTTGCATTTTCACCCTCACTGTGGAGATGCAAACAGGAAGAGAGAGACGGTGTATGATATGCAACAGAGGTCTCTGGTCTCAATTGAATCAGGGACGATGCAGCTATATGTTTAGCGTCCCAAACCACAACGACACCGGGATGTGCAAACATTTGGCACACATAATAAATATATCAGAGGAGTGTACTATAGAACAAGATCAGAGGGTTAGCGAGGTATGTTGGGTCTAAAGTCAGAGTTTTCTGTGTTTCAAAGGTGGCTCCTTTTTACCCTGGCTGTATCACCATGGTAACTTATGCGTCAGACCTCACCTGTTTCGGATCAGTTCAGAGATGCTGATTGAAATTCAGATTCTCAGCTGTTCTCAGTTATAAATGTAAACTTGTTGAGCTGTAACGTTACATTAGTAACGCCACTGAACAAAGCCTTGCAATTACAGATGATGCACTAACTGTGTGCATTGTGTCGCAGTTTTTCTTTTTTTTCTTCTACAGTAAACCAGTGATGCAGAAAATCAGAGCAAGAATTTATTTGTACTTTATATGCAAGGTTGTTCTTGCTCCTGCTGAAGCACTGAATGTGAATTTTCATCTAGTCAGTTGACACACGCTGGCTCTAAAAGAATCCTTCTATAAAACCACAGGGTGCATACATCTATAGTTCACTCTATTATCGATCAGCATGACGTTTACTTCCTGTTTAATTCCTTCAAAGCATAATGTTAGAACTTTGAATTATGTTTTTATGCTTAGCCCTGATTTGCTTCAGTCTGTTTTACACTGCTGGTTTATCACAGCTGATAGAAATCTGATTAGTCTGTTGATATTTATCACAGATAATATTCAATCAGTTACATTCATTTCACTTGGACTTGGCCTAAAACTGTCAGACCTGCAGTTCTCGACTGTGATATTTAGCCTAAATGCTGCAACAAGCTGAGTGCAGTCGTCACGCTGGAAATAAACAGAAAGCATTGAGTGGTAAAATAAGTATATAGGCATCGTATTAGTCATTTTCTGTCCTTTATTTGCAGCAACAGTTTTGCTTTTCACTGTAATGACGTTGTCATATTTTCCACAGGTGGAAGAAGTAGACAGCACCTGATCCGTTTTGTGCGGTAGAAGAGTGACGCGCCAAACACCCCTGTTTATTACTGCGCATAGAGCCCAAGGAAGTAAGCCTGGGTAAGCAAAGTAAGTTGATAACCACCTTCATGGTACCTGGTTCTTCAGACTTCGTTGAGCCAGCTAACACAAAGAAAGTCTGGCTCTGTCAAACCTGCTTCGTAGTACCTCCCTCTGGTTAATGGATCTGAATCCAGATTTAGGGTTATTGTAGCTTCCTGACAGCTAGTTAAATCAGAACTGTACAACTAACTAATAACGTTCTGCCACATTCAAGCTGTCATTGTATTGACTTTTCCCAGAAACTATAGCTCCTTTAATAAATATACATGAAGTGGGATTGAACACACTCTAGCCCCTTTTATATACATGAAGTGGGATTGAACACACTCTAGCCCCTTTTACGCTGCCAGATTTTCGGTGAATGTTGGGCCGTTTTGCCGGCAAGCTGCGAGTGTTTAGACACACAGAGCCGTTTTGCCGGCAAGCTGCGAGTGTTTAGACACACAGAGCCGGATTAGCAAGTTGATCCGAGGTGCTCAATTTTCCGCCTCGTAGGGTAGTCATATTGGCGGAACCTTTTTAGTTTAAACAGACCGAGGCGGCCTTCCGCAACGGGAGGAGCTATTGATGACTTGTGGGAGGAGTTGTTGATGACGCTGCATGTGCGAGCCACTGGCGGTGGATAAACAGGAAACAGCTGATAGCAGGAATTAGCGAGCAGCTAGTAGCAAGAGGGAAACGCAAACCTGACAGACACTGTAAAGATGAGCAACTGGGGAGACAAGGAATTGAGCGCCCTCGTTGTCCTCGAATACAAAGAGGGCATTAACCGTCAGATAACGGGGACGGTGAAGAACGGGCCGACTTACGAGAGAATCCTTAAAGGACTGACCAGCTGCTGCTTCCCTCCCACATCACTGTTTACGTCACGCTGAGCTACACGTTTTGTTACTTGCTCACGCCCCCCATTGCCCCGAAAAAGGCACATTCTGTATAAACAAAAGTAGGTAGGCGGTATTTTGCTGCACTCCCCAGTTTTGTTTTTATACTGCCAATGCTGAAAAAAGACTGATTGGGCTTTCCTGCAAATTTGCACAATTCCTGTTTAAAAAGGGCTTTTGTTTCTAAACTAACTCCAGTTTTAGGAATAAAAAAAGAGGCTCATCTCTGGACCAACTCAAAGCTTAATAATTGGCAAGTATTTTGATATTTTTCACCCAAAACTATCAAATATTTTCTGATTCCAGCTGTTGCAATGTGAGGTTTTATTACAACTTGTTTGCGTCATTGTAACCTGAATATATTTGGGTTTTAAACTGTTGTTCAGATTTTTAAAAAAGGAGCTATGAGAGCAAATCTCAGGTGAGATATAGAGAACTCTGAGCTCCACACATGTGATTATGTAGAGCAGGTGTCTTCAGTTTTTTTTCAGGCCAAGGACCCCTTAGCTGAAAGAGACAGAGTAGGAACTCCCTACTAAATATACTGTATACATTTAGTTGAATATTAAACTGGGCCACAATAATGTGTCGGTTGACCTAAAGTGCCAATATATCTTTTTATGCTGCGTACAAAACTACACTGAGCCATTAAAATAATATTTATTGGTGGATTCATGTACATCTTGTCTTAATGTTAAATCATCAATGTTGTGTAACGTAAACAGATATTTTCTTTTATGAGTAGGCTGATTTAGCATGTTAGCTTATAGTATGTTAGGTTCATGCTAATGTGTATATTCATACTTTGTATAATTCATATGTTCACTTATTCAAATATAAAAAAGATAGCAGGACAAGTTGATTTTGTAAGCTAAACACAATTGGTGTTTTATTTATCATACATTTGGACTGATTTGGTCCTTACTATTGTATATATATACATGAGTTATTTTTGTGTAACAGAGGTATTAATAATGGTATATTTAGAAAAGTCTTAGGTAAAGGTTTATCTACATAAGGAAGCTGTCTGTTTTCACTTGATGAATTACAGAGAAGGAGTGGGATTTAATAAGTTTATTCTTCCTCCTACTCCTTTTCCAATGTGTAAATTAAACTAACTATACACTGACAATTGCTTTTCATTTTATTGTAATTACTACTTTCTGTTTGTGTCTTTCTGTTTTACACGTTCAAAATAAATATCAATATCTTACCATATCTTATCTTATCTTACTATATAATGACGAAAACTCTGTGTGTGTGTGTGTCTCTGTTCCACGTTTTTCTCCTCACTGACTTGGTCAATCCATGTGAAATTTGGCACAGTGGTAGAGGGTCAT
>NC_065529.1:39943212-39943370 GCF_006386435.1 Epinephelus moara | reverse complement strand
CTTCAAAATGGCTAAAATGCGACCGATCGCTGTGGCTCCCCCTGTGGACCAATGTTTGTTTTTTTTGGTTTTTTTCTAATTTTTAGTATGACTAAGTCATGGTATGGTGTGCTGTACATAATCACGGAAACTGTCAGTGTGTCATTCTGTCAGTCAGT
>NC_065529.1:39894298-39943198 GCF_006386435.1 Epinephelus moara | reverse complement strand
AAAATGGCTAAAATGCGACCGATCACTGTGGCTCCCCCTGTGGCCAAATGTTTGTTTTTTTTGGTTTTTTTCTAATTTTTGGTATGACTAAGTCATGGTATGGTATGCTGTACATAATCACGGAAACTGTCAGTGTGTCATTCTGTCAGTCAGTCATTCTGTCTGTCCCACATTTGACAAATGATACCATTCTACCACTATTGGCAATGGTACTACTGTACTTTCAATAAAGCAATCGTACTATCAAATTCACAAAAACTCTGTCTGAATACATTGCTCTTCTTAATGGGTTCACTTGACTATTTAATCTGCAATTTCCTATGACCTGTATCCCAAACACACACCATGTGAAACTGTACGTGGGCAACTGTGCACTCAATGGGTATGGACTAGTTAATATCAATTTTCAGACATATTCAATTTTTGGAAACACAACACCCCAAATTAAAACCAAATTAAACAAAATAATTATTTAGCAGCCCCCGTGCAGTAACTCTGAGGACCTCCTGTTGAAGATCCAGGGTGTAGAGAAACAGAATTTTCACATTCTGCACTCAGTCTGCCATCTTAGAAGTTTAAATAAATGTAAAGGCTACCATATTCTATATGTGTATATGCAATTTAATTCAAAATCTACCCAATAACACATGAAATCCAAACAGAACTAGACGAAGTAAAAGTCGCTTTTACTTTTTTCTTGTTTGACTCACACATGTTCAAATTATACTGTGCGGAGGACTTCTGATTTTAAACACTGGTTTTATGTAAATGTCATTCCTCTGATTAAAATTTCCAACTCTTAGTGTGACAACTGAAAAAAAAAAAATGCTGCCACGGACTGGAAATAAGGTCAACGAAGGCGTGCAACCAAAACAGTCTGATGAAATAATAAGCAGTTCTGATGAGGAGAGACCAAAGCCCATTTCATCATGTTGTCTATTTTGCAATATATGGAAGCCTCATCACGGCTCACACTGTTGATTCTCCCAGAGGACAGCAACTGCTTTTTTTTTCTTCTTCTCGCTGCTGACACAAATGTGCAACATGCAGCATTGTGGTTCTGCCCACATGAGGAATTTTAAGATTTTTTGTTGTTGTCAAATATCAGAAATGACATATCTGAGAGGCATTTTTGCAGCTCTATTCTTATTTAACTTTTCTTTTAAACATTTGAGAGAGGATGTTCTCGCACGACTAAAGCGTGACAACATGTAGACGCCTGCAGTAGTAATTACACTGTGAGTAAACACTGTAGGTTTATGCTGCTGTTTCTCACACACACACACGCAAAAAGACATAGCTGAAGTGACAGACAGCCATACACTCTGCTCCTGCTGCCCCTTCCATGCGTGAATGTCTGGCAAAGCATAAGCTCTCCATTAGCTGCTGTGAGAGCCACTGCTGTCGCACGGCCAGCACCACCCCTGCATACAAAACCAGGTTGGAGCTGCAGCCTGAGCCCGGTTATTTTATACTTTGTTATTATTCAAGGTCTGGACGTATGATGCAAGCAATTTCCTGATGTAAGCAATCACAAATGAAGAGTGGATTATGGATTAGAGTGTCTCCGGTGCTCCTGATAGCATAAGTGGGTGCTCTCTCAGGTCTGTGTTGGCAAAATGGATTATCTGCTGCTCCCTATGAAATAACTTTCTCTCTTTTTTCCAGCAGTTCAGAACCCATTCGGTGCATTCCATTAGCGAAATGATTTTGTAGTGCGGGTGGGGCTGAGGTTCTAAGTCCATATCTGACACAGTGGGAATAATCCATGAATTGTTGTGGACCAGAGCTGGTCTAAACTAACAAAGTTGGTCTGTGGCCGTTAGGCAGCGTGACCTTTACAAGGGGAGAGCTATGGATCTTCTGCTTTCTGCTGCCCGGCGAAGAATTAAATGTGAAGCTCTCGCAGCACATCAGAGTTGATTTGTTTAGTGGAACTGACCTGAGCAGGAATGCACTGTGTTGAATCCAAATCAGATCAAAAGACATGACCTTAGGACTAAGAAGCATCGCAGCTCAGCATGTGAATTACAATCAGTCATTCAGTTACATTGTGTATTAATCTTGTTGTCTTGTTAAGCAAATGACAGAAAGAAATCCAGCCTTTGTATGTAACTGTACTCAAAGACACTGGAACAGATCCACCAGGCCTTAAAGTTCAAGACTAATGTTGACTGAACTGTTGCTGTCCTCCCAGACTAAGTTTCTCCAGCCCAGTCGCCAGAATAAAATGTTAACATTGTACATTTCTGCAAACCATGACTGTGTCACATTAAATTCCATATGACGTTGTTCAGATTACACAAAGGCCTGCATGAGCTGAGTTTCTCATCAGGAGGAGGGGATGGTGGAATAGGGTGGCATTTAGGTGAGATGGCTGCCAAGTAGCAGACAACAGCTTACCACTGTACGTAGTGGCCAAAACTGAAATGTAACTTATCTGTGATTTGCAGAAATGTACACTGCCAACATTTATTCTGGTGATTGCGTTGGTTTCCCTCTAGAGGTCAGGTCAGCAAATCTCATTTAAAGACCCATTTATACTTGTGCGTTAAGTCTATTCAGATCCTATGCTGTAGCCTATACTTGTGAGGTGGTGTGTCTGTGTCGCTCTGCAGTTACACCTCCAAAACACTGATTAGGGTGGAGCATCTGTGAAGTGCTGTAAAGTTTAGTTGTTTCAAAACACACATTAAACATGGCTTAATAGAGACGTTTTCAAACACAAGTACTCATATCCGCTTAATTGCAACTTGCACGATTCGCAGACAAACACTTGTCTTTATCTGGACACATTTTCCACACAGATACAACATGCTAACGTTATTAGCACAAGCCTGTGGCATTTTACATTGTATAAATTAGCCCAACAGCTAGCAGAGACTTTCTCTACTCATATGAAATTAGCCCAACAGCTAGCAGAGACTTTCTCTACTCATATGAAGCCTGGGACAACAGCAACATTTAACAAAGGCAACGTTACAAAATTCAGCTCCATTACAGCTCACAAGGTTCACTGACACAACAAGTGTCTTATACTAAACACGTTTTCCAAACAAATACAACATGCTAACGTTATTAGCACAAGCCTATGGCATTTTATATTGTATAAATTAGCCTAGCGACGGGCTGATATTTCCTCTGCTCATATGAAGCCAGGATAAATCACACACAAGACTTAAAATGCTGTTTTTGTGGAGGCTTTATTGTCTTCACAATTTATTGTTTCCTATCTGTGAAATTAAAGTAAATAAAAGCTTTGTTTCCACTGAGGGAAATGGTTTCAGCTTACAGAAATAGACAGGAGGTCTGCGTTACCGCAATGTGTAGTTACATTGCTACGGCGTATAATTTCTACAATCAGGCTTCCACCTCACCATTTACGTTGCCAATTTCCTGTCTCCAAAGCCTTCATAAGCATGAGTCAAATTGTTGCCAATCAAGTCTGTTTTCATAGATCACAACTTTTCCGTGGGAAGTGCCATACGCCTCTTTCAGGCCTCGTTTTGTGTGTGCGCAATGTTTATTAATGAGACCCCAGATCTCTCTACTCATGGACATACACAGAGTCAGGTCTGTGATATCTAAAATAGGTAAATGATACGCAAGAGTTTATTTAGATATTTTTATGTGGACTTTTATGGTTGAACCAACGATACAATAAAGGACTTTCATTTTTCATTAAAAGTTCATATTGATGAGCTTAACTTCACAGTATAATGAAGACACTGTGCTTTTCTATCATCTTTCTATCTCTGAATTAAGCCTTCATCCTCGGTTTATGTTCAATGTACTGTAGTTTCCTCATGAATCATTCATGATCAGTCATATTTCTCATCAAGCTTTTGTTTGTCTTGTCTTCTCTGAGATAATTTCTTTCAGGAGAAACTGATCATTTAAAGCAAACACAGAAAACCAATGAAAACGCTCTTCTCCCGTGAGGCGAAATCTCAGTCTGGCTGCTTTTTAATGTTTTCCGGCGTTGTACCGCGGCACAGTCGGATGATCACGTCCACTTTTCCAGCTTTGGGAATTACAAAATCCTTATCTTTTCACAACATCTGGGATGCCCTCACACTAATGCTCGATCTTATCATCTTATCAGTTCACTATCACTCTAACACTTTCATCCGGATTTACTGGAACTTTACGAATGCTGTCAGATGCACATGCAGGCTTTTAGACCCCTGCACTACTGTCATCCTATATCCTCAGTCTGGCTCTGGAAAATCCACTGCCATCACATAATACCAACGGTGACGGGGTTATCTGGTCATATCCAGGAGTGCGTTGTGAGGACTCAGCAAGAATAGAAATAAAACAGTTTATTCCACGTTGTTAAAACCAGATCTCACTGTACAGCTTTAGAAAAACTAACAAGTAGTTTCCCTAAAATTAGAAAAAAAAAATCACTGTTTGAAATAGAAATTCATGAATAAAAGAAAATCAGACCTGAGGCTAATTGTGATACTCACAATAACAAATTACATTTTAACAGACTGGATCAGATTTAACACAGATTGATGTTTAATTTAAGTTCCTCATTGTGTGCACTTGTGTTCTGCTTTGATTTCCTGCAAAGCAGAGGTCATAAAAACCACATCACTGACTCTATCATTGTGCACTTACTGTTTATAGACAGCAGTTACACTACATTACATTTCCTCTTTCCCTTCCTCAGAGCCTTGTAAGCGCACATGCTGCACAGCAGTGATTCCCAACCAAGGACATCTTCTGGTGTTGCCAAGGGGTGTTTGGACATTTTTTAGAGTAGCTAATTGCCAAGAATTAATTAAAAAATAATGATTTTGTATTTAAAAAACTGGGCATGGTTTAAGAGAACATCCTACAGCTTAATAAATGAGGCAGACAAATAATAAATGGGGGGTGTTCCTGTGATTTCACTCACTATGGGGGAACCAGTGAACACACCTTTCTGAGAATTAGGTTGAGTGATTTTGTTAAGTATGGGGCTCATAAAATACATGAGGGGTGCTTCTATTAATAACTGTTTGGTACACCATGTTATTGCATGATACGGAGTCACTTTGACTGTAGTGTATACAGCTCTGTAGACTAGGGGAGTGCCATATCATCCCGCCTACGATAATTCCGGTATACTTTTTAATATATGAAAAATTCATATCATGATACTTGCGATATTTCGGGCTTGCTGACATATTGACGTCATACTGTTACCCATGGCAACAGCAAGCACGGCTGAAAGCGAAATTATCACAGACTCTGCGGTGGTTCCAAAAAGAGGAGCAGCTTCAGTAGTGTGGAATAAACTGTGGCGTCCTGAATGTTTTATGAACAGCCCCGGACTTCTCAGACTCTTTTAGCGAGTTACAGCTCAGAGGGAACTCATTCAGCGGCTCCTCTGGCAGCAGCACAGCGTCTCTCCCTCTCCTCTCTCGCGGTGCGCACACAGGAGTCGGCGTCATTGAATGATTTTGTCATAAACCTTTGGTCATGTAATGCTCGCAGCTCGACAAAAAACTACATATATGTGAATGTGTGATAGTTGTGGTATCATAACAGCCTGTCACAGGTTACAGCGTGATGATTGGAGGAGAAATGGCAGAGCATAAAGGTCCAGGTGGAAAAAAAACAACTCAATCATTTAGGATTTTACTGAAAGAAGGAAATCACCTGTTGATTTATATATATATATAGATCCCAGGGGACATTTTTTATATTTGGGAGAAGTTTAAATGTGTCATTTGTGGTGGATTTTATTTTGTTGAACTATTAATATTGTATACAGAATCTGAATCTCACTCTGAGTTACTGTTGTTGTTCCCAAACTAAAGAAATGAGATCATTTTAGTTTCGTTTTTACTGTATTTTTATTTATTTCTTTACTAATTTGTCATATCGTCAAGAATATCATTATCGCAAAAATACCTTGAAATATCGTGACATTATTTTAGGGCCGTATCGCTCACCCCAACTGTAGACTGTCATACAGGCAGGAGGGTAGATGTGGCGATGACACAGCTGAAGGAAACATTGTATGGACACTGTTTAAACACTTCTTTTAAGGACTATAAGTTGACAGTTAACAGCAGTACGGTTGACATCTGACAAAGTTACTTAACATGTTTATTGTAGTTTAGTTTTACATGTAGTTTATTGTTTATTTTGCTGTTGTCTGTTGATTCTACTTAATTTTTAGTATCAGTCAATCCTACACGCCTTTTTTGTTTTGTAATCATTTTTCTCTCTTCTGTCTCTTGTTGTTCTGAGATTGTGTTGTTGCTTTTCTATTATGTATTTTTTTTATTGTTGAAATTATAAAATTCAGTAAACTTTAAGTCGTAAAAAATCTGGATATTTAACAAACAGGATTACAAATTAATGCGAGGCTGATCTTTAGTATATTTACTGTCTCAATGACCAGTAAACTCCCAGCTACAGAGGGCCAACAGCACAGGGTACACCTCCCACCGACCCAGGTCAAGTAACGCCTGAACACCATCTGCTGGGATTCAGAGTTCATCAAAACTAGTCAGCAGGTGAGCAGAGAAGTTGAAGTTGTTAATTAAAAGTGCTGAAAATGGTTGTAATGTCTGTTGTTTGTGGTGCAGTGTAAGCCTGGCTGAACCTAATTAACAGTGTTGAATAAGAGCCTGTTTACACCTTGTATTACCATGTGTCATGGGTGATTCGATCACAGGAGGACGGCTCTAAGCCTGTGTGTTCACACCTGGCACTAGAATGCATCTCCACATGCATCTCGAGTGACCACTCATGATCAAATCTTTCTTCCCTGCCCTATATGCATAGAAAACTGCATCAGTTCCATTTGCAAAGTCCAGGTTTTTCATGCTTTGAGCACACTAAAGCGCACGCTGCTTGGAGACCAATGCTGCAGGGGTGTGAGCTCAGCGCAGACAGTTGATGAGAGTCCACCCAACACACACAGTGACAGGGTTAGCTGTTAGCATCACATGGCTAACATTACCTAAGGCTTAATAACAATAAAGTCGAGCCATTTCAGTGTCAGTGTGAGTTTGTTGGGACCTTTAGCTCGTGCTAACTGGGCAGACATTGACCTTAGTGTACACACTGCTGAAAAACTAATGGCATAGGTTTAGCTCAACATTGGGGTACAACGCATATGAAATGGGGGATTTCAGGTCAGCCACCAGAAGATTTGTGCATTAAACACTTGATTTCCTGCATCCTGGTGAGTTTTACACACCAGTGGAGCCTCTCCTGCATCAATTTACAGAGTAAATCTCTTTAATTTAGTCAAGTCCTCTGCTGCTGTCATGTTTTCTTTGTGGGGGACAAATGCACTAGCCTGGTAAGACCATCCTGATCAACATTCTGTTTCGCTCTTTCTATCAGTCTGGACGTGGTGCAGCCCCAAACACTTTCAGTGGGCGGAATTACTCGCCTTGGCAGACAAACTCCTTCAGCTAATCAGCGTAACAAAACACCAGGAAACATCTTCATCACCAATGGACCCACTTGATAAGTCAAGCTTTTGCTAAATCCAGTTGGACTTATAACTCTATTAATGTTAGAGTTAGCGCTTGTTGCTTTGGGAGCCGCCACAACTGTTCTGCAAGCTGCGGCCTGCATTTTATGTCATCCGCTACAATGCATTCCCTGACTGGGTGCTCACATTGTCCACTATGGTGCGGGTCCCTGACTGGCCGCAACTGGATTTTAATTCTGGAAAGTGGGGCGTCATCAGGTCCAGACTGATACAGAGAGTGACACAGAAAGTTGAGCTCACATCATCAGGATGGTCTTACCGGGCGATAAATGCTCATGTTCTAAATATTTAGGAGGATGTGTCCTTTGTGTCCCTCCAAAATTTACACCTATAAGGCTAAAAGAATTTGGCTATATGTGTCCCATACCACCTTTGATTGTAGCCGGAGGGATCAGATCTCAAGACGCACTGAGAATGCATCAGGTGCATTCACACCTGTACTTAGAGCTGTCCATAAGTGATTCAATCACCTGGGGGTGCATGTTCACACCAGGTTTAAACAGGAACTAACATCCAGTTTAAAATCCATTTAAATTAGCACAGTTTAGCTAAAGGGGCGCATGAGCTCATCTGAAACAAAGGCTGTAGACCACTGCTGTACTGTACACTGCCATACAGGTGAGAGAGGGCAGACAGACAGACAGACAGAGGTGGAGAGAAACAAAGAAGTGGGTGGGTGGGATTTCAAGCAAAGATTTTACATTTTACAGAGTGGCACTTTGAGAGATTGCCCTGGAAAAACCCTGCAGCAGTTTCCCCCCTTCTCCAAGGTTTAAAGCCTCCACCATCATTTCACAGACAGACGAGTGACATTCAGTGAGGTGATTGTGTGTATGGATACTGAGCATTTCTATTCTTAGACATGATCAAACTAAAGGCACACAGTGAGGAGGAAAAAAAGATTAACTGCTGTGAAGATTTTTTTTTTTCTCTTCATATCAATAATGGTTCCCAAATGATGTTTTGGTGCGGACACAGACACAAGCACACACACACACACACACACACACACACACACACACACACACACACTGATTCCCTCTTTTCTCTCCTCACTCTTCATCATCATGCTAACCCTGCGTGTTTCACTCGGCAGGAGACAGAGAAGCTCATTGTTATTCCACAAGGGTCGGCTGATCTCAGCCAAATCTGTCTGTGCCTCGCTCCTCATTCCACATCATTCCTGTATTGTTTGGCTCCCAGGAATCAGAAAATCTCTCATCTCTGGGATCTACCAGAAATGTGGGAAATCTGCGAGTGAAGCCCTCTCCCCGGGGGATTCCTTACCCGAGCTGCGGGAAAAGTCTGAAGGGAGAGCTGAGCAAAGATGGGGAGGGAGACAGAAAGAGGAAGGCTTTACTCTGCTCCGAGCTCCTGAGGGCTACAAAGCCAAAGCTGTTCTAATATTGAGAGAAAATGCCCCGGCCGAGCCGCGTTTGGTTTATGCTTGGTTATTATGTGTCACTGGAGGCGGAGTGAAGAGAGTAGCCGGCTATCTCCTTGAAGGAAGCATGTGTCTCTCCTTGAACGACCAGAGCTCATCAATAAGTGATGTTCTGTCTCTTCCAGTCTATCACACAGAAGGAAGAGCTGCCTTGATTTGTTTCAGAAGACAGTACTCAACACAATACTGTCTCTATTCTCCCTCGCTCTTCACATGACATCTCTTGTTTTGTTAAACTTGACACTTATATAGGTTTTTCGGACTGTTTTTCAAGCTCCCAGAAAAGAGTTTTGGAGCTGCGCGGAAATAACTGACACGACTGCAATTGTCCCGATGCCCTTTGCCTATCTGTCCTGTGACTTCGGCTCAATACATTCCAGCAGTCAGAAGACAACTGAGAGCAGTGATAGGGGCTTTTTTTTTGGCCGCACTGACACCTAATCCCATTTCACAGTGCCACGCAGCTGCGCCAAAATAATCACTTGATGGGAGTTGAAAGTGATTACCACTGTTCACTCTTATCTCCAATGAGTGCAGAGAATATCGTCCAACAACAACAACAACTGCTCGCCTCTGTGATGCCGGGCCAAGTGAGGAGCAGACGAGGGGGTGGGGGTGGGGGGGCACAGCCACACAGAAAAAGAAAGCCGCTAATGGTTTTCTATGGGATATATGTGTGTATGTGTGTGTCATGTACAAAAGATGCATGCACTGTAAGTCGATTCGCATGGGTAAGTAATTAGAACAGTGGTCCATCCCCTTACACACAGCCTGCATATTTAACAATCCCTACTGTAGACATGCAGTGCGTGAGTGTTCGGGAGTTGCCACATTGGATTTTGGGGATAAGTCGTAATCATCTGGTAGGATTCCAAATAAATAGCATTAATTTAACATTCAACATAAATTAATGTTTTTGATTTAAAACTGTTTTACTACTAATTTCCAAACTTTGCATGATAATAAGGGAACTAAAATGCTGGTTTCAGGGGGGAAAAAGGCAAATATTTCTTTTTGCAATATCCTGATAATCTGGAGCCAATCAAATCCTCTGAAAATTGGGATTTCTTACAGGGTTCGTACGGTCAAACCTGAAAAAGTAATGGAATTTGAAAATAGCAGGCCTGAAAATAAACCCAGAACATTTTCTAAAAGTCATAAAATTTGCTTCACAAATTACTGTATAATAGAGTATATGTACTGTATATATGGTGTTAATTTTGGGGCACATCAGTCACGCCACTTGACGTTATGTTGTTCTCTGTGTGAGTTACGTCAGAGTCCAAACTGGGTTGCAGCTTCTACTTAGTCGAGATGTTAATTCGTGCAATGCCAGGATTTTTTTTTTGTTTTTATGTCAGCGTCATTTGGACAAGTATAAGACATGGCTTGAAAAAGATGAGGCCCTGGGATGTGCACAAAGCTGACTGTGTGGTTAAACTTTCAATATTACGAACATGGAGGACGCAGAACCAGCTAGCCACGCTAAAAGAGCTAAGGTTAAGCACCAGGCTTCTGCTGCTGGGAATATCAACCCCCTTGACCAATGTGACACCCGCTGCCAGCTAGGACTGCCCCTGACTAAGAATTTTCCTAGTCGACCAATAGTCGTCATTCAGGGCCATTAGTCGTCTAGTCACCTGCATGTTTACGATATTAATTTAATTATTAAATTATATATTTTGGGCGGGGCAACACAATGGTTTGAGTTGAAGGTGTGAGAAAGAATAGTATCAGTAACATTGTTAACACTGTGCTACATTACAGAGAAATACAAAACCGTACTAATGAACCTTCATTAATATAGGCCTATATTTTATCTACAAGTGCACGTCACACACTGAGCGAGCCGCCTGTTAATGACGCTGTGGGCTAATGGGCATGTAGCTACTTCCATGTTTCAGATGATACGTCATGTTTGTAGTCGACCAATGAAGATGAGTTTACATATCACCTTGTGTTCGTCCTTCACCTTCTCAAAATGATCCCACACTTTGGATTTCCTTTTTCATGCCAGCTTTCAAGAACGCGGTGGCAGGTTTCTTCCTGTATCTGTCTTTTCAAATTAAATTCTCACATGGTCCAGTCATAAAGGTTTTGATTTATTTTTTCTTCTGCGACTAAGCGACCAATGAAATCTTGCCGACTAATGACCTTTACGGTCGACTAATGTTTGGTCGACTGTAAGGGGACAGCCCTACTGCCAGCTGCAGAGCTTTCCTCTCGTTCGCCATCAAACAAAGGACCATTTCGGGTGCTGTGTCCAGAGACAAAGCCCCACCTGCAGAGGTACTATGGGCGCTACAGTGATTCCTAAAAGTCATGAAGCCAGGTATTTTAGGTTTATTTACATGTGTTAAACCCAAGTACCCATATACAGTGTATGTACATATGGACTGGCCCCTTAATTGAAGAAACTGCTGGTAAATTTTGACATTCTTATTTTTCGTGTAAGATGATGCACAGATGTTTCGGAGTATGTATAGTCATGAAAATTTCCCTTAAAGGCATTGAAGATTTATGGTAATTCATTGGTAAAAATGTGTGTGAACCCTGTACTTGTGAGTTTTGTACCTAAACACACACGCATATTTCATTGACCAGTTGGCAAAAATATTCCCATGCTGTACCTTTTTCATGTCAAGTAAAACCACTAAACCCACATATACTGTATCTCGCTCAAGGACGTGTCAGCATGGCGAGCGCTCCCTGTCACAGGGGCAGGAACTTGCGAGCCTCCAGCTGAAGGATGGTCTCGCTCCTCGCTACATCAACCCCCCCTGCTTAGCGTTTCTCCTGACAGCAGCAGCAACACGAGGGCGTTTCCTCACCTGATTGTCAGACATGACATAGAGAGAGTTCCTGTCCAGGGAGAAGGCCATGTCCCGGAGGATGGGGCTGCTATCCTTCATCACGGTCACTGTCTCGTACAGCACTCCTCCCTCCAGAGGACCGTCCACTCTGATCTGCAGAGACACAGACAAACACAGAGGCAGGGAGACAGTGAATGCCTCGCTGCAGGACACAGTGACTAAATGGTTACTCCACTTTTGTAGAGTGGCATCCGTCGTCTGCTGTATATCAATTTGTATTCTCTACGCGTTTCCTTTTGCATCAGTATGCTCCCAGTGTCGCTCCAAAACACTGGTGTTATGAGAAAATTTTCTTTAAATGTCAGCTTTATAAGAAAAGAGATAAACAGTGGTGTTCTCAGTTGGATGACCACCTAATTTAACTTTTTATCTCACAGAGTTTGGTACATTTTCTTGCTTCAAATGGTTATAAAACTCATAAGGAACCATGAGTTTCTTCACTTTGGGGGATTGCTGCAATACCAAACATTTCAGAAATTTTCAGTACAATGTGATAGTGATGGGCAAAAATGAATGAACAAATCGTTCAAGACAGGGTCAGAAAATCTGAATCTGAATACTCTCCCGACTTTTCCCTCCCTCCCATTGGCTTCACATAGGGTACTGCTTACACTGCCTGCAACAGTGAGTGAACGAGAGCCAATAGAATCAGACTCGTGTCGAGACCTCTACCAGCCAAGGCTAAAGGTGCCTTCATGTACTCCTTGGACGAGCATTCTTTCATTCTGTGTGTTCGTGAGCTTTAAGGCCTTGACGCAAGCCGATTGTTGGTAGTTGGTACATGTTGGGCCATCGGTGAGCATCTGTCACCCTAGTCACTGCGGTGTGTCCTGCAACCTTGCCCCTCATCGGCCCTCGTCAAATTTTTTCTTGGCATCAGCGATGGCAGAGTCTAATGAAATCACTCTTATTGGCAATTCAGCTCAGTTTAGAGAAACGGAAGTGAGGAAAGTAAACAACGAGCTGAAGTCAAGAGGGAGTGAGACCAAAACAAACTTGTTACAGAAGGTTTATAATAGATTATTTGTCTTTTGCCATTGAGCTCTTTAGCAGAAATGGGCCATGATGGTTTGTATTGTTCACTAGCGCAAAATAAGTATCCTTTGTTCTCTGAACACTGGATTGTGTTGTTATGTGCTAACTAGCATCAAGATGGTCTTCCAGGTTCCCCAGACTACCGCCGTCTGCTGGTGTGGAGAGTTATTTTCTCTCACACAGGCACAGAACATACATGCTGGTTGGCCATCGGTTGAAGTCTTTCCGGTGTGTTCATGTGCAACTTTTTGGCTGAGACACAGGCAATGTAAGGCGACGCAAAGCCGGCTTTCATTGCCACTAGTTCTCTGAAGTGGGTTTGGTGTGTCTGGGCCTTTGTGTTGTCATGTGGAAACAACATGGACCCTACAAGGAAGATGTTTTGTATTTTATTGTTCAGGGCGTTTAAACAACTCGTTGATAATGAAGTGCAACAAAATAGGTAAGATGAGGAATGAAATACGATTAGGGACTAATTTTTCAGATTATTCCAACACCACTTGAATGCAGCACAAGTCTGCTGAGGTAACAGCACTCGACAGTGCGAGTGTTTCACTCGCATTTGCGACTAAAATAGGTGTGGGCGAAATGTAAAAAATATTTAGGGGCACATGTGCGCATAAAAAAATAAGCCGAAGCAGCCTATATCATATCAAAAATATGATAATCTAACCGCAAATGTTGGAGGAACTCCAGCCGCCTTCCCTCTTCCCTCTTCCCCGTGTGACACGGTTATGGGCGGTTTTCCAAGCCACTGTCGGCACAATGAATATAAGTCCCACTGTCGGCAGCGTGGAAATAAGTCAAAGTGTGGAGGAGATGGACCGGGTTAAGCGGCGGACCTCCGGGGAAGCCTGCTCCGTTCTCCCCGCAGTGAGGGACCGTTCTCCACGGCCAGGCTGTCGGCTGGGTGGAAATAAGTCAAAGTGTAGCGAAGAAGAGGGACCGGGAAAAGCGGCGGACCTGCGGGGAGGCCTGCTCCGTTCTCCCCGCAGTTAGGGACCATTCGCCACGGTACCGCTGCTGGGCAGGGTGGAAATAAGTCCTGCAGAGTTTCAGAGGACCTGGAGAATGTTTTAGGATAGTAATAACATTATATAAGATAATCATATTGCAAAGATAATATATATAAGATAATAACATTAAAGACAAAATTAAATTGCAATACTTTTTCAAAACTTGATGATTTTACCTTTCTGTACATTTTGTATACAAATTCATTAAATAATTTTGCTTGTAAATGTCTATTTGCATCACGTTTATTACGGAAAACACATTATTTGATCAATTTACATTGTGCCCCTAAAGTTCTTTGTGCGCTCCTTACTTTTTCAACTTAGGAGCACATGTGCTCCTTGGAAAAAAGTTAGTGTCAAGCCCTGGGTAACCAGTTCAGTTTAGTTTAGGACTAGATGTTACAAACCCTGATGCACATACTTGAGGCTATGAGTGGGAGTCATAGTGCCGTCTTGGGACGGAGTGGGAGCCAAAGGGTTAAAGTTCGATTAATAGAAAAGTAGCAAGGAACACAGGGAAGGCAGAGCCAAGGAGAGAGAGAGACCCTCACAGAGTGACAGCTGATCAGTGACCTTTCTGTGAAACTGTATTGAGCTTACATAGCCTCCTTACATACAAGCGGGAGGCTGAATCTATGCACTAAAATTAATATATTAGCTTTTTTAATGTGAACTTGATGACTGGTAATGTATGAAGAGAGGGTTTGTGGGGCGGTATCGCAGGAAAAACACCATATTTTGCAAAACGTATAAAAACTTGAAACATTTGACATATTGGATGCATTTACATGTATCAACTAGAAGGAACTGATACTGTGAAAAGTATCAGTCCGCCCATCACTACATTGTGTTGCACACAAACGTCTGTTTACATTCGTCAAACCATTTCTGCTAAGTCACCAACTGCAGGAAACGTCCTCTTGTAGAAGCCATTTACATTTTGTATTATGATGACAAACAGACTTATCTGATAATCAGTTGTAAATAAACTCTCCTCAAGTGTAGCAATCAATTAGAACATTAGCTCATTAACAGAGGAGCTGCTTATGTGAGATGACACACAAAACAGCTGGTTCATATGTATAGGGGGAGTCGGAAGTAAATCACTGACAATATACAAATAAATTCTTACTGAACGCAAAACCCTACAGGCTATGTTTACATCCACAATAATATCCCATTATTATTTAATTTGATACGGGTTATGTAAACAGCATATTCTATTTAGATATTCCAAATTAGGCTGATTAAGACATGGGATGTGCCGCTATTAGTCTGGTTTTAGGAGCATTCTTTGGACATGAATACAGCCAATTTGGAATATGCATTTCAACTGTGGTTTTTACCGCAGTTTGCAACACATGACCTCCTACCTGTTAACAATCAGCTCTGTGCATTGTCATGGATACATTGTACACAAACCAACAAACAGTTTGCAAGGCTGTGGGGTAGAGATACATGCCCAAAAGAAAAGCCCTCATTTGTGGTTGGAAGGAGAAACACATACTTTTAAATATTATGAAGACTTGGATATTAACAGGTTCAAATATCAAAACACTGACATTTTTAATGAGGTGGTTAAAGGAAGGAAAGAGGGAGGCTGTGTTCACACTAGTCTTGCTCACCAGACCTTTCTCAAGAAAAGAAAGGTCTGGCTGGTCCGACTCTCACTTTAAGATTGGAGAAAAAAACGCCCCGGCTTTTTTATTTCTTTCAACCAATCATAATCGTTCTTGGCAGTGCCAGCAACGGTGCGCTTGCAAAAATATTGCCGGGGGGAAACAGGTTTTGATGTAACATGGCCACAAAAATATCGCTTACAGGACGCGAACCATGGCAGAAAAATGGCTACATCCCCGCAAGATCAAACACCGCAAAAGTTAGTAAAGGACGTGTTGAAAACTGCTACACAACCGGAGGTGGGAGGGCGGGACTTCAGCGGGTGGCTCGTTACGCCCAATGAGAGGCTGATCTATGCAGCGAACTTCCGCGCCCAATGAGAGGCTGATCTATGCAGCGAACTTCCGCCCACTCAGACTATGTTCACACAGTTGAACAAGTCCGCCACTGGTGGGAAACTCTGAAAAAAGCCAAGGACAAGCAACAGCTGCACCACTTTTCCAGATTTTTGACATGATAAACGACATAATAGGGCATGTTAATCTGAGTGTGCACTGCTGCATGTAAAGCCCAGTTCAGACCAAAGATTTGTGACAAGATAAAACCGTTTCAGAACATTGGAGAGAAAAGTTGCAGCAGTGTGAAACAGGCTGTATGAGCTCAACTCAAGCTGGCTGATGGCGTCACCTGCAACTCAGCTGGTCAAATCGCCAGCTGCTGGTTTTATAACGTAAGGCACGTCACCTGTTTGTACAGCCAGTTGGCTATAGTGAAGTCTGCTGGTCGGACGGCCCGTCTGTCCCTGCTGAGCCCACCGTCTCCATCCTCACAGTGTGCCGGTGTCGGACAGTGGGTCGCTGCTGCTGCTTGCTGTGTGTGCTTATGCACCCTCACACACACATTCTCATTGTCTAATTATTGGCACTGCTTACTTATATTATTATGGTGTATTTATTATGAATCCAGTCCATCTGATGCTCGTTTTGTTTCTGTTTTCCACCGTTTCATCACTACAAATGCAGCTGTAGCCAGTATCTCACTATCACTATCCTCATTCATATTTTAAGAAGCTACAAATTATATTCAGCCACAAAATAAGCCTGAAAAGCTGAAAATCAGAACAGAAGAACAGAGAGGTATTGCATAGAGATGATACACCATCTCATCTAGTTGCATTGGTGTGAACCTGCAGGTTTTTAGAACATTGCAGAACGGCTCATTGCAAGTAGCTGTCTGTTTCATCTTGTCTCTTTGCAAATCTTTGGTCTTAACTGAGCTTAAAGGGGAGTATTGGCGGATTATTCGGTTTCATCAACCATGTGAGCAGCTTAGTAGGAATATTGTGGTTTTCAGTATAAACATACATATAAACATAGTCACAGACTGAGCAGCAGTAGTTAAACCTCTTCATTATTCATTCATGTCACCAAGAAAAGGTTCACTGCAAAGTTGAGACTTAGAGAAGGACACAGAAAACATCTGCAGCTACTCATTCAGTTGTCCGACGCGACTCTGACCTAAATCCACCCCTGAGGTTTCAGCCGTGACACAGTTGTGAGTTCTGAAACTTGTTCGGCGAGCTCGGCCTCAATTTGACTTTGCAACGACTTTCAGGCAGCAATCTTTTGGGGGCTTATTAAATGCAAGCATGGAGAACAGATGCCCACTGGTGAAGGGTTTTCGATTTCTCTTCTCCCACCTCTGCCTACAAACAAGATGTGCTGTTGCAGTGAAGCAAACAAATAAGCAGGGCTGTCTTTGTAATAAGTGGCTTACTGATGTTGGAGCTGTCGAGAGGCAGCCTTGTGAGGATGTGAAACTGTTTGTAAAGATGGTGAGTAAGCTGAAAAACCCTTTATTATTGCTGGTATAAACTACCCGTTAGTAGTAGTCCCTACATAATGAAAGTGTTTAAAGTTTTTTCGTCTGCTGACCACAAAGACAAACCTCCTTGTCTCCCTGTTTTATGTTGCATAACTATTGCCCAACGTGTTTTGAACCACAAAAAGACGAGGCAGTGCTTCTTCAATTTTTTATTTCACAAAAATACCTTCATTTGCACTCATAAATCCCATCTTTCACCATTGGTGCAGGAATGATGTGCATTGCATCACACAGTAATGATAACTTGACACTTGAAATATAAGTCAGAAATGTGAAATGAGGAAGAAAAGTCTGAGTGAAGCAGGGTAGCTAGAGGAAAAAAAATCCCTCATTAGCTATGCAAACCCAGGTTGAAGACCTATTTAAATTCCAGGGAGATTGGATCATTAACCATGTGATGCAATTACAGTAAAGCTGAATTAATTTCTCAATCATAATAATTGAAATAAATGCAAGATAATGAGGAATTGGAGCAGAGGATTGTGGGAGTTTTGCGAAACGTCTGCAGTGCGATTATGCCAGTCTTCCCTGCATGCATCATGACGCATGGACTTAAGCGACCTCGCCGCCCAAATCAAATCTGACTGCAGAAGATTTTGAACGCGTGCCAGGTCTGGCTCACGCATATGGTGGCAGAGCCTCAGCAGTCTCTCAATGGGGACAGTCAATCAATACAAACTGATTACATGATTGGATCCCCTGGGCACCAAAACTTCATCAATCAATCAAGCCTCCACCTTCCAGGCAGCTGTGCCTCTCCAGACTCCAACCGTCAGCTCCGCCAGCCAAGACTGAAGAAGGGAGGGAGAAAATATGTGCAAACGTGTGTGTGTGTGTGTTTATGTGGGTGGGTACATATTGGGGGGTACAGGGAGGGTGGGTCGTCGTATTCCACGTACAAAAACACCAAAGTAATGAGCACAATGGTGACACGATACCGTCTGTTGATTCTAGATCATCAGAGGACGCTGTGCCTCTCACTGCTTATTACCTCGACACCGTGCACAATCCTTTCCTTTAAATAGTTATTTCATAGACAGATTTATCTCGGAGCTAAGCTTCTTTCTCTCGCGCTCATTGTCTGGTTTCTTTCTCTTGCCCTGTCTTTTCTTCCTCCTCCTCCTCCTCCTCCTTCTTTTCCTCCTCTGCTGTACTACTATCCCACGCAGTAATGGAGGCAGCTGACATTATTGTTTCCCACAGTCTTCATTTCATAAATAGCATAGATTGAAACCAGAGCATGTAAATATTTTTGTGGTGAAACCATGTAAAAAAAATACAAAGAAAAACAATTGCCTAAGGACAGATACAGAGCCATATGTGTTTATAGTCTGGGATGATGAGGTAGACTGAAGGCCAGGGTGCAGGGATGAGCTCAGACAAATTCTGACCCGTCGTGACCGAGCCGCGGTGTTTGATTTCAGTGGATTTAAAAGTGTTTTTTATCATTTAAAACAGGGCTGACCAGGCGGAGGCCCTCTGGGAGTACAACAGGTCCTCAATCTCTCCTTAAGCCTCACAGCTCAATAATGAGAGTAAGGCGGGTTTAATTGGTTTTATAATGAGCCTGCTTGTAAGAAATGACACACAAAGTTACACACACACACACACGCTCACCTACGCACACAGGCACGCAAACAAAGACACGCATACACTTGCATACAAACATACTTACGCACTCGCTCTTTGTGGGTTGTTCTCATTAAATCTGGAGTTGTAAATTCTGTGCATGATCACTTGTTTGATCAATGCGCTGTTATAGATTGTGGCACATCAGGGATACAAACCCAATATGCAACAATTCTTATGGTGCAACATTAGGCCCCATTTTCACTTGTCATTTGAAGTATTAATAAAAGCCATCAATAATAACACATGGATGAATCCTATTTCAAATCCACAGTGAGACAAAAATGTCATCGTCTTTACAGTCACAGCACTCACACAGATCCTCTAGTGATTGGTCTGATCAGAGATCAGATACACACTACAAAAGCTCAGTGCACCTTCTGTATGATGGTATAAACAGTCAAGTCACCAGAAGAAAATGTTGGAATTGTTTCTGTAAACCATGTTCATACGTATCATATCAACATTTCTAAAGTGACGTAGTATATAAGTTGGATTTGTCATCTGGAGGTTAAGGAGATGACGTCACACCCAGGCGAGACATCTGCCAAGCTGCAAACCACTGTTTGAGATCAGCAAACAACAAAACTGGTTGTTTTTTAGGAAGTTATCGCCGCCTCTTTCAGCAGCTTTTTAGCCACCAAACATGGCTGTGTTTCCACCGGGGGCAGTGCCACAAAAATGGTTGTTTTTTACCAAGAAATTGCTGCATTTCTTAACAGGAAGGTGCCACCATAAGCCGTTGTTTTTTTACTGAAACATGGCTGCGTTTCTAGCCAGGATAGTGCCACACAGAAGCAGTCATTTTTTACCCAGACATCGCTTAGTTCCTGCCAAGATAGTGCCATGAAAAGCAGATACTTTTAACCAAGATGTCACTCAAGCCCCTTTTACACTGCCAGATTTTCGACGAATGTTGGGCTGTTTTGCCGGCCAACTGCAAGCGTTTAGACACACAGAGCCGGATTGGCGAGTTGATCCGAGGTGCCCAATTTTCCGCCTCGTAGGGTAGACATATTGGCGGAACCCTTTTAGTTTAAACAGACCGATGCGGCCTTCCGCAATGGGAGGAGCTGTTGAAGACTTGTGGGTGGAACTGTTGATGACACCGCTCGTGCAACCCACTGGCGGTGGATAAACAGGAAACAGCTGATAGCAGGAATTAGCGAGCAGCTAATAGCAAGAGGGAAACGCAAACCTGACAGACACTGTAAAGATGAGCAACTGGGGAGACAAGGAATTGCGCGTCCTCCTTGCCCTCGCAAATGAAGAGGCCATTAACCGTCAGATGATGGGGACGGTGAAGGACGGGCCGATTTACAATAGAAACGCCGCCTGACTAGCGCTGCCTGACTAGCCACGGCTTCCCTCCCACGTCACTGTTTACGTCTTAGCTGAGCTACACGTTTTGTTACTTGCTCACGCCCCCCATTGCCCCGAAAAAGGCGCATTCTGTATAAACAAAAGTAGGTAGGCGGCATTTTGCTGCACTCCCCGATTTTGTTTTTATACTGCCAATGCTGAAAAAAGACTGATTAGCCTTTCCTGCAAATTTGCACAATTCCTATTTGAAAAGGGCTTCAGTTCCAGCCGGGATAGTGCCACAAAAACACCAAAACATTGCTGCATTTCCTGACGGGATAGTGCCACAGTCATTTTTTACTAAGGCATCACTGTGGTTGTTTTTTTTTTACCAAGACATTGCTGTGTTTCCAGTCAGGGTATGGTCATGAAAACTGGATGATTTCTACAGAGACGTTGCTCAGTTCCTGCCGGGATAGTGCCACAAAAAGCGGTCATTTTTTTAATAAGACATCACTGTAGTTTTATGAAGACATTGCTACGTTTCTATGCGGTATATTGCCATGAAAGGTGCATGTTATTTAGAGGGACACTGCTCAGTTCCAGCTAAATTTGGTACCATGAAAAGCAGTTGTCATTAACCAAGACGTTGCTGTGTTACCAGCCCGAATAGTGCAACAAAAAGCATTTATTTTTCACTGGACCACTGCTGCATTTACAGCTGATAGTGCCACAAATAACGGCTGTTTTTTCAGCCGTTACTGTGTTGTTTATGAAGCTGCAATTCTAGCTGATGTAAAGTTGTGCTCTTTGTCAATCTTCATTTTGATGAATAATAAATAAACTCAATGAGCCACAGCTGATCTTACTTGATTATATGTTTAATATGTGTTTTTGCAGAGAAATTGCTGTTTCCTGAAGAGAAAGTGCCACAAAAAGTGGAAACGTCACTCTGTTCCTGCCAAGATAGTGTCACAAAAAGCGTTTGTCTGTTGCTGAGACATCACTGCCTTCCCAGCTGGGAAAGTGCCATGAAAAGCAGTCCACTTTTACTAAGACATCACTGTGGATGATTTTTACAAAGACAGCTTTGCATTTCCAGCTGATGTAGAAAAAACTTGCACTCTTGGTCAGTCTTCATTTTAACGACTAGTTGAATAAACTCTTACTTGAATATATGTTTAATACAAATCCAATCAGAGAAGCTTTGGCACAACATATGTGCATGGAGAAAGACATCCCAAAAACTTAAAGCAACAATGACACAGCCTTATATAGTGTATTCCACACGTCACACGGACGTGCCTAACTTTGGAGTCGAAACACCTACAAGGTCCTCATCTGACAGTGTCTTAACCTTCAGACACTCTGCAGCCTCCTCACATGCCTGCCTGCAGACAGTGAAGGCTTAAACCATGACCCTGGATGCATTATACATTCAAACAGTTGCTATTATTATACATGATGACATTCAAGCACTTTCATATTGTAGAATTTTCCCACGACACTACCTGGGATAGTGCTATAAAAAACTGTTGTTTTTCACCAAAACATTGCTGCAGTTACAGCCGGGATAGTGCCACGAGAAGCAAGTATTTTGGGACAAAACAGGTTCTTTTTCTAATAATAACCAAATGGTTTTTGTGGCTAAACTTAACCACGTGTTAAGCACAGTGTATCTGCGACATGATAACTTCTAAATGTAAATTACTGATGGTTTGCAGACACATACAAAGCCAACATTTGTCCGCTTTGACAATATTGTTCTTTGTGTTCATTGAGCCCAAGAAAAATGTCCACCCACGGGGGACAATAAAGATGTATTCTGTTTTATTCTATCATGGCATTTGGGTCAGTATGTGTTTAAATCATCTGCTATTGACCCTGTGAGTGTGTTTCCATAGTGTGCTTTCATATTTATTCAATTGGATTTCAATCCACCTTGAATGTTTCAAGGAGGCTGTTGGTTGCATTTGCACTCAGCTATTGTGCATCAAAAAAGTCTTCAGATCCACCTGAGATGCATTAAATGACGGTGTCTTATCGAAGTACTTAGGACATTACTTTAAGGTCAGTATCAAGGATTACCTATTTTTCCAAACACTCAGTAAACCTTTTAAAATCCAGGCAGATCCCCGTTGTGAGGTCCATGACATCGAACAGAAGAACTGATTTGCCTTTAACGCCACATGTTCATATGAACCCGTGAGCTCCTGATTTCATTCTCTCTTCCCAGCATCTCACAGCTGACGAGGATGTATATTTAACCCATGAATAATATTTAAGCCAATAACAGCAATATCCTTCCTGCTGCTGAAATTCCCTCGCAGAACCTGCGATGGATATAAACAACCCGGCTTAGCATGGCTTCCACAAACAGATATGCAACCTGAGCCCATGTGCTCTTAACGAAAACAGCCTCCCTTTCTCGTGGATGGGTTTGCATCTTAAATGCTCGGCTGCACTCTCATCCTGTGAGAGCCAAAGAAAACAAAAAAAAGCCCTGACTTCTTAGATGTCACTTGGCTTGAGTCGGGCTGGCTCCGTTGTAAAGCTGCCAGACCTTGCATGAGCAATCCACTCGCCCAAATGTCTCTCCCGTGAGTATTTACATATGGGGCTGATTGTGAGATTCATTTCAGGCAATGATTTTATTCATGCTGAGAGGAAGTATACATGTAAATGTCCCTGAACCCATGCTTTTCCGCTGCAGATTGGGAAACCTTGTAAAGCAGATGATTGCTGTGTTTATGTGGTAACGGCTGTCCAATCTTAAAAAAGTGTGTCCATATGTGGCCAGCCGGTCGGTGCCCTCCACATTCACCCAGCTAACCTAAACATATGGATGATGACCCAGGAGGCACGGAGCACTCTGTTAAACCAATCATTCCCAATCTGCCGCTCTGACAAGGTTTCATCTGTCCTTGAAGAGCGGCCTGTCTGACTTAACCCAAACACAAAGAGGTTGGTTCATTTATTCTACAACAAACTTGTCTTCTTCTTGACATTTTGCTGGAAATCAGTGAGTCATCCAGCATGCAAGCGTCTTACAGTACAGTATTGTTTTTCATATGCAACCACAAAAAGTAAATAAGTCACAAATTGGCAGGAAACCACATATAAATCTTCCATTACACCGGGAAAGGGGCACAGAATGAAAATACACGCAAGACTAGATCTAAAGTAGATGTACACAGACTGTGAGCAAGACAGATTCTGGCACCGGCTTGACTCAATATTGTGACACGGGGCATGCAGCGACATAAGGGCCAGACAACTGGCCACCTTTTAAGGTTGAGTGGCCGTGCATATGGTCCGATCGAGGATGACAGCCGAGGAGAGCGGGCATTGATTAGCCCATATAACCATCACGGCTCTGTGAATGCTAATGAGACAAAGCGCGGGGTAGAGCTGAGCGACAGCGGCTAATGAAAACGAAGAGCGTTCAGGAGGGAGGAGGGGTCACCGAGGCGGAGATGTGTATTACAGGACGGGACTAATCATTCAGCCATCACATTAACTACAGTCACAAAGAGAGGCGTATTGATCGCAGCCACTAGATACGCTGTATGTTGGCAAGTGCCCATACCTAAACGCGATTACCAACTGGGTCGGAAGAGAGGTCATGGCGTGTGAGTGTGAGTGTATGTGAGTGTGTTTTTGAGGGCTATTGTTAAAAGCCTTCCACTTGCAGCAGCCAAAATTCTCAGTTCCCTCTAACCTTCAGCTGCATGGCCAGCTTCCAAGTCTTCATACCACAATTTCTACAACTTAACCACAGTCTCCTCTCAGTCTCTGCATGTTCACTTCTTTTCTCTTCTCCTTGAGGACATGGTTTCCTGTTCTCTGTTTCCTGTCCTCCTCCGTACACTGCCCCCCTCCCCTCATCCCTCCAATCACTCCCATTGTTTGTCGGGTTCCCATGGCCCATCAACAAAAGCAGTGGGAGGGGGACAGTAGAACAATTCATGGCACCCGTATGGTCTTCATTTTGCTGACCGCAATGCAGTCACTCTTGTGTGTTTTCCCATTTGTGTGACTGAGCAGGAGGAAGAAAAAAAAGAGAGGACAAAGAGAGTTGGAGCGAGGAGAGAGAGATGGAGCTGTGAAATCAAACTGCAGTCAGGAAAAGCAGGGAGATGGACACCTTTCCGTGTTATCACAAAATTGCCTCTCTTAATACCATTTACTATTTCAGCAGACATCTAATGGTGATCCGCTCTGGCGACTTTCACCCCCAGGTCCCTCTCCCTTCATGCAGTTATGAAAATCCTTTCAATTTAGCCTCAAACACACCTATTCAGCTTGTGCGCCCCTCCCTTTCTCTGAAACTCCATTCTAATGATTTCAATCACTAAATCTCCACTTCCTGCCCCCCTCCCCCACCCTTTTAGAAAACGTGACTTTGAAAAGTCCAAGTCATTTAGCCATGCACTGGAGAATTTCCCCACCCGGTCAACTCTCAATAAGCCATAATGAATCCACTATTTGCACATGAGAGTATTTGACTAAAGCTTTATTTGCCGTGAGTTTAACATTTTCAACCATTTCTAGGGAAATACTGCTGCTGAGTAGCTGAAGCCACTGAGGTAATGCGCTGGTCGGTTTTTATTTCACACCCCCCCCCCTTCATATTGCAGCGTGTGCATCCCTCAAATTGCGCTGAGCTAATTCTCGTACAATGATTGAACAGTGAAGGCATCAGTGGCTCGCTCAAGAGCAGTGTTGCAGCTGCAGGGATCACATTTGTGATGCATCAGTTAAAGGACAGTTTCTCCACCAGACCCCCCCGCCTCCCTCCCCAGCCTGAGGTAAAATCTTTAAACATTAAAGGGTTTGCTCACATATTAAAATATTACTGCAGCTCCTCTCTGGCAGGTATGACATCATTGATTTCCCTCTGAAATGGTATACACACCAAATATTAGTGGGAACTAGCAACAGCTTGATATTGAGTTGCACAATCCACGTCTTAATACGCTCAATATGTCAGGGAGGCATCCGGTTGCACTCTGTATGCCATTGTAGTCCTTCTGAGTATTACTGTGCTCTGCAGAAACATTTCCTCAGAAAATCAATTCCACTCAACACCTGTTATGTGTTTGAGGCTGCCACAGGGTAAGCAAAGGTATAATGTCATTCTACAGTGTGTTTGCTGCCTACTTACTGGCTGGGATACAGTAGCAAGGAGACTAAAATCTGCTGTCATTGCTATAAAAAGTGGAATAGAGTATCAGACCTGAGGAAATGTGTTTGTAGCCTTGTAGGTTTTGGAGCTGAGTAATACTAATCATTGATTTACAAATCCAAGCCATATATAAAACTAATACTTTTGTCTGAGACTGCATTATCAGAGCCTCACAGTAGCTGAGGCAAGAATGGGAATTGTTTTGGCATATGCTATTAGAACTAAGGTGTCCGCAGACAACGATGCTATTTACACCTGGGTGTAAATATTGCTGGGCATCTCAGTAATGTTGAAATATGACATTAACACAAACAAGTCTATTCAGCTGCTCTGCTTAAGTTAATGTACACAGTGTGTATTCAGCAGCTTTATGCATCCATCCATTTTCATCCACTTATTCGGGGCCAAGTTGTGAGGGCAGCAGGCCGAGCAAAGCATCCCAGACATCCCTCTCCCCAGCAACTCTTTCCAGCCCCTCCTGGGGGACCCCAAGGTGTTCCCAGGCCAGATAAGATATGTAATCCCTCCAGCATGTTCTGGGTCTGCCCAACAGAAGGCGCCCAGGAGGCATCCCGATAAGATGCCCGAACTACCTCAACTGAACCCTTTTGATGTGAAGGAGCAATGGCTTTACTCTGAGCTCCTTCCAGATGTCCGAGCTCCTTACCCTTTCTCTACTGCTGGGCCCAGCCACCCTTCTGAGGAAACTCTTTTCAGCCGCTTGTATCCGCAACCTCATTCTTTCTGTCACTACCCAGAGCTCGTGACCATAGGTGAGGGTTGGGACGTAGATGAAACCGTAAATCAAAAGCTTCGCCTTCCAGCTCAGCTCCCTCTTCACCACGACGGACCGGCACAGCGCCCACATCACTGCAGAAGCCACACCAAATCGCCAGTCCATCTCACACTCCATTCAGCTCATATTCAGAAGCTTTATAAACTGAAAATAATGAGTACGCTTTGTCGAAAAATGATAAGCTATTGTTGACTTACACGGGACTTGAATCCTAGTCTCCTGTGTGATAGTCCTCTACCACATCCTACTCCATCTATGAACTGTGTCGTTCTTTATACAACGTTTTAACTTCCTGGCAGCACATTTGTGAGTTTTTCACATAAATCTATTCTCAGAGAATATCTAAGATTACCTCATTACCTTTTTGCACTAATACTAACCGTCTCCGACGTCGATGCATCAACATGACAAGTCGCCAATCAGTCATAGGGATGGGTTTGAATGGCTGAATAGCTACAATATGACTATTCTCACCCAGGTGTAAATAGACACTCACAGGGGTGTCAAACTCATTTTAGTTCATGGGCTACATACAGCCCAGTTTGATCTCAAGTGGGCCGGACCAGTGAAACCATTGCATACTAACCTATGAATAACAAAGTCTTCAAATGTTTCCCTCTCTTTTAGTATAAAGAAGTGAGATTACAGGTAGCAAACATTCTGAAAACATTCACAATAAATGGACAATCCATTTTCAAAACAAATTATGAAAAGCCTAAGATGAAGGCTGAAGGATGAAAGAAAAATAAGCTCAATTTCAACAACATGTCTGTTTTTCAGCAAACTCACCCTCAGAGTGTGGCTTTGATGCTGATGCTATTTCATTAGCAATAAGGTAGCTAGCTTTCACAGGTGCAATGCTGATCTCTTGGGTAAAACTAACACCAGACTTGCGTTTCCTCAAACCTGCCAACAATTAATTTATCTCCTCTGTTCTTAGTTGTCCTAGCACGTTGTATTTTTCACCATAATGAGTTTGATAGCTGAGCAATGAAAGGTGCTGTGAGCATACCAAGCACAATGACCTCCCGTTTACCTCTGTGAAGAAATCAGAGCTGGTTCATTTGGACAAATAGTTATAGCAGCGCATTAAATTGAAAAGTAGAATCAGTGACTTCTGTGCAATTTTTACAGTTTGCAAATTCACTGAGTGAACAGGCCGTGTGTTTGGCACCTCTGGGTTACAGTGTAGTAACGTACCCTGCACATATGACGACCTCAGCTAGCATGCGCCTCCTCAGAAATGTGAACACACATAAGGGCTACTTGGCTGTAGAAATACACTTTGGAGACTCCAAGTACTGTGACTGATCAACATGGGCTGCTTGTGTTGTCTCCTTCAATTTTGTCATGCTGGTAGAGAATTTTTGAGAGTGCAGACAACATGAGGCAAGTTGAAGTAATTCTCAGTAGTCTGCTGCTTTTCAGTCAACCACATCTAGCAAAACCTTTCCCGCAGCAAACCATCTGCTTACTGCGATCACTGCTCCCTCTGTCACAGTCGATGAAGGAATTTAAACATGGTGATTGAATGGCACTAGTCTCCTATTCAGTCATTAGACAAGGTGAACCTTCCTATAGTTGCTCTAATGCATAAATTGGATGAAAGACACGGAACAGTTACTTTTGGGACTATAATCAAAGCATTATACAGCTTGAGCAAGTACATCTGTGTTGTATTAATGATATCAAACCCTTCAGTAGGTATCTACAGCAGGCCTGTAGTTGAACCCCATCAGGTATAAATCCAGTTGCCTACGTCCAGACCTTGCAATCCACCCACTTACGAAGTTTGAGTTGAATGATTTATCTGAGATCATAACAGGAAACAGCGTTTTCTCAATTAAAATGAAAAACAACCAATGAGCGCCACAGGTGGGACTATGGCTGCTGTCAAGCTGTTGCCAAGCAGTGCGTCAGAACTGTGCTACTAGGTAGATGGGTAAGAAACTGAGGAGGAAGTAGGTACACGCTCTTATATATTACAATTGCTTTTTGGCTGGTAGGTGGGTAAACTGTGGGTATACTGCCAGAAAAAGAGGCGGGTATACCCTCTATACCTTAATATACCCTCCACTACACCACTGGCCAGAACCAATGAGGAGTACTAACATCAGTGTTTAGCACCACGCAACACAGACATAATAGACGCCACTATTAAGGCCGTTCTAAATTGACATGTCATTTAAATATTGTCTGACGTCGTACTTTGTTAAACTGGCAAAACATGCATGTTGGAATGGCTACACATCAGTGTGGACTTAAAATGACAGTAGATTCAGGCGGATACATTAGTCTAGGTGTCGCAGTTGGTTAAAGAAAAATAAATCCCCTTACCCGTGGATATCGGTTAGAGTGACACAATGTCATCCTGAGGATGGAAACGGAGTGTAACAAGCTGACAATTCTGTCTGATGTCGGGGAATAAATCCAGCATAACACTAAACACTGCTACTCAAACAAAGTTATGAATATCTTTACTGATTTGTTTTGTTCAGTTCATTTCAGTAAGTAGTCAATACTGTGATTCACTGATCTTTTCCCAAAGACAACTGATCACTTCATCATTTGAATGTGCATCAGTTCACACATCAGTAAGCCATCGTGTCACTGTTCATAATGCTACAACCTTATGGCACCTCTTTTGACTGTCTGCAGTTCAGTAGTAATGTCAGTCTCTTTCTGCTTCAAGGTTCTTTCACATGAGTGATTTACTTGCATACACTTGCTGCATCCTCTACTCAACGTTTGTTGCTAGAGTTTAGAAAAGAGCAGAAGACGCAAGGACCTAAACCCATACAATGGAGTCGAGCGTCGCACATTGTCTGCTGTTGTTTATAATAGGCAATAGCTTACAATATGATGAATGATCCTTTTGACTGCAGTCCTGCTTTATCACCCAGGGCCATGCAGTTCATCGGATAAGATCTGCTCTTGCTGCACGCATATGCAGATTTCAGAAATGTCATTGTTATGACATCACATTCTAAATAGCAGTCCACGTCTGTGTTTGTTACAGTTAGTTTTCATGCCTGATGCAAACCGTTCCCAGGTACACACGAACTGTGCTCGACACCACCTTTTCAAGACATGGATTGCTGAACTGTGCCTGGCTACAGTACACAGTGTTCACGCTAATCAAGCAAACTGAACTTTGGGATGATTGATTGATTGATTTTTTTTTTTTTATTTGTGTTATGCACACTAACATGTGCCCAGCCCTCATGGGTTTACAAGACACCATTACAATGACGTTGCAGAAACAATCAAAATACATGTTATGAAACTACCCAGTCCAGGAACAGAGTACTCTGCCTTCTATCCCAGGCCTGGCAAAGAAATTCAGCCACAGAAAAGGTTCCCTTTCTGAAAGAAAACTCAAATTTTTCATGATTATCCAGCCAAAAGAAATCAACAGAGATAGAAGTAATTCTACTGGAAAGTACATTCCTTATGTCTTCATATACAGGACAGTAAAACAAGAAGTGAACCTCATTCTCAGCTTCACCTAAATTACAATTACTTCTCTGGAGTCGTGTTAAACTCTCCAGTCTCCAAGGCCAATGGTATTGTTCCTGAGTGCAACTGTGCGCATAGGGATCTTTGTCTTTTGTTTAGATTATACTTCATGTAAGGTTCCACACTGTAGCTATTCTTCATGAGACAGTAAGTTGATAGTTTTGGTTTATACCATATGTCAACAGACCATTTTTCACTTAACATGCAAAACATTTCACTCCTAATCTCCTGAATATCACAGGTTAACCTGTTCTGGGAAATGTTCAAATAAAATAATGATTTTAACTCATTAGCCTAGGGATGAGAGTGGGAGATGTCCCAATTAAAAATCTTTGAGTCTCTGGTCCAACATCTTCACAAGTCTATTCCAAAGCCGAAGCATTTGACATTTATGCCTGATGTTTGGAGGTTCCCATCCCATATCTCCACTAATGCCCAAAACTTAAGTAAGTTTATGGACATACATACAACTTGGATGTTGTTGGTGAGGATTCTCAGTCATCCAGGTCATGGTAACTAAGAAACTAAGAGTTCACATGTGACGCCTACGACTCTGCAAAGGTTCCCACCCCCACAGGGTTTAAAGCATGCAACTTTGTACCAGTCATTTAGAACTAAAGAAGCTTCTTGGATGAGAGGCGAAACATCTTCAAGAAACACAAACAAGTCCAGTTGCCTACGATATTAGCACTTACGAAACTTGTATGTTCTTGGAAACCACAAACACCAGAGGCATAGTCAGATACAGGACACACACATGAATTACAGAGTTACGTATAAGTACCAGATCCTAGATTGCCACGTTGTTCAACTTTTCCCTGTGCAGATCCCAGTGCTCTGCCTGCTGACTGAGCTAGAACACTGACAGTACTTCTTTCCACTAATTTTCTTCTGAAATGCACATTTGCATTTAGTCTTGATGAAGTGCACTTGTATCTGGGCCCTAATGTGAAAGCCTCCTTAGTGAACCAGAGGGCAACATTAGCTGAGCTGTTACATACATGACAGTGGCTAAGCTGACAACAGTGATGTCAGGTACCAAATAGGGGAGCTCCGTTGCTAACAGCTACTGGTTTGGTCAGTGACAATAAAGATTCATTAAACGGACTTCAGTTGGTGGATTTGAGGTTAAAGATTCACATGTACCAGTTTCACCTCTACTCCCTCCACCTATCCGAGCTTCTTTCAACATGTTGATTTGAATGTTGTGTACCTCTGGTTTGTGAGCTCAGGCGCAGTCTTTGTCACACTTGCTCAGATTTGTTTCGGATCATCACCCATCACCCAGAGCCACACCACCAAACTCATTACTGTTGGAACGAGCGGTTAAAACCTGGATGTGAGTGTGCTGACTGAAATACTAATCCTGCACTCACTGGGTCCCACCAGCATTTTGTTAACAAGTGGAAACTGTGCCATCAGTGCCACTGAAAGTTGCATCAACCCAACGCCTCCTGCCTTGAGACTGGAATAGATTTAAATAAGGATCAGTGAGAGATAATGGCTTTTACCTGGATTCACCTCATTAGTGTACGTCACGCAAAGTGTGAAAGCCCCTTCTGTATTCAGCCCAGAGCTACCCACAGGGTCATATTACTCAGCTAAAATCAATCACCTGAGGCAACAAAACGGTGGCAGGTGATGATAGAAATGTCCTGTTATATATCTGGACTGGAAGTAGACTAATCGAGAGACGCTGACGGACTCATCCATATGCTGTATGGAGCCTGGATGGTGAGACTGCTGGTTATCCCTGTGACCTTTCACCCTGGCTACACCCTTCCTGTGGCAGGGTTGACCTTTGCAATGGCCCTGCTGCCGGAGTGATCCGCTGATGGCATTTATTGTCATGCCCCATTTCCACTCAGCCTGTCCATTTGGGGGTGATGGAATAGGATTCGAGAGGCGACCCTGTGCTCCACGGAGGCTCCTGGGAGTCTGAATCCAGGCTGCTCGTTCTGTCAGTGTAATGACACACTCTGGCCTTTAGACACTCTGCACTTAAAGCAGTAATGATGGATTTCTCCCACTCCTAACCCAAACTTACTGCTCACTTCCTGAACACATGCAAAGCATACTTTTTTCTTCCTATATTGGTCCCTCTTTCTTTTTCTCACTTGATATCTCAGTCTTTTTGCCTCTGTCTTTGTTATTTCTCTCTTTCTTCCCTTTGCCGTTCGTCTCTCTGTCTCACACTGTCTCACTTTCTCTTTTTCTCTCTTTCTGTCAGGCTATCTTGTCTTTTTCCCCGATGGCTCATCCAATGAAAGAGCTGCAGTGATGCTATCTTCGCTCCCAGTCTGGACCCGTGTGTGTGTGTGTGTGTTGTGTGTGTCAGACAGATTGCTCCTCATAAGACTGAGGCCCCCAGGCTAATGTCACAACAGTCCTCTCACACATTTCCTCAGTCAGCTGCATGCCTGCACGACTGTGCAGTAAGCAGAGCCCGCGGTGCTACCAAGTCAATCCAGTTAGATCAAAGGGTGAGCCTTATAGGAACTTGGTTATAATATATCATTACGGTATGCATTTGAATGAAACATGATGGACAATGAGCTAAATCAACTTCATGAACCTCTCGGAAAGAGGTCATCTGATGTCTGTGCGCCTGGTGAAAGGGATCCTACAGTAGTCAAGAAACACTATGCTGGAGGATGCATTCCTATGAATGCCTGTTTTCTGTACATCAGTGCAGTAAGGGTCAACCAGTTACCTGCCACAGTATGTAGCATTTTTTCTTTTATTTCTTCTTTTCTTTGTTTTGTTTTTCAATCCAGTAGTGGGTAGAGTAAATTATTTGAAACTGGAATTACTTCCTTGTGGTTGTATGCCTCTGTAAATCAGTCAAGTTGCAGTTACAGGTAACATTTATGTCTGTCCAGACTCATTCGTAGCCATGATTGCTGACAATGCTTCAAATATTGATGTTGCTGCAAAGAAACTACAAATTCTAAAACTCTGATGCTTCACAAATACTTTCAGATCTATAAAATCAACACAGTTTCAGGGTGGACCCCCAAGATTAGTGTCACCAATTCAGTATCTGACCAAATGTCTCCCGTTCTGTTCCTGAGTTATGGTGTTAAATAATGGCCGGAAAACATGATGATGTCACAGTGAAGTTGACCTTTGAACTTTGGGATATAAAATGTCATCATTTTATCTTTTTATTCTATGAGACATAAGAGTATAAATTCCTGAATTATAGCCAAAAACATGTCTTGTGAGGTCACTTTGACCTTGACCTCGTGAAAATCTATTCATTCATTCATTTTCTGTAACCGCTTATCCTGTTAGGGGTTGCGGAAGGGCTGGAGCCTATCCCAGCTGACATTGGGCGAGAGGCAGGGTACACCCTGGACAGGTCGCCAGACTATCACAGGGCTGACCACTTCCTATTCAGTTCATCGTTGAGTCCAAGTGGACGTTTGTGCCAAATTTGAAAAAATTCCCTAAAGGTATTTTTGAGATACCGTGTTCAGGAGGATGAGATGGAGGTGAGGTCACAGTGACCTTGACCTTAGACCACCAAAATCTAATCAGCTCACCCTAGAGTCCAAGTAGACATTTGTGCCGAGATATGACGTTCAAGACAACGAGACGGACAGATGGATGGACTTCCTGAAAACACAATGGTTCCGGCTACAGCTATCACCTGCAGGGAGACGTAAAAATGCGCTGGTTTAGCTCTGATGCAGCCGCATTAATGTCCAGCCCACATTATCTAATTTGGCACAAACGTTCACTTGGATTCACACTGAACTCATTAGATTTTGGTGGTCAAAGGTCAAAGTCACTGTGACCTCATCAGTATCATTCTCATGAACGCAATATCTCATAAAGGCCTGAGGAAATTTTGTCAAATTGGGCACAAATGTCCACTCAGACTCAAGAATGAACTAATTAGAATTTGTGGTCAAAGGTCTCTGTAACCTTACAAAACATGTTTTTGGCCATAACAAAATTTCACATAATTGTCCCATAGGATAAAACAATGAAATGATGATATTTTATATCCAAAAGGTCAAAGGTCAGCTTCACTGTGGCATCATAATCGTCTGCAAATCTCTTTTCTGGCCATTAATGAGCAACAGAAGGGGAGACATTTGGTCAGATGCTGAATTGATGACACTAATCTTGGTTGTCCACATTGAAACTGTGCTGATTATAAAGATCTTCTGTGCTGTTGGGCTGAAAATGTGTGAAGCATCCGTGTTTTAGAATTTGTAGCTTCTTTGCAGCAACATCCACGGTGGAAGCAGTCTACTGTCATGGCCACATTGTTATTCTAAATTTTGTCACTAAGATTTTTTAATTTCTGTACTACTGTTTGGACAGTTAGTTAATCAGATAAAACAAGCATTTAGTGGTAAATTTTTCACAATTTTTTGACATTTCATTGCCAAAACAATTAACCGAGAAAATTAGAGGTAGATTAATCAGTCATGAAAATAATCCTTCAGGTGCAGACCTAAAATGCTCGGGGTTTGAGCTCCTCTCCCAACCTCTCTTTTCATTCTTCACTCAACCACTTTGTTCAACACTTTGAATGCATTTAATGTGAGACTGCCTGCGCATCATTACCCACATCTGAATGTTTATCGCTCCTCTATGACTGCTCAGATCATTCAGACCAGCTATAAACACTTTTGCCTTCAGACGCAGTCAAATGACACGTTTGAACTACTTCCCTTCAATCATACACTTGTCAGTACTCTGTATTAATCCTCAATCCCTTCACCTGATGATGCAAGCACGGCGGAGCAGCAGAAACCACATACTAAAGGAATACTTAAGTTAGACTTTAAAGGATAAGGCTGGCGATACACTTTTCAATGAAAAGACCAAAACCAACGATGCTATTGTCAATCTCTTAACGCTTCCAGAATAACCCAGCCTGTCTGTGGCACTCAGCCTCTTTGTTCCTGCTGACTAAAAAACCAGGTCTCCAGTGTATGTTTTCATTTTTTTTTTTTTAAACGGCTAAAGCAAAGTAATTCCCCAAAACAGCTGGACACTGTCGTTTTTAGGAAACACAACTTCAATAGGAGTAGATGGTGCATTTGTTGCAGTCTATTTTAAGCCGCAGATTTGGTGTGTTAGTGAGTATTTACGGCAGCAGAACGGTGCATGTGGGGTGACTCAACAAAAAATGACAGTGCCCATCTTCATCATAATGAAGAAATATGTCACCCAGTGCAACAGTGTGGCTCACTAATGCCTTTTTAATAGTGTTTGGGCAACAATGAAGGTCTGTGGCACAGAGGGATCTGCTATATCAGAGTTTGGCTACACGCGCAGTGTTAACAGTATAAATTCATCGCTGGTTTTAGTCTTTTTAATGGATTTGTTGAGGATTAAAAATGTAGAATATCACCAGACTTATCTCTTAACCAAAGGAAAACTTAAGTTTGAAACCTTGAAACCACGAAAAAGAAACTCGCAAAACAGCACAGCATTTAAAAATAACTACAAACGAAAACTATTCAACAAGGAAAACACAAATTAGACTTGCTGTATATTTTCATGTGCCTCATCAGGTGAATGATTTAGGGGAGTGATTTGACCCTGCCGACGAGATACAGAGAACACTTACAGACCTAATGGTGTTTCATTAAAATGTAAAACACCATGTCAAGTACACAGAGATAATGTTCGAAATCAGTAAAGTGGTTCTTTAAGTACTTTGTAATGCTAAATGCTTTTCAAACCAGAATCCACCAGGACAGTGTTAAACAAGAGGCACTAGAGCTGCATAATTTCCTGATACCAATCCAACTTTACAAAGGGGACTGAAGGAACAGGCATGTGCTTCAGTCGTGGCTCAAGTTGTCACAGGAGGACGATTTGTCCTCGTCTGAGAGCACCTGTCCACAGGCTGAAGCACAAGATGTAGTGCCGCGTGATTACTGCACCTTTGTTCAGCTGCATAATGTCCCACATAATCACCATGAAATATTAAACATAACCAGTTATTCTAATTAGGCCATTAATTGATCATATAATTGCATTAATTAGTGTTAATGGATTAAATATCATTATTACATTTACATAAATGTGCCACGGCGGCGAGACGGGAAAACAGCTGTGGGTGATGAATCTCATCTGTGTGTTCCTCATGGACAGAATGATGTAATATGGAGTTTGGTGGCAGAAACAAAGTGATGTAATGCAGTAAAGGGACATTCCACCCATTTTACTCATCAGTTAATTTGTACTAGTGAGTGCAACACAGACTGTAAAAACAACTGTCTTCTGTGGCTCTGGAGGAGCTTTGTTAAAGGGGCAGTTCACCCCAAAATCAAAATACATGTTTTCTTCTTACCTGTAGTGCTGTTTATCAGTCTAGATTGTTTTGGTGTGAGTTGCAGAGTGTTGGACAAATCAGACGTAGAGATGTCTGCCTTCTCTCTAGTCTAACGTAACTAGATGGCACTCGGCAATGTCTCTTTCCAGTAATCATGACTTTGTTACTCAAGATAATCCACAGACCTTGTTTTGAGCAGTTTAATGTTGGAACTATTTTCTTTCAACCAAACTACACCCACCAACTGTATCACTGCACAGAAGGAAGTGTGCATCTACTCATGGATGAGAGGTTTGTGCTTGAGACAGCACAAAATGTAAACATTTATGGCGTCCTCCTCGGCTGAGCTGTAACGTTAGCTAGCTCAGTGGTGCTAGCTGAGCTAGCCAGAGATGCTTCCTTCTGCATGGTGACAAAATTTGAGGGCCTAATTCAGTAGAAAGAAAATAGTACCTATATTAAAATTGCCCACAACAAGGTCTGTGGATTATCTTGAGTATCCATGTCATGATTTCTGGAAAAGACGTAGCTTTTAAGTTTTTCAAATGTATGTTTTCTGCGCACCAGAAGCCAGGTGCCATTTAATTCCACTATATTCAAGAGAAGGCAGACATCTCCACAGCCGATATCTCCAACACTCTGCAACTCACACCAAAAAAATCTAGACTGATAAATGGCACTACAGGTAAGAGGAAAAATATGTACTTTTGATTTTTCAAGGTGAACTGTCCCTTTAAGTCTAAGACAAAAACCTCTGGTGATGTCACAATGATCTATCACCAGGGTTGTCTCAGCTTTGGCATGGGCCCTTTAAATTCTTAACAGAAAGCCTGTGTTACAGACTGTGGACTTTAATCCACTTTGACATTTACAAGACAAGAAGGGTCTAATTGCATTATAGGAAATGCAGGTTTCAGCATTTTTGGACTCTCCGTACAAGGAACTAAAAGTTTGGCCTGCAGTCAAAACTTAGCAAAACATTGATTTAAACAGAAACGATGGTGCATTAAACACCCTGTTATATTACAGTGGGGTACAATTCAGTTCCATTTGAAGGGACTTTATTGGCAGGGGGAATATTTTCATTGCCAAAGCAAGTGAGAAATAAAAACAAAAATTGTATGTACGATAACTTATGATCTGCCTGGTTTATATACAGGTTGCTGCTGATTGCGTAACACCTTCCACATACCAAATGAAAGAAAACATAGCTCAAAGCCTGTTGGATACCGTTTCACGCTGTTTCGAGGTAACATGTCATTCAACCTGTAACCCGTAGCAAAATGGTGTAAAACATTTTGTGATTGAACATGTCCCAAAATATCTCTGCCTCTGCTGCATCGATTTTGACTGTTCTTTTTGGAGTCTGTCTGTTGCATGTTCCCAAACTTTATGTAGTCCAATACTAAACTGCTGGAGTACAACTTTGATTTTTAAGCTTTTGTTGCCAATCATCATTTTGCATTTAAATCATTGTATTTGCTCATGCCTCGTCAGGTCAAAGATTTAAAGCTACTCTTACCTTTCTTGCATTTCACACAGCACTTAGAAGAAATTTGAACATCCACAACTCCCGCCTCCCTCCAAAGTCCCATCCCCCTCCTGCTGCAACTCCACCTCCCTCCAAAGGCCTTCTCCTCTCCTCCTCCATTACGTCCTCATTATGTCTATAATAGACGTAGGCGTTGGCAAGGTAAGGTTAGATACACCGAAGAGGAGAGCGAGTGTAATGTTACAACACAGACAGTCAACACAACCCCGGAGTTTTAAAACTCAACCAGAGTCAGTGATGACTGATGAGTTTTAGAATAAGGTTACAGTGCTAACGTTAGATAGTAAGTAAGTAAGTAAGTAGATTTTGCCCGAATCAGCCAGTAGTGAGTGACACATCCGTCCCATTGGGAATCAGCCAGTAGTGAGTGACACATCCGTCCCATTGGTGTCACTGTTTGTTGGCACGGAACATTTTTCACATTCATCAAAGACATTTGTCAGTGTTGTTATTTCTGTGCTTGAACTTGATGTTCGATATTGATAAAGCTTGTACAGCTACGTCAATCTCATCTACACATTTTAGCCATTTTTCAGTTGTTCCCTTCTTATTTGGCCAGTTGGTGGAAATAGCTGTAAACAGGCACACTACCTGAGATGTAGGCAGTGATTGTGAGCTCTGGGATCAGACTACATTTTGCATTTGTGTTTCAAAACTGAAACAGGAAGATGTCGGTCAGAGGAGACAGAGATAATGGGCCATCAATAGCAGCCTCGAGAAATCATTGCTGTGTTTTGAGTAGATAAGTGGTGTTGTTGCCATCAAGAGGATGTGGTTGGTCCTTGAGAATTAGCAGTTCATTGTAAACAACCACACAATCGCTGAGTATCTGAGTTAGGTGTGTAAAAAAGGCAGATTAAGCCCATTTTACTCGTCAGTGTCGCTTTACTGCTCTCACCTTTTTCAGCCGTCCACTCCTGGTCCCCAGGAAGATCACACTGTGTCCATTGTAGACGTAGGAGGTGACAGAGGTCAGCCTGTCCCTGCTCTCAGTGTACAGCGTCCGACCTGACACCAGCTGGGAACCCCCCAGGGGCTGGTTTATATCCAGGCCACAGAAGTGATCATCAATAGGAACAGGCTGCATCGAGAAAGGAAGGGATGGAGAGTTGGGAGTTGGGTGTAAAGATTAAGAAGGCATTGAGAGTACAGAGGTGTTTTTTTTGTTTTTGTGAAGGTGAGGTGAAGAAAATAAAAGAGGTGAAAAGAGGGAGGGATTAAAAGAAAGGGAAGAGAGTGAGATGAAGGAGGAGTGAGGATGACAGATGTAAGGAGAGGAGGTGGAGGTAACGAGAAAGAGGGAAGAGCATAAGTGGGAGCCAGAGAAATGACTGATATCAGTGTAGACACATGTGAATACAAGAGTAGAACTCAAACTGACCCGTGGCAAGCCTAACATGCATTAAGTGCTCAATTTTCAGGTTTAAAAATGGTTACTTCAAAAGGGTTTGGGCTGCAGCGTTTATCAACAAGCCTCGGAGCGGGCAAATTTTGCGGAGCAGACTAATTGCTGATGGCAAACACGAGAAGCGCTGTGTATTTTTGCGCCTGTTTCTGTGATTTTTAGATCACTTCATCTGACATCACACAAACACACAGCACAAGAGATGTCAGGTTTTGATTAAGCATCAAAGGGAGGCGCATGCTTTGCAGTCCTGTTACATCTACTAACAGGCACCTCAAACATTTGCTAATTGCCTGTCACTCAGACTATAAATCTACCTTTTTAGGGCAGCTAATTTCTTATTTCACATCCTCCACTTCTTATGTATATTAGTCCTTACTGTGGGTTTTCTTTCATCAAGCAATGTGCCTCAGCTTTACTGAATGTGATCAGTGAAGTGAAATGGGTGTAAACAAACTTCATATTTCACCCAAAATAAGCAATTTTCTTTTTGACTAGAGCACTCAACTTTTTTCTTTTGAAAATATTGTATGCGTACGTGAATATTTATCATTTCAGTATTTGTTTTAATGGTTGCATTTCTTACAAATTGCTGCTAAATCTCTAGTCTGATAGTTAGAATTTCTGTTGTATACTATAGTATGTCTATTATAACCCCTTGGAAATGAGCAGCAGAAATGTAAGGGATTCATCTTATGGACAGACATTCAACGTCTCCAGAGGATGAATTCTACTGACTTATGTGATAGAGCTAAAGCTGGGTATTGGCCTGTAATTCCTCAAGATATTAACTGAAATAACGCAGTACCAGGCATCAAAATTTCAAATGATACCTGCATTCGATCCTTTTTGCGTCAGGGGTCTGATGGCGAACCATCCTGACTGCCCACCAGATCGGCAAACTTTCTGTTGCTGCCGTCACTACAGCCACTATTCTCCAAGCAAACAGTCAGTTTAACATCTGCCCAGTTAGCGTGAGCTAACACAGCAGCAATGACTAGCATCCATCACCGAGCTGTTAAGTGGTTCCAACAAACTCACCCTAAAACTGCTACATGTAGCTATATGCTAATGTCATGGACATTTTTGTCATCTTTTTTTCAAATTTTGGATCATATTCCAGCTGGAACATGTACAGTTGTGTTAAGAAATATTTACTTGTCATTCTTAACTTAAGAAAGTGCTGCTAAGAAATTAACAACATCAGTGACCAAGTTTACATGCTAATGTCAGGAAGACATGTAAACTTGGTCACTGATGTTGTTAATTTCTCCCTGTTGTCGGCTCATATTCCTGTTGGAACATGTCCACTTGTGTTAAGAAGCATTTATTTGTTATTTTTAACTTTAGAAAGTGCTGCTATACACAGTAATTCCCTGGCTACAGGTACACTGCTACATGTAGCTACATGCTAACATCAGGGAAACATCTAAACTCGGTCACTGATGTTGTTGATTTCTTCTCGTTTTCGGATCGTATTCCTGCTAGAACATGTCCACTTGTGTTAAGAAGCATTTATTTGTTATTCTTTTAACTTTAGAAAGTGCTGCTACACAGTAATTCCCTGGCTACAGGTACACTGCTACATGTAGCTATATGCTAATGTAAGGTAAACATGTAAACTTGGTTGGTTACAAACAATATGAGGAAAATAAAGCCTTTTTTTTACCATTAAAGCCTGTGAACATGTCCTAGTAGTATGTTTGTGTCATCCAGGTCATGGTAACCTTAAGCGCCATATCGCAGGTAACTGGGCCAGCTGAATGAACTGAAGAAGCCTCTTGGATGAGAGGTGAAACGTCTTTAAGAAACTCAAGTAAGTCCAGTTGCCTAAACCTATAATACAATATTTACTTGACAATGAGCATAATAGATCCCCTTTACAATAGACATGTATACCAGTCTTCACACAGGAAGGAAAATAATTGTTATCAGTGTCGGCCTCAAAAAGCTGTATCAGTGCCTCTCTAGATTCACTTAGCTGTTGATCTTTCACTGAGTAATTAATGATGTAACCAAGCACAGTATCTAATGAAATCTTAACAAAGCTGAACCACTGCATTTAATTTACAGTCCATTTTAGATATAAAGTCCTTTGGTTAACTGCACAGTGAGTTAATTATTGCATTATTATGTGTCTCTGTCCGCCCTCAGTTGCTTTTATGAATAGCATTACATCTTACTTGTTTGATGGCATGGTGGAATCAAAGCACATGTTGTGAACCACCAGAGCAATGGATGCGATGAATATCATTGTTTTCATGGTTCGCTTTCAACTTGTTTCCATGAAAGCCGCTCATTATGTAGAATTATAGCTTTCACAAAGGAACAGACTTGGACATTTACAAGAAAGCCCTTTTCTCAAGATCAAGAACAGGTCTCAGAGGGTTCAGATACTGCTGACAGCGACAAGAGGAGAAGGAAGGGGATGGGAGGTGGAGGGGGGGGGGGGCGAGTGGGGAGAGAGAGGGGGGGGAGAAGGCGGGAGTCAGTGCCCACACCCCTGAATGAAATCAAAGCTCCATACAAAACTCCTCTGATTAGCATTGTGGAATTAATCTCCTCCAGCTCTTCTGCTCTCGGAGGATCCTGAAAACCTGAATTATGTCTTCAGCCCAGCTCTGGCTGCCTATTAGCTATTTAGGCTTCAGTCATGGCCGTGGATAATCAAAGACCCAACTTTCAGCCAATCTATATTAATGCTGCTCACCACCATGCGGGTTTCATAGTTGGTCTAAATGTGAGTGTGTCAAAGAAGGCTAAATCTCTGTGTAGTCCACCTACCGCCTTGGTGCACTGCACGTCCTTTCCCAGGAGCCAGTGCAGCTCTAGGTTTCCCTCTCCCTGGTAGCAGGACTGCAGCCGCTCCTTGATGCGTGTGTTGATGTCTTGGATGGTGAAGACGCAGAGAGCGGAGTGATCTGGAGGGTCGTGGCACTGCTTCTGTCCCTTGGAGAACACGGCAAAGAGCACATCCTCCTGAGCACTGATGTTAAGCGACTTTGCCAGAACCCTGCCGGCCTTGGACAGGTAAGCTGCCTGCAGCAGGCGGTACTCCTCGCCTTTGTGTACGCACCCCACAGGAAGCGACACATACGAGTGGAACTTCTTGTCACCTTTGCAGAGGCGGATGATGCGAGAGGTGTAAAACAGGTCGCCAGGGGAGCCGCCAGCAGGCATCCCATTTTCTGGCGTCTCCGGCTGCACGGTCATGAAGTAGACGAAGCTGCCGCTGGCAAAGCCGTAGATGTAGTAGATGTCAAAGTGTGGGACAAGAGCCAGTGTGTCTGAGGGGATTTTAATGAGAGAGGAGACAAAGTCAGTGTGGAGCTCGTAGTCCAGCATGGCAGAGGATTCTGGGTCGCGAGGCAGCTTGCGGCTGGAGATAGTTGGGAAGTAGTCCTGTTTGCCGCCGACAGCAGTGCCGATGTACAGAGTGGCATCCTGACCCTGCGAGGGCACAACGACCCCGTACATCGTCCCTGTCTGGTTGTCACTGGACAGGTAGTGTTCTTTCTTGTGTGTGGGCTCCACGAGGATGAACAAGTCGTCCAGCCTCATCAGCTTGCAGACGCCCTGGTAGAGACTGCCGCAGGCCAGCAGCCGGTTGTGAGAGTAGTCGATGAGCAACAGTTTGTTAACGTTGTCAGTAGAGGCAAGAGGCTCAGAGCAGGGCTGGACAATCAGCGGAGGGTAACAAGCTTTGTTGTCATACTCTGGCCCCGTATCATGGGACACCAGGAGGGTGAGATTAGCCGACAACTTGTAGATTCGGTTGACGGCTCCGATGTACAGAGCCCCAGTGGACTGATGCACAGTCAGGTGGTTCAGAGACCATTCCCTCCTCTCTGATTGGAAGGTGTTCACAGTCTGTCCGACAATCATCTTTTGATTCACAGAGATTAGAGTCAATAGCCACAGTGCCAGAGGCCATGACATGACCTTTAGACGGCGGTGACCTTTAGTGAGGCCGCAGTAAGTCCATCCTTTATCCAAGCACGTTCCCATCCCCGCGGGGCTCCTAAAAAATACTCAGACGAAACACCTGGGATCACTAAGGAGCAGGATCGCACTGAAAGAGATGAGCTGAAGAGCGGTCTCGTCCTTCTTAAGTGATCTTCACATCATTCTGAAAGAGAAAACAAACACAATTGTTTAAACACAAAAGTTCCTTGATTCCTTTGAAAGCAAAAAAATGCTTTGAGGGTATCATTAGACACTTCATCTGAAAACCTAGAAATACATGTGCTTGTTTTCCCCTCTGTCTCTGCTTAGTCAGACACATGAGACATCAAAGAAACAAGTAATCATTTGTTCAAACTGTCTCCCCATATTTACTAGCCCGAGAGATGGTCCAATATTCCCCCTATCAACAGGGGGGCTCATTATATTCGCCTCTCTGTAAGAGAGAACTAACTGTGGCCTATTACTTGAACAAAGCAGTGACACACTGTAGCTGAGCCTTCCCTCTGTTTGGGTGGCTAATTAAATGATCCAAATGTATTAATTATGCGTCCATATTTTGGGCTCCCTGTTTTCCTTTCTCCCCTCTGCCTTGTTCGCTTAAATGGTTGAATCCAGGAGGAATTAATCACTCTCCACTGCGGCCGACATTCCTAAATTAATCAGGCTTTTTCTAGGGATGGCAGGGAGTCATTAGAGATTCAGAGCCAGGCAGCATCAACCCTCACACTTCCCTGTTTAATTTCATTAGCATATTTTATGTAGATATTTCCAGGGGACAAACAATGTCCCTCAAACACATGACGAGCTGAAGGATGGATGAGTTAGACACATGGCAAAGGATGCTTGGTGTATTTATGGTTTTTCTCCCGCTGTCACAACTCTTGTGTGATGTATGTTTTTGTTTGATGCGAGGCGTTTCTCATATAGATGAGCTCATTGGGAACAAAAAGGAGGGTTTTTATCCCAAAATAAAGACAGATGTTTAGTGAAGGCAACACAAGCATCGTAGATAAAGTGGCTTCACATACACCGTTACTTCATCGTAGTCCATTAATGGAGTCATAAAACTGCCTGCATAGGAGGACGGACCATAAATTAGGACACCTACATCACCCTAAATCCTGCCTGTGTGGCACCAGAAGCTTCTCCAATCTGGCTCCTAAAGGCTCTTTCTATCTTCCTGTCTGTCCTCCCCAGCAGCTCCTTCACGCTCCTCTAATAATACTTTTTTTTTTTTTTAAATCATTGAAGCATTGGAGTCCCCTACGGAGAGGTCATGGCCCCACTGATACAATTCCCGACCCCCGACTGGCTCCTGTGGGGGAAATAATTGGAGGGCAATATAATACTGACCCTTAAAGACAGTAATATTATATCACTGTCTTTAAGGGTCTGGGGTGCACTAATTTTTTTAACCAGCGCAGAGGTATCTTGTTACACGAGACCAGTGGTTCCCGACATTTATTTGAGGAACCCTTTTTCTATCATTAAGTAAACTGACGACCCCTGACCCCATAAACATATTTAATGGATTTTTCATGTTACATTCAATGGATATAAATAGCAGTACAGAGCAACTGTCCCATTAAACCGAACAGTAAACACAATAACTGCAGGAAGTTTGTGTGAAACAAGCAATTTGGATGAATTTTGATGAGTTTATTTCCTGTAAATATTTTCTCAGATATGAGTTTTCCTGATATTTTGAGATTTTTTTTTTAATACAATCCTCTGTTTGTATATTGTATTTCCTATTTTATCAATCTTACATACTTTATGGGACTTTTTCCCCGCAAATTCTGTCTTTCCTCTTTAGCTCTTTGGTTGTTTTTCCTGCGTACATTTCTAATGCAGGACAAGGCTTATGTTCAGGTCTTCACTTTGCCCTCATCTATAATCTAAATTATAGATGACTAGACTAATTTCATTTAGTTTATTTCACAGAAATGAATGAAATGCTGAGATATAGGCCTACTGTATATATTTTTTTTAAAGTTTTCTCACACGCTTTAAAATCAAGAAGGCCTCCTGACCCCCTGTGAAGCTTAGATGACCCCCAATGGGGGTCGCGACCCCCCAGGTTGGAAACCAGTGAACTAGACAACCTAAGGCAGGGATAGGAGGCAATCTGAGGCTCAGGAGCCACATGCTGCTCTATGGCTAAGTGGCTCCCTGTGGGTTTGACAAAAATATAAATCAATGACATTAATTTTTTAACATTGTAATTTTCATTTATTGTTGTTGTAGCTTTAAAGTGATTCTTAAATGTTCCAATGTAAAAAAGTGTAGCCTGTACACTAAATAAAAAAATGTTTTTATATCTCGTCAACTACATGCATCCTGCACGCCTTTTCCTAAAATCTCAATAGCAATAGATAGTCTTAAGTGTCCTTAGTAGGGCTAGCTATTGATTCCAAATCCAAAAAAGAAAACATCTCTAAGGAAAATAGAGTATTTTGTAATGAGTGGACAGATATGTTTGCTTTTACCACCAACGCTGCAAAGTTTAAGTATCAAATAATCATAAACAGCTCACTGCAGAGTAGCTACTTTGTTGTAAAACATATTAATGAATGCTCATTTAGGCCTATTAAGAATGTCTATAGGCTAATTTAGACTGAATAGGCTGTGTTGTCGTCACTATAAGGCACAAATATGTACTGCGGCTCCGGGCAGATTTTTTAAATGTTTTTTGGGGGTAAAATGGCTCGTTGATAGCAAAGGTTGCTGCCCCCTGAACTAAGGCGATTATTGGTATCAGTCATGTTGACATAACTTATCCAGAAGGGTTTAGGTAACTTTGTTTCTGGCATTAGTCTGAGCAGGTCAAATAATTAGTAGCATTGACAGTAAAATAAGAAACCAAGTTTGCAGTCCCTTTGCTGTCATATTGACAGTTTTCCACTAGCAACTTCCTAAAATTCAGTTATGGCTTTTGGTTTTGGTGTACCACCCCAAAATTTTCAGTGGCCCCATCTGGCCACCCCTCTGACAAATTTCAGGGGGCACCACTGCTTTCAAACCCTTTCACTGAAATGCCTCTTAATTTCCTCTAGAGATACCCTGCCAAAAACTAGAAGCCTTTCAACTGTCCTTTTTTGGCTGGAGCTAAAGTAAACACAGCGTTTTCTCAGTGAGACTTCCCGGTATAAGTAAAGGTTAAATGAAGACAGCCGTGTCAGATCCTAATACGGGGGTCATGATGCGGTGGGTGCTCTCCATTGGCTGACCAACAGGATGTCCGGCTGAGTTGAGTGGGAGCCAGGGATGGAGCGGATGGACTGACACAGAGCCGGCTGGGCCGACTCCAGCTCCACTCCAGCATCTCCTGTCCATCTGTCCCCGCCACGCTCACACCGGGGGAGAAGTCACTCGAGTGTCTCGACCTACTCTGCTCAATTTGGCAGGCTCAGTGTGAGCAACTCTACCCATAATTGGCCACCAAAGAGTAACATCTGACGTGCGCTGAATTGCTGAATTTGAAGTACAATATTTACTTTTCTTCAAATATAACATGGCATTTACTCAGACCTGTGTGAATCATCTTAGTCACACTCTGCGTATCTCTGTCTTTATCTGTCTCTGCTTTAAATGTTAGATGACAGAAGCTTCTTTTCTTTTCTTGACCGCCTTTTTTCCCGACTGTACACAAAAATTGTGCCTGCTTTTATTAGTTTTCAGAAAGCTGAGAGCTGGCAGGACATGTTGGCTCTAATATTTTACAGCTTCTTTATTTTGTGCTAAACGGTGTCCAGCAAATTCCTCCTTGAAAATCCCTCAATCGTCTGCTTTGCAAGCTGATGAGTCGCTGAACCAGTTTCTGCGTTGATGTAACCATGATTTTCTATCATTTGTCCTTTTCATGCGAGAGCCCCATATGAAAAGGGTATTGAGGCATTTTGAAATATTTCAGAGGAAGCAGCGGCAGTCCTTTATTTTCTACGGCTACTGGGTAAACTGAAATATAAACTCTTAGAAGCATTCATGCGTTTGTTTTTTGGTAAACCAAACTGCTTAAACCGGTGGTCACTGGAAACCTTTACTCCCCGGAGTGCAAACCTTTCTTCTTCTTTTTGATGCAAGCTTTTAGTGTGAAAGGGGAAGCTGGAACGGGATGTAATGCATTAAAGAGCTGTCTGAAAGTGGGCGGCTTATATCACAAAAATCTGACTCAATCTTTTGTGCATATTCTTGAGCTGCCACAAAAAAACGCAGAAAGGTGATTTTGAGTTTACCAATGCAACTAAGGTTGTCTCTACGTTGCGCTGTCCAACAGAATCCCATTACTTTAATTCTTTTTTTTAACTCACACTGCAAACTTCCCAGTGAAGACCTTCAGTGTACTCTGCATAGACGTCTTATCAGAGCCTGAAGTGCTGTCCTTTTCTCAACTAGAAATAATTAAGAAGACAGCCGCTTCATGTCCGACAGCAAATATCAGACCATATGATATTTGCAAAGCCAGGTTTGAATCTGGCATGACCTTAAACAACAGACACCAGCAGTGCCACCCAGAGGTTAATTCGGTGTTGAGAATCCCCACTCAAACCCCCGAGAGGAATTACAAAACGTGGAGGAAAAACAAGACGAGAAAATAGGAAGCCCTGGTGGCAAACGAAGCCAAGCAGGCAAGCAGGCGAGCAGCAGCCTCATCGTTTCATCCATTTCTGTTCTCCCGGCTTTGGTCACGTCTAAGGCGTACAGTCATGCTGCTCAGTGTTTACCCTGGATTATAGAGACAACTCTTTGCCCTGCGCAGTCCTCCCTGCTGAATTCTCCGCCTCGCCACTCAGACACGCTCCAGCCCAGACGTGACTCATTCACACTCACACACAGGAGCGTGCTTTTTTTTTTTTTTTTTTTTGTGCAGAGGCCTCTGGGGACGCGAGCTCTCAGCGGGCACCAATCGCAGCGCAGATGAGGGAGAAGACAGCCTCTTGTGCTCCACAAACACGACCCTGTGACCTGGATGGAGATCAGTGAAACCAAATCCATCCTTTGGGTTCAGCTTTTATTGGGGTGAAATGCTGTCATAGCTTCTGTAGCGCCGTGTTCGGCATAATTCATGGGACAGAAGGGATGGTTAGCTTTTTTTATCTCTTGTTTGTTTGACCCATCTGCCATCAGAGATGAACTAAAATGTTCATGGGAGATATTTCTTTGTATGGCTGTCCGTGTGCATCGTTTTCACATTTTCCTCGGGGTAAATACACAAACTGTGGTAAGTTTTGTTAAAATTCAAAGAGCTGACTGTTTTTTGGCTTTTTTTTTTTCTTTGCAGTGAAGATTACACCTTTGTGGGCAGAGACATAATGCGCTTAAAGAAGTATTACACTGCTAGAAACATAGTCTTTTCATAAAACTGGGCTGTCTGTGCAGCAGAAAGATGCAAGTACTTTCGAAGTTGGTGCTACATGACAGAGAAAAAAGGCTGTGGCATTTGCTTTTGCTCAAGAGCACTGGACTAATAAACGCCTCTGCTGGTGGGTGACGTAGTATGAGCTTGGGTGTTTTTCCACAGGAAACAATATGGCAGCTAACTGGTAACAAACAATCACGAATTGACCCTTCCCTAAGTCCCGCCCCATTGTGATGGTCCAACAAGCTGTCAGAGTAAGCATGGAGCCCACACTGTGACTAACTGCACTCCTTAAGGAAATATTATTATGCTTTTGGAAAAATGAAAGAGAGAGAGAGAAGCAGACAGAGGGGTCTACAGTCTGTGTTTGAAGGATATATCCAGGATGTCAAACTGACTCAGCAGCAACAACAGGTTAAAAAGACAAAGACAGTTAGAAGCTAAAGCCGAACTATAGGCTACAGATCACAGTGTAAAAGTGAACCACCACAT
>NC_065529.1:39843745-39894177 GCF_006386435.1 Epinephelus moara | reverse complement strand
TAGCTAACCCTACACTTTTCAGGGTTTGATTTTGGTTTTGGAACAGGGAAGAAACATATATCTTTTTCCAACCTCTCCAGGTAACGAGTATCATTAATACACGACGTGCCCCAGGCACAACATTTAGCTCCAAATCCACAAAACCAGCCTTAAAATGAAGGAAATCTGAAACGACTGTGTTAGAGTCAATGGAGCACAGCTGTGCTGTTGTCCGACCCTGGTCTTAGCCGGCCCGATGCTACATTACAATTGGCCAGTCTGCGTCTGGGGGTGGGACTTAGCAAAAGGTCAGTTACTGTAAGCCACAATATGTTTCTGTAAACATTTGAGGCAAGAAATAGGCAACACAGTAACAGGATCTTGATACATATTTTATCAGTGCTGCGTAGTTTTACTGTTTGATCTCAGTTTTTTCAGCCTCCATTTTTACCACCTCCTGTTCACAAATTCTCGTATTACAGCTAAACCGTGCACTAAAATATGTTTCTGAAAACATTTTAGGTGAGACATAGACAATACAGTTAGAGAATCTTGGTTTATATTTGATCAGCACTGCCTAGTTTTACAGTTTGATCTGAGTTTGAGTGTGAGAGGGGTGGCTCTGTCTCTTGGTCTGCGTCTATACTCTTTGTGTCCATGTTAGGGGGCACATGAAAATCCGGAAGTATAATCTGTAGTTGGAGCAACACCCCTAGAGCCAGCAAAAATCCGCCAGATGACGTGAAAAGCTTCATCTGGCAGATTTGAGCTGGGTGATGAGCTGTGAGATCTGGGTACTGGTCAGATGGAGGAAAGTTTACCACAGTTCATTTACACATAGTACCCACATACTTATGTTACAAAGTTGGTTGAAAATCAGCAAAGTGTCCCTTTAAAAAACTGATAGACCCCAGTGGAAATGTCAAAAAAGCATAACTATCTGTACTCTTGAAGCGTTCACATTTTGAAGATAAGATGCAATAAGATGGCACAGCACGATCCTTTCACTTTAAAGACAGATTCAGCAACAACAGCACAACAGTTCAATTTTATGTTGTTTACATTTTGGATTATAGATTTGTGTGAGATCGGGAAAGCTGTCGACAGACTGTGCCGTGATCCGTCTAAAGGTCAGGAGAAACATCTCTGTTCTCACACTTAGTCAACAAAGGGAGTCATTGTCACTGACATCAGAGGTGATAAAAGATATTTTTTTGTTGCTGTTGTTTTTTGTGGCCTAGATTTATACGGCTGCACAAAGCAATAACAGTATAAGACCACGGGGGCGGAAAAGTGTCTGAGCTACAATAGTCATAACAGCTTCTGTCCTCATGATTTCAAGCCGGCTGGGCAGAGACGCACAGGGCTTTTTTGTGTCAGTAGGTTTTCCAGGATGGGGCGGCTGATGGAAGCTGAAAGTCAGTTTATAAAGTTCATTCTTGGAGATCATTTCAGATTTGGGGGAAAAAGTCTTGGCTGCAGCTCTTCTTGGTAATGTACTGTACAATATTTGCACTTATAGTGTGTGACCTCACATGCCCTGATGGGATACTTTTGTCCAGGGTTTTCCTGCAAACACACACGGACGAGTCATCGCGGGGGGAGGGACAGCGTTGTACACATTACACATGAATGAGCTGGGAGGGCGCCAGCCGCAACAGAACTTGACTTCCAAATGAATAAATGAAGGCAATTAGTAGATCTGTTTACAATGTTGTGGAGACAGAAGTAGGTCAAACGTGGCGGAGACAGGAGGGAGGAGGGAGCCAGCGAGCAAGCCAGAGCCAGGGGCTGTCGCTGGTACCTACAGTGATGAGTCGGGGAATTAGGACATGAAAATGCCGTCTTTATTAAGGATGACTTATAAATGAATGTCATACTGAATCACAAGGGACCGGTGGGGTTTATGAGGAAAAAGCAATGTTTTGTGATCAGTCCACCGTGTTATCTGAGGCTGCGTTGTGCAGGGGCAGCCCAGGGCGGTTGGCCCCTCCTCGCAAGGCCCCTCCTCAGAAAGGCAGACTCGGGCCTCGGAGGGCATTATGTGTAGCGTGGATGCTCACACTGCAGATACCCACAGGATATCTCCGCTTTGATGCCGCACAGTGAAATTTTGTGACAGTTGGCCTGTGGTTAATTTTCATCATTATGTTCTGCAGTGTAAATTCAAACAGCAGTGTTTCCCCCAGACATTTCTCTCAATCAGGGGGGTGAAAAAAAAAATCTTACAACCAGTATTTAGATGAATGATAAAAACACTTTGTGATGCTCTCTGGAAATGTGTAAATTCTAGTTTTGTTGGCAGCTTTTCTGGCAAGTCTGTGTGTCCCGGCATGAGTTTATATGAACACAAACGAACGGTAATTGCCTTTTTTCCATACTTGTTGTTTAGTTTATTGGTCAGCGCAGATATTGCACACTTTAGGACTCTCCAGCCGGCCACTAATCTTGATGGTAGCGGAGGGTGTCTGCGGGGAACAGTAAAACAGCACTATGTCATCGCAACACGCTCTGCTCCTAATAACTGCAGGATGCTGGCGAGGGACCTGGGCAGAGGCAAATGTGACATAGGGGACCAATTCCAACACATCACCACAACACAGTCAGCAGCCTCCTCTGCAATGCATGCCATTATCTTAGGGCGCATGCATTATACATGCAGATACAGTACTATATCTGAAATTGCTGTTAAGAGCAGGGACCAGATGAAGGGCGCTGCTGCCACAGTCAGATTTACCCATGCATGCCTTTCTCCTCCCTTCCCTCTTCTCAGTTCTGTCTCCCCTTCCATAAATCTCATTGTCGGTCTTCCCTGGTTAATGGTGACCTCAAGCAGGCTCCTCTCAACTGCTGAAGCCCTCGTGTTGCATGTATGATGAGCATAGAGGGGAAAGTCAAAGTGACCTCCAGCACTGTGATGAAAACCCATGCAGCTCGAGTGCAATAGAGGGGTCTTCTATAATTCAGCGACCGCATGAAGAAGACAGAGCGAGCAGCGTTGTCTTTGGAACTGCACAGCATGTGCGCGTGAGCCGTGCTGCAGCGGCTGCCCAGCACCCCTCATCCTTAATGTCGCTTAAGTGCAAGAAGAAGAACAAGGGGTAAACAGAGGAGTCCGACCAGGGCTCTGAGTGATCTGTGGACGGTGCAGCTGAGGGGAATAGAGAATGAGGGTGGTGAAATGTGAGCTGTACTCTCTAGCCCAGAGACAAGTACAGAACAGCTCTCCAGTTGTGTTTTTTTTTTGTTCTCTAAAAGCACTCTAGCCATTTTTCTTCGGCTCAAGCCTGGTATTCAACCTCTAGCATGGCTGTAATTTTACTGTCTGCTCCCATCTTCAGAGTTTCTGTCTTTTTTGTCTGAGTTGACATTGTTCTCTTTCTCGAGAACAAAGCTATATTTCAGCTCAGACTGATACAGATGTGCAGGGCTATATTGCTTTTACATGCATAAATCATGGAGGCCTGACAGGGAACATGCATTACATTTGGCAGAGGCTAGACCCCGGCAAGTGTATGAATGAGAGAGAAATAATCAAACACAGTGATGCAGAGCATTCATGTGAAGCTGCGAAGCACATATGTCCATAATTCCCACACCACTGCACACAGAAATCAAAGAACTTATTCCAAAGAAGCCTGTATGTTTCCTCGGCTTCCTCCCTCTTTGCCCATATGGCTTTGTGGGGCGGAGGATGCCAAGGTTGGAGGTAGCTGGCACGAATAATTACGATCAAAGAAATTACAATGCAAAAGGAACAGCTGCTACCTCCACTGCTGACAAATCACTGCGAGCAAGAGGAGACGGCAATAGACAGCGAGCGGGGGAGAGAGAAACAGCAAAGAGGAGGAGAGACGGTGCATGTTCTACTATTCGACAACTTTCCCTCTAAGTATCTGCTGCTCCAAAACCCATTTAACATTTAATCCGCAGTGCAAATAAGGCCTTTGGTGGCCATTCACCCAAAAGCTGTACAAATACAAGCATCTGCCCAGATTATCTCAGCCTGTCTCCATGGTCGGCCCGGCCCGGCTTGTCCCTAATTCCAACCAACTCTGAAACTCTATCCAGTCTCCAAAGTCTCTGAATGTGATTTTGGGCAAATCCGTAGAAATTTGCTCAATGTTCAGAAATAGACATCGCCTGGTTAAAAGTACAGCACCCTAGTGGGCCAGAGGTCTACCAGGACTACAAACACAGGTGAATTTCACTTAAATAGAAATTGACTGGAAGGCAAAAGGGACGCAGGTTTAAAATCTTTTTAACAAATGCTCCTAAAGCGATAACGCATACTGGGGAAACCAGCGAAGAATTTACTCCGCTAAAAACATTTCCCATCGCTACAACCTGTCCTCCTTGATAAGACTTGATCCTCAAGTTAATATTGAATTCTCCAAGTCTATTAAGTTCGTCCAGTCCCACCTGGTTTGTGGCTGCCAAAGGCTGAACATGGCTCGTCTCAGATGTAGTCCAGGTGCTCTGGGCTTTTGGGACATGTTGTAGGTAACTGATTACTTACACTCTTTCTAAGATCAGCCCTCGAACTCATCCAGTGTTGTGACTCTAATATTCCCAACCCAGTTCAAATGTTATCACCCAGTTAAGTGAGCGTTATTAGAGGTTAGCAGTGTCGTAGATATGGGTTAGAAGCATGGATAGATTACTGAACGGGCCTACTGGCTACAGGCCAAGGCGCCCAAAGTGTCAGGGGCCCCTTCTGGCCTCAACCTGCAAAACATCACTAAAAATTAAAACATACTGAACAGGAAGAGATACAAAAAGAGACAAAACCACAAGAAAGTCTGTGTGTCCTGGTCCTGCGTAGGAAAGGTGGTGGGGCCTTTTGCATATCTGTGCCTAAGGACCCATTGTGTTATAATCCGTCCATTGTTAGAAGGGTCCTGTTACACCGAATAGGGTGTTCAGAATGTTGTTATCAGTGTATAAAATTGCCGTGTTTATTGTTATGTGGCGACAGAGGACTTAAAATGACGGAGTGCTGGTATGAAGAATGAGAAAGTCCACATAGAGAGGTTGGTTGGAGGGGCGTTTGGGTCAGCACAGGACTTTCACGCAGGAAACCACTGTTTGTGTCCCATGTGAAACCAAAAGGCAACATTAACTTATTTCAGTATGTGACGTACTTACAGTATTTTAAGTCAAACCATTATGTTTTTTTCTAAGCCTTTGATGTAGAAGACGAAAGCGGGATTACTACTTGTGTTGTGAGCATTTATTTACTGATTTACTGATGGTGTGTCTGTGTCACTCTGCAGTTACACCTCCAAAACACTAGTTGGTGGTGGAGGTTTCTGTGAAGTGCTGTAAAGTTTAGTTGATTCAAAACACACATTAAACACACATTAAACATGGCTTAATAGAGACGTTTTCAAACACAAGTACACAAATCAGCTTCACTATAACTCCCAGCATTCACAGACAAAGCACTTGTCTTTATCTGGACACATTTTCCCCACAAATACAACATGCTAATATTTAGTTAATATTTAGTTATTTAGTTATATATAGTTATTAGCAGAAGCCTATGGCATTTTACATTGTATAAATTAGCCTAGCAGTTAGCGGACATTTCCTCTACTCACATGATGCCAGCGACAACAGCAACATTTAACAAAATTCAGCTCCGTTACAACTCACAAGGTTCACTGACAAAACAACTGTCTTACACTAAATACGTTTTTCGAATAAGTATAACATGCTAACGTTATTAGTACAAGCCAGTGGCCTTTATATTGTTTAAATTAGCTTAGCAACTAGCAGTGATTTCCTTTGCTCATTTGAAGCCAGGATAAATCACACACAAGACGTAAAATGCTATTTTTGTGGAGGCTTTATTGTCTGTCACAATTTATTGTTTCTTATCTGTGAAACGGCGTAGGCGCTACGTCAACGCTGTTCAACGCCATAGTATAAATCCTGCTAAACTTGGAGAGAAGTGCTGATCACTGGCAGTAGACTTGAAGGTAGCAAACAAGTGTGTCTGTGATCACATGTATTTCTCTTTTATTAAGGTGACGTTTCGGCTCTCAGGCCTTCTTCAAGATCCAGATCCAAAGATTACCTTTGTTTTCTCAGCCTAACTGCGTAGTCTTTGCACCTGAACCTAACAAAAGTTGAAACCTACTAACACTGCTCCCAATGCTGCCTTCTTGGCCAGGTCCCTCTTGAAAAAGAGATTCTTAATCTCAATGAGGCAAACCTGGATAAAGGTTAAAAAAAAAAAAAGGCAACAGGTATTAATGCATTGATAAGACGTTTTGAACATACTAGCAGGTCAGTGTAGCAGGACCCTTCTAACCCATATCTATGTGGCTGATATCCAATAATAATGCCCACTTAATTGAGTTATAACTTTTGAAATGGGTGCACCGCATTCCCCCAAAGACTCTGTCAGCAAACGTCACAAGGGAGAAGCAATTTAGTAGCGTCCTCCTTCTGTAATTGAATTCAGTTGGTTTGCAACAAAGAGTTTTTTATCTTTAACCTTGAAGTTTTGCAAATTCTACATTCTTTAAAACCATTAATTCCCAGCAACTCCAAATAGGCAGACCGTGTTCCAGAAAATCATTTTAATGGGAGCATATACGAAACTGCACGTCATCGTCTTTGGAACTTGAAAGTTACAGGTTTTCTTTGAAAGGACTGATGAATGCCCAGATTGTTCTAAAGTCGCTGATGATATTATTTATAGGGAATATTACCTAGCTCTACTGACTGCTGTGAGGAAAGTACAAGAAAAGCTCTCTTTGTTCGAAATGGAAAATTATTTGAATTGTAGCCATTTGCTGGAACAGCGGAAAGTAAAAGGTTATAAGCCACATTAAGACCAATTTCCATACATTATCCATGTCACATAACACATTTTTCATGACAAGTCTTTGCATTTCTGTTTCTATATTAAATTCTCACATTTTAATTTAAGCTTATTTGAATTTCCCAAGATTATTTTTTAGTTCTAACCATGAAATGTATGAAATTATGTTTTAAAGGTTGGGCTAACACAAAGGACTGGTTAATAGATGCTTCAGTCTTAAAGCATTGGGCTTCCATAAAGTTCGGGGTCTTGCAAGAGACAATATCGTGCAGATATTCAGACTTAATCTCCCTAATATGAGTCAACACTGGATCCCGCGTTTCTCATAATGCAACTTGATAGCATCTCCTGTGAGACGCTCCCCGCCAGCCAAACATGCATGTCTTTCAAACTCCACAACCTGAGTCTGTAACTGCTAAAATTAGAAAACCATGATGATATCACGCATTCTCTCAGACTTTACAAAGCCTCTGTGGAGCCACGAAAAACATTATACACCTGTTTAAATAAGCTGAGTAGTACTTCTCATGTTGAGTAAACTGATCCTCGTGTGTAAAATCACTGCAGTGCCCCTTTAAGAAGAAAGGAGCTACCAAACTCTTCAAACTAAGAAGTCATGTGTCAGTTCTTTCCCAAGGATAAAAACACACGTGACTTCCCTCAACTTTGTCAGTTGTTTTTTTTTTATAACCATATGCTGTCTGCTTACACCAGTGCCAAAGAAAATCATGCAAAACACACACATCAGCAAAGTTATTGCACTGTTTGTATCAACAACGGTGTGACAATCTGGAGGCGGTGCACCATATTGCAAGACCGCCATCACTGCATGCTGAGCGCTGCCAAAGCTGCCATCTGGCAGGTGAGCTGCACGCTTTCCACTTGTACCTCTCCTCCCTTTCACTCCTCTCCTCCACTGTTTGCTACCACCTCCCTCTTCCTCTCATCCTCTGTCTCTCTCTGTCTTTAGTAGTCTTTCTCACTCCCGCTACCTATCGTTTTCCACCTCTTCCTCTCTTCTCTACCCTTGTTTCATCCCTATTCTCCACCTTTATATATACCTGTATATCCACCTCCCTCCAGGCCTGGATCACACACTGAAACAAGAGGAAGCGTGAAGATTGAAAGGGGGATGAAGGAGAGAAAAGAGTAAGGACAACAGCGTATCGGTCGTGCTTGATGATCTGCAGTATTTTGTTCTTTCTCCCGTCACTGTCGGTTTCATATTCGCGTCTCCTCTCTTCTCCCTTTCGTCGCTTTCTCTCCTGCTCTCTAATGTTCACCCTGCTATGCAGAGTCACAACGCACATGTGTACAGACGCGCGCACGTACAGTACGCACACACACATGCAATCACTAACACACACACAGTACACACACTCTAGGGGCTCTCCTTCTTCTTCTTCCTCGGGGTGTAGCATCTGAACAGTCGTGTTTAATCAGTGTCTCCGTTGGCAACGGGGGTAGCAGTGGGGGGAGGGGGGTGGAGGTTTGGAGGTGGGGGGTCTCCAGCTATGGGTAGTAGTAGTGCTGAGCTGCTGTGCACTCACACACCGTGTAATTGTGTTACATACACTAATTCTCCTGATGTACTATTGCAGCGACTGTGCGTCGCCTTTGCCCCTGACCCACATCGTGCTCCCTGATGTTCAAATTACTCTAAAATCAATGTCACGCTTTGAACTGGTGGTCATTTAAATCAAAAGCTGTTTTTTTCGCAGCAGTAGCAGAGGTGCGTTCCTTATTTCTTCCCCCTTTTTTTTGCTGTCTTCTCAAACATGGGCTACACTACAGCTCATTAATCTCTGTAGAAGCCTGAGATAACACTTAACTCCTGGCTAGTGGGTGAATTTGACAGAGACAGATGTTCTAAATTACTTCACCTACACTGGTCCGGCGTTGTCTCCAGGGTCAAAAGACTCCAAAATAATGCAGTTTCACCTCCGCGTTCAATACTACCATTGCAAAAACTGATAAAAAAAAATACAACAGTCAGCAAATAATTGACAGTCCATGCTTCATTTTGTTGGACGTGTCCACTTATAGTCGATCTGTCTGACTCTACGTCGTGGAAAACAGAATATTGTCGCGACTACTGTCAATGAAAAAAGACACTAAGAGGCTGAGTAGGCTCGTAACTGTGACTCGTTCAAAGAAATCCAAAGTCCAAAGATGCATTTTATGATGATTAATTAAACAAACAACTGAGATAAGCAAAATGAAACAAACTGTTACATTATGTGATTACGGCCACAAGAAAATATCGGAGCCAAACATTCAGCTTCTTTGTCTAAAAGCCGCCACGCCAGGGAACGAACAGGTAAAATAATGTGAAACCACACCTCTGTGCTAATTACGACCAGAAGTGAAAGTGACCAGAAGAACATGTGTGGCCGAAACAAACAATAAACGGATGCTAAATACACATTCTGGCTCGTACAAATATAAGATCTTAAAGGGTGACTTCACCCAACTCTTAAACCCAGTGTCTAGCCATTAGAGCTGCAACGATGAATCAGCTATTGAGTAAACTGCCAGCTAATTTGATAATTGATAAATCAGTTTGAGTCGTTTTTTTATGAGGAAGAAAAGTCAAATTTCTCGGATTTCAGCCTCTTAAAATGTTTTAAGTTTCTTTACTCCTTTGTGAGAGTAAACGAAATATCTTTGGGTTGTCGACAAAATGAGACTTTTGAGGACGCCATTTTGGACTTTATGAAACGCTGATTGACATTTTTTCCCCATTTTTTGGCATTTTATCGATCAAACTAAAGATTAATTGAGAAAATGAGTGACAGATGTTTTGACTAATTGATTAGTTGTTAACTATTGAATAAATCGCCAACTAATTTGATAGCTGATCCATTGGTTTGAGTATTTTTTTTAAGAGAAAGATTTCTCGGATTCCAGCCTCCTAAAATGTTTTAAGTTTCTTTACTCCTCTGTGACAGTAAACGAAATATCTTTGGGTTGTCGACAAAACGAGACTTTTGAGGATGCCATTTTGGACTTTATGAAACACTGATTGACATTTTTCACATTTTTTTGGCATTTTAGAGACCAAACAACAAGATTATTTGAGTAAATGACTGACAGATTAATTGATTAGTTGTCAACTATTGATTAAATTGCCAACTAATTTGAAAACATTAACGGCTTTGAGTAGTTTTTTGGATTCCAGCTTCTTAAAATGTGAATATTTTCCAGCTTTTATTCTCCTCTATGACAGTAGACTAAATATCTTTGGGTTGTGGACAAAATGAGACATTTGAGGACGTCATCGTGGACTTTATGAAGCACTGATCGACATTTTGCCCCATTTTTTGACATTTTATAGACCAAACAACAAAAAGTTAATTGTGAAAATGATTGACAGATAATCGACTATGACAATAATCCTTAGTTGCAGCTCTATCTGCCTCTTCATTTGCAGTCGCTGCCCAAAAACAATGAGTGAAATTTGTTTGTGTCCCTCAAAGCACTGAAACATGACTTTTGAAAACCTCAAAACTCACTCGTCTTTTCGAAACTATATATCCAGGTTACACTGGATGATCCACAGACCTCAGATTTCGTAAAAATTAGAAATCTGATCACAGTGAGTTCTATTGACTATCTTTGTTGTTACTTAAAATACATATTTTTTTAAATTTTTTTAAATGTTATTTAAACAAAAATTGCCATTAAAACATACTCCGAGACAAATATCTTAAAACCACAGCATGTAAGACCAGAAATAACTGCATGGCTAGAAACCAGCAGGAGTAATGAAGGAAAATCTGTCTTTTTGTTTTCTGGGTAAACTGACCCTTTAAAAAACAAGTCAACCTATGAGTTTAGACTGGTCAGCCCTCAGCTGTACCAGATGAACACCAGTCACCACAGTCCAAACCTCAGTTTCATTTATTGCTGTCAAACAGCAGCAAACGAGTGAGAGACAGAACTAATGTGGAGATTCATTTAAATTCTAAAATTAGCAGGCAACTGATAAAGTGACGGAGTGCATGACTGGCATGAGCACACCAAGGGAGCAGCCAATATCTCTCTCTCTCTCTCTCTCTCTCTGTCCATGAGCGGCTTTACCCACTCTGGAGGGGCCAGGAGAATAAAAGCTAGTCCAACTGGCTGTCCAGATAAGCCGGACCAGAAAGCGCATACAGAGGGAAGAGGGCTTCATCTGGTTTGTATGAGGCGTGAGAGTCAAAGAGCCGTGAATCCAACAACCACCCCTCCTCTACGAGCCCCCAAACACACACACACACACACATACTCAGAGAGACGGGGGGCTCGAACAAAGATGCACTTGGTCAACAGCATTGTTGAGGTTGGCACCGCTACAGCCGTGTGTGCATTAGTTCTTTCAGGCTCGGGCTCCATCTCAGCTCCTGCCCAGCCTTATCAGCAGCCCAGTGGCTTCTGCTCTGCCCAGGCTGCCAAGGCTGCACGAGCTCCGGCTGCAGGAGGCAGGAGGCAGGGCAGCACTGGAGCACCGACTATCTCCAGACTAAATACTTCACTCTATTCCTCCTGAAACTGATCTGATGCGCTGCCCGGAATAATCCACAAGTGTAAAGAGTTCTGGGAGAAAAAAATCTGCACAAGCAAGCTGCCACAGCAGGCTTTGTCTGAAGTAGAGTGAAATATATCCCTCTGATAATAATGCAATCATTTGCGCCAAACCTACACAGTGTTGCTCTGCCTCCTGTCTGTGATAGGTGCTGAAGCTGAGGCATGTACAGTCGCTCTGTCTGCAGAGCATCACACATCTGTTGGTTGCTCCAGGTGGCCAGGAGAAATCATTTCAGCATTTGCAACATGCGTCTTTTTATAAAACACCCTCCATTCAGGGTGCACACTGCTGGGTGTCTTTCAATGCGTCCGAGGGCGCGTAAAGTCTTCCCAACTTTACCCTCCTGCACACTGCCGGGCTGCACTACAGGCTGCTGCTCAGCTACTAACACAGAAGGAGCGACTACTCACCTTGAAATAAGAGGAGACTCATTCATGGATAGCGCCGATCCGGTTATTTCGCTGGGATTTTGCTGAGGGAAACGTCCCGCGGCTCCGCCAGTCAGTCAGTGGATGTGTGCGGACATGAAATACAGCCAGATAAACTGCCGGTTAATTTATTCTACGCGCTGCACGCGACGCACAGCCTGTAAAGTCATCGGGACAGCGGCGAGCATCTCTCCGTCCGTCAGGCGCTGAGAAGGAGACGGTATCAAGTGACCCTCCTGCTGCCTAGTTCAGGGACTGATCATTTTCTGTAACAGTCTCTCTCCTCTCTCCCTCCCTCTCTCGGTGTGGATGCCGGTGCTACATGAAGTCACCCATCAGTTCACTTGCACCTCACGTACAGTGTGCGCTTTTAGACCCAGCCTCCGTCGCGTCATCCTTTTGGCACAACTTGTGCGCACTGCAATACATTTTATGTCTTTGGGGGCATTAAGTGGACTCCTGGAAGTGTTTGCAGATTTATACATCAAGGTACACGAAAATTATCCTTTTTATTATGGATAAATTATCAATAAATAATAAATGTAATACATGTAATAGAGATTCAACAGAAATATGTTCAAACAAATTGGACCGTGCCTTCCTCTTATCAGCAGCACACAGGATGATGATAATGTCAGGGTCTAAAATAGACCAATCTGTCAACTGATTGATATCTTCATGCATTTGTGAAATGACTGCTTCCCACATGTACAGATGGGCTGTATTTGTGGTTTATTGTATATTCTGAGACATGCACATCATCAGAGGTCAATCTAAAATGTGGATTGGACGGATATGAAAGGAAATTATGTTACAGCAGCTCAAATGCTGGTTAGGCCCACTCACCCAGCCAGACTGAGATAGAGACAGACAGTCAGGACTGTTTTTTATAAAGAAAGCAACATAACCTTTCACAGTGACTTCAGATGTGTTTTATTTGATGTCCAGATAAATGTATAGATGGATTACTGAACAGGGCCCGAAGTGTCAGTGGGTCCCTGGTCTTTACCTGCAAAATGTCACTCAAATTACCATGTACTGACAAGGAAGAGAATGAAAATGACCACAAGGAGACACAAGCAGACCAAACAGAGATGCGAAGGAGCTGCAAAACCATACAAAATAACTACAAAAATTGGCAAAACAACTACAAAGAGACACAAAACAACCAAAAAAGACACAAAATTACATTTAAGAGACACAAAATTACCGAAATATGAAACAAAGATAACCTCAATAGACTCAGACAACTACAAAAAGACACAAACAACTACAAGGACACAACACAAAACAACAAAAAAAGACAAAATTACCAAAATACAAAACAAATTTAACCCCAAATAGACCCAGACAACTACAAAACGACACAAAACTACCAAAAGGAGACAAAGAATGAATACAAAGGACCAAAATGACCAAAAAAGACACAAAATTACAGCAAAGAGACACAAATTTACCAAAATAACAGACAAAAATCACCTCAGATATACCCAGTCAACTACAAAAAGACAGAAAAGGACTTCAAAGAGACACAAAACAACCAAAAGAGAAACAGAATTACATCTAAGACACACAAAATTGCCGCAATAAGACACAAAGTAACCCCAAATAGATCCAGATTATCACAAATAGACACAAAACAACCAAAAGAAGACACAAAACTACATCAAAGAGACACAAAATTACCGAAAAATGAAACACATTTAACCTCAAATAGACCCAGACAGTTTCAAAGAGACACAAACAATTATAAGTAGACACAAAACAATGAAAAGTAGATACAAAATGACCAAAAAAGACACCAAATAACATAAAAAAGACACAAAATTGCCTCAATTAGAAACAAAATAACCTCAAACAGACCCAGATTATTACAAAAAGACACAAAACTACATCAAGGAGACACAAAATGACTGAAATGTGAAACACATTTAACCTCAAGTAGATCCAGATGACTACAAAAAGACTCAAACAATTATAAAGAGACACAAAACAATGAAAAGAAGACACAAAATGACCAAAAAATACACCAAAGTACATGAAGAAGATACAAAATTACCACAGGACACACACATACCTCAAATAGACCCAAAGGACTACAAAAAGACACAAAACAACTACAATGAGACACAAACTGACTACAAAGCAACACAAAGCGACCAAAAATGATTCAAAATGTCCTTTGACAGACACAGAAATGCACTCATCAGAATACACTGAGTTTCCTTTGAAACACTGTCATCTGTAGGCTGAGTGATGCAACTACACCCCTCTCTCCACAGGACCTTTGTTTTACAAAGAAAAAAGCCTCATTATAAAGTTGTGTTGTGCCTCAGGTAAAAGATCACAATGACTGTGACTGTTGAGTAGGAGGGTGTTTTTGTATGAGTCATGGATGTCCCTGACTTTGAAGCAAAACTGTGCGCTCACACACACACACACACACACACACACACACACACACACACACAGCCAGGCAGCAGCGTGTCCAGATGAAACTATCACAGAACAGCTTACTCTGCTGAAAAGCTCAGTCGGCAGTTTTCCTGGTGTTGATGGGAGAAGGAGGGGGGCGTGCGGGGTCCATCGGCCAGCTGTCTGCCCCCTCATTATCTGCCGTTTGGCGTGTTGGAGATGAGTTGGAGATGTCAGACGGGCTACCTGTTAGGGGCGAGCAGCTCTGGGTGGCCGGCGGACTCCCTCAGGGCTGAGCAGATGGCAGCTCTGCTCCTCACTGGCCCCGCGTCAGGTGCTGCGGTTCATGGAGGCCATGTTGCACACAAACACACATACTGTAACCCCAAAACACACAAGCCTGCAGACATACAAACACATATGCAAGCATACACCTGAGGCAGGCTTGTGCACGTTCACGGCGCTGGAAATAGGTATGCAGATGCACACATGGCTGGAGGGAATTACAGTTTCAGGTGAGAGGAACAATAGAAAAGCTCAGAGTAAAAAGCTTTTTCATTCGTATGTGTTGAACGGGCTTTTAGAAACGTGTGATGATGTGAGTTTGCTCGTAACAGGTCAAATATAATACCTCTGTATGGGTTTAAATACTACCTTTCTACAAATTGTGGTCTTTTTTTATCAGTATAGGAGCGATCAGCTGTGCTGGAAAGTACATTACATGAGCTGTCCTGGAGCTCAGCATGATTCATGCCTGTACAAGTGGCACACATTAGTTGTGCTATCTTTCAGTGTTGGTCAAGGCAGCGATGAAGACTCTGAGTGGAAGTGGGCTGTGGAAGATTGTTATTTTGAATTACTCACTGCCGTCTAATTCAAGGGCAATCGCGGTTGTTAATTAGTTTTCAAGTTGCTGTGCAAACTGGTGTTATCGTTCCTTCAAGAGCAGCGCGCGCACAGTGTGTTCAAGACTCTGGAGAAAACTCAGCGAGCGGAGAAGCCACAGGTTAGCTGCTCACATGAAGAGCATCTGAATGAGACTGCTGCAGATGCAGGAAACAGGATTCTCTTTGAAAATACCTCATTATATCATGGAAATTGAAAAGTGCTGTTTGGATTCACCATAAAATCAGTTACTTTTAGCAAAGAAGATTGGAGCTACTTGTCTTTTTTTTTCTTCTAAATTGATGGTGGAACAATCTTTTACATCAAATGTAGATGTTTCAAACTATCTCTGAATGGCAACTTCATTATGATTAAGGTTCAGGAAAGGTTGGGATTATGGAAAATAATTTATGGTTGAGGTATGGTCAGGGTTAGGAAACAAAAACACATGGATATGGTTCATAAACGAGCCGACAGTTATTGCAGGTCTGTGACTGAACACGGACTCTGGTCTCATACGCCCTTGACACTCTTAATTTCCGCCTCACTGTAAAGAACACACCATTTCCTGTCTTGGCACTGAACCAAAATCAGGAGGTGAAGAAATGTTCTTCTCAGTACAAATGTTGGTCACAATTGGTAAAAAAGAAAAATGTATTTCTGCAATAAAGAAAGAATGTGGCTGATCAGCTTATCTGATTTGTTTGTACTCTAATATCGATATCAGTGTCACCCTCAATATTCAAGTATCCGTCAGTAATTTTGTTATGTAAGTACTTTTAAGAGAGGTTAATTGTTTTCGGTTTTGTGGCGTGATACATTTTTTCTTTGTGTACAGAAACCCAGCAGATCCACAATTGATCCTTTGCTAAGTCCCACCCCTGCATGCAGACTGGCCAATCATTACGTAGCACCAGGCCGGCTCAGACCAGGGTCCAAGACTCTAAGGCAATAGTTTCAGATTTCCTTCATTTTCAGGCTGGTTTTGTGGATTTGGAGCTAAATGTTGTGCCTGGGGCACGTCGTGTATTAATGATACTCGTTACCTGGAGATGTTGGAAAAAGATATACGTTTCTTCCCTGTTCCAAAACCAAAATCAAACCCTGAAAAGTGTAGGGTTAGCTAGCTAGCTACTGAAGATATAGCCTACTGAATGTATACACATGCTGCTTTTGCTTTTTAATGATTATAACAGTGAAACAAAGACCGACCCTGCTGTACAGGAACCAGTGAAGGGAAGCAGGGAAACTCTGCTGATATTCAACCAGCTGTGTGTCAGCACATTGTGTGCAGATGAACGTTGTTTGACTTCCCCTGGAGCTCCTTGCCCGTCCGGTGGCAGAGGTGCTGGCATCGTTCATCTGCACACACTGCGATGCCACACAGCTGGTTCACCATCAGCAAAGTTTCCCTTTATATGGCGATCAGCAGTGATGTGGTGGTTCACTTTTACACTTTGATCTGTAGCCTATAGTTCGGCTTTAGCTTCTAACTATCTTTGTCTTTTTAACCTGTTGTTGCTGCTGAGTCAGTTTGACATCCTGGATATATCCTTCAAACACAGACTGTAGACCCCTCTGTCTGCTTCTCTCTGGAATCACTGTTTCATTTCTCCAAAAATATGATAAAATTTCTTGAGGGAGTGCAGTTAGTCACAGTGTGGGCTCCATGCTTACTCCGACAGCTTGTCGGAACATCACATAGGGGCGTGGCTTAGCGAAAGGTCAATTGAGTGATGTGTGGTGTCTGTTAGTGGTGTTTATTAGCAATAATTGTGCTTATGTCAAAAAATAATACAACATTTAGGCCTTGTCCACAAATGCACATGAATTTTTGAAAACAGGGTTTTTTCCTCCTTTGTTCCCATCCACACAAAACCTGTTTTTAAAAAAATCAGTCCAGGTTCGATTCAAACCCACAGCCCTTTGCCGCATGTCATCCCCTCTCTCTGTTCCCCTTTCATGCTATATCTGTCCTACAAAGCCCTAAAAATATGCTAACCCTAACCCAAATTGAAGTGCACAAACACAACGGCTGTTGAGAGCATGTCAAACCAACAGGCAGCGATAAACCCAAACCTTAAAGGCATTCATAAAAGATAAAGATGTTTGCCATTTAGAAGCCTGAATAAAAACTACTACCGAAAGGCTAACCGGCTGCAGTAACCTCGGCAACGCATCCTGAAGCCTCTGTTCCTGATTTGGTGGGAGAGTAACTGTACCTTTACGTGTAATCATGTAAAAAGTCCTGTTAGCGAGATTTGATCCAGCACTTGTCTGGCCACGTCCACCATTACACAAAATGTCGCCTCATTTGTAACGCCTCACACTGCATCATCACAAGTCAGAAACTAAGATTTCCCTGTCTACACGACAACACTGAAAACTTCTTAAAAACTTCACCCTGGAAGTTTTACAAAATGTCCATTTTCAATTACCCAAAATGCAGTTTGCAAGTGGATGAAAGGTCAAAACATAGAAAAAGAGACATTTTGAAATACACTGGTGTACGTATGGCCCGGTGAGCATTTCGAGTCGTTTTCGTGTTCTAGTGTGGACGAAGATATTTTGTAAAATAAAGGCTGTGTGGACAGATTTTTTTAAAACATTAGAAGAACATCCATTATTAAAAATATCTTTATATGTGTAGACAGGACCTTAAAGGTAAACTGTGCAGGATTTTCCAAATAATAGCAACATATAGACTCACACAAATGTAATCCCTCTCAGTCGTCACTTATGACCCACGAGCAGTGTGTGTGGTGTCTGTATCTGCAGAGAACCTGTCCTCTGCTTGTATTTTCCTCTTATTTTGGTTTGCTCAGGATGTTTCTGGGTGTCAACCTTTGAGTAGTGTTGTGTAGCCCCAGTCAGTGGCAGCATGAGGTCGGGGGACTCAATAAAACGTAGTGACCAGCTGTCTCTCATCTCTGCTCTGTGGAGGCGAGCTGAAGGTCTGTGTGTCACTTTAAAAAAAAAAAAAAAAAAAACCTTTACAGGAGAAGCAGAAAGAAATTTTAAGAAAAAAAAGAGAGAGGATCGGATCCCTCTTCCAGGACAGACAGAGACGCAGTAGATGTCAAGTGCACAAAGTAGAGAGAAGTAATAATCGTGAACTTAGGTTATGGATAGTAAAATCACACTAAGCATTAAAACTGCACACTTTATTCTTGCCTTAATGTCGCACCAGGGGTGCACTTCGTTGCCTGATTGGCTGAAATGCCTCGGCTGTTAACTCGAGTGCTGCTCTGAAATGAACTCTAACACTAAATGAAACCCTAACTGTAACCTTGCACACAGTAGAGATGTGTTCATTATGATTATTATGCTGTTGCTCCGGGCTTCTTCTACAGACAGGACCCAAGTGGAGCAGCCAGCTAGATGCAATCTACTTCATGGAAATTACCATAACAACACAAAGCTGTGGAAGGCGGCAAAGGGAGGTGCATGCAAATGGAACAGCAATGAAATAAGACCGCAGGCCCAATCAAGCTGTCATAACACACAGAATAATAACAACTGAAAGCCATTAAAACCTTTCACTCCGAACCGTTACACCTCACTGTGCAAAGAATAGGACTGAGAGGCCCTCATATCCCTCATTTTGCCTTAATAGTCACATATATGCACCAGGCTTTATCCAACTCACATCCATCATCTCCAGATTATAATGAGACATTCATCAAAAGGAGTCCTGTGCTGCAAAACAATTATCTATCCCCTTGTCACTTGTTCCTGTTTAGGCTTTTCATTTAGATTCCTGTACTGTGTTGTCCATACAAACATTGTCAGACATGTTTTCCAGCAGGGGCGATTCTAGGATCAGAGGTTTAGGGGTGCTGAGCACCCAGAGAGCTGCCCGGCCAGGCAAGATAAATTTCACTGTTTTGTACATTTTAACTCAATTTCATTCCCACATTTGTGAAAGAAAAGCACAACACTTTTTGGGAAAGTCTGTGACTAAACCATCAAATCTGATAAAGGTTATTTAAATGCTGAGCCACAGCAAAAGAGGAATGGATTGGAATCATAAAAGAAACATATCGTAACCCTAATTTCTGGGGGAAGACAACTCATTTTGATACAGCAGCTCCTCAACATACACATAAACAGTATGTATGTTTCTGGAGTAAACCAGCCCCCTATAGTGAGTACCAAAAATACTAATAAGAATACTAATAAATAAAGTCCTCTCTCTGCTCCTCTCTCTCTCTTTGTACTGTCAACCAAAAGGCAAATAACCAAACAATGCGTTTTATATCTAATAAGAGATATAAACTGATACATTGATCCAACTTACAACATCATTCTAGATAGATAGACCATTTGATCTTACACTCTCACCTGAACCTGGCTCCCCCCCCTAAAAAAAACAATCTTATATCCATGATGAGGCTGTCTGTCTGTCTGTACACACACGCACACACACGCACACACACACACACACACACACACTCACACACACACACACACACACAATGGGAGTTATAATGTTAATGGGCATCCAGTCAGTTAGCTAGTCAGTATCACCTTGGCTTTAATATTAATACATGCACATGACACAACAGCTAGCTTCTCTCATTCCAATTCAAACAGAGGACAGTGGTACTGACCACCTGTAACGTTTCCTAGCTAGAAAAAACGTCAGCTAACTCCTACCTAACAACATAAACAGTGACCTACGATTAAATGCAGCAAGAGCCCGAGTTGGGGAAAGCTGGGGTGGATCAAACCATTTTTGAGACGTTTCAACCAAGTACTGTATGGTTTTGACACTTTTCTAGCTTGTTAAAAAAGGACATACAGTAAAAAAAAAAAATCTCTCAAATTTTAGGGGTACTGGGATTCAATTTAGGGGTGCTTCAGCACCCCCAAAAATGGGCTAGAAACGCCTATGTTTTCCAGCCAAAAGAAAAGTTGTACCAGGTGCATTTTTCAGGTTAGACTGGTAGTTTGTGTTTGTGTGATGGTTTTAAACCACTGGTCCCTGATATAGTTTATTCCTCTGTGCCATAGACCTCCACTGGTTACCAAAAACTAATAAAGGAATACTTCACCCACAAAATGACCATTTGTATATTAGCTTGCGATTTAACACACTTCCGCATAAACTATTTCAGTCCACAGATGTGTAGAGAGCTTGGGAAACTCAATAAAATTCACGAACAAAGTTCAAAATCACGCACTTGCCCATGCACACTTCTTGTATAAGGAAGTACTTTAAATAGTAGGCTAAGACTAAAGCATAAATTGAAAAATTCCATTTAATAAACCTACTCAGGTAAAAGTAAAAAGTTCCTGGTTAATAAATTACAAAACAAAAACAAAACAGCACTTGTTGTTGAAACTAAAACTATCTCTAAGTGTCATTGTCCAGGGCTGTCAGTTGAGTCATTAGCTGTTTTCCAGCTGTTTTGCAATCAACCAATAGTACAGCGACACACCCTCTCTGTCGGCCTATCATCATATGGTTCTTTCTCTGTTCTGTCTTGCTGCAGTTGTGTGCTCCCTCCACCTCCCCATCACCACCCAGTCTTTATGGATTCATCAGCCTCATACGCCTCATCAGTCAGCAGCCTCAGAGTCATCAGCCACCACCACCACCAGTGTCTGGACTCCATGGGGGGATTTATCTTGCTGCCGCTCAGATGTCAGAATATCTCACTGTGGTGTTGAAGCGCCAAAGACTTCTGGTAAATCTTAATCAGCACAAATCATCTGTTAATCTGTACACTCATATTCCGTTTTAAATAATATCTTTACTTCATTCAACTGTCTCTAATGATTGTGATAAAGGACAGCCAATACAACTGAGATATGACCAATCTTCTACTCCATCTCCATCTTTTTCTCTCTACCCCTCTATTCCATATTATAACATCAAAGGTTTACCTTACACATAAAAATGTGCTTGGCTCACTTTAGCTAGCTTACTACTTTTTCGCCAACACTATGTGCAATTTATTTCAAGGTGCTTGCAAAGGTTAGAAGAGGAGTTTTTAAAAGCAGAGATCTCAGTGTTTTTCATGAGGCACAGCAGGTACCTCGTCATGAATTTTGGTATAAAAAGTGTGTCCAGATGTGGTCAGGGAATGTCACTGGAAGCTGCCTCTTGTAACAAAGGTATAAATGGCAAATGGAGTGAAGTAAAAAGTAACACGAACACGAAAAGTACTTTTTCCTTTAAGAAACTACGTTTTTTAAACTTGTATGTTACTACCCTTTAGCCCTGTGATAGTCTGGCGACCTGTCCAGGGTGTACCCCGCCTCTCACCCAATGTCAGTTGGGATAGGCCCCAGCCCCCCAGCGACCCCTAACAGGATGAGCAGTTACAGAAAATGAATGAATGAATGTGTTACTACCCCCCCCCATGATAACAGCATAAATGAGACTTGGAATATACTGCAGGAAATTATCTCAGATTTTGTAAATGCATGTTTTGATATAGTTTTGCTGATGGTAAATGTGGACCCCAATGACTTCAATTCATCAAGAACATTCCCCATTTTTGGTTTCTTCCTTCCCCGTTGAAAAATGCGAGAAATACAACATTTTCCACACAAATTCAACATAACACACGGTGAGCAACTGATTTACAAATGGTCATTTTGTGGGTGAAGTATTCCTTTAAAAACACATCACTGAACCAAAAGAAAGCTCTGCTCTGGGTAACATTTCCCTTCATTACCATAAACATGGGCACTGTAGTTTATTTAGAGCTGATCCCCCCTACGCCGCCCTGCTGCCATAAATACTTCCCAGAGCATCAAACGAGTATTAATCCACAGCTGAAAATAGTCCCCAACAAAAGCACTATGTACTCCTGTTTCAATAACAGTTGCTAAAAAAGAGCAGCTGGAAGTTTGAGGAAGTTATTTGGTCTTTTGAATCTGTGTTTCATTAACTTTGTGATCTGTTTTTAAAGACTTCTGTCTTCAGTAACAAATGGGCTCGGGGCTGAGTGTCACAGACGGGCTGGGGAAGTCAAGGTATTGAGAAACAGGAACACGTTGTTGGTTTTGGTCTTTTCGAGGGATTTGTTGACGATAACAAAAATATAGAATTTTTCCAGCCTTATCCTTTAAGCACAAAAACATTGTCTAGATTAGATAAACGTTTAAGAGACGTCTGGGGAGAAGCATCAGTCTGTGGTCAGTTTACTGTAGAAGCAAAACAGAATAACAGATAAAGCTTTTTTACTTCTGACTCCACATACATAATTTCAAAATGTGTTTTACAGTCTGGGATCACAGACAGAGCAACAGTGTGTTGAAGTAAAACAGAAAATGGTCCACATGGTTTAGATCCTATTTAAAATGCAGTGTTTAAACTATGCAAACATGAATAACAACAGCAACACCATTGACTGCATTATGCAACTGGATACAGTTAACACTCAGATGAGTATTCAAATCACTATGAGACATCTAGCATGATAAATATAGCTGTTACCCTGAGCTGTGGATGTATCAACCACAAAACCTGCTGTGTGGTGTGATGCAACATGGGAAACTGTCATGATATCTGCCAGACACACTGTGTTTCCAGCAGTTAAAATCCAACCACAGCCACAGAAAGACTCAAATATCTGCTAAAGACCCAAAAGGTACATCCTCAAACCCTCACACTTCTATTTAACACTCCATTACAGAGTTTCATCAGAAAATGCTTCACAAAGCTGCTGTCGTAGCACAGGTGGTAAATGGTATAAAGGGAACATAAAGGAAACTGTGAGCAATTAACCGTTTATTAATAAACCGCTTCCCTTGAACAGGAATTGACCTATCATAGCTTAGCAACCAGAACTAAGCATAACATGTCTGTAAAGCTTTAGATTCCTCCACATGCTGGAACCACTGATGTGTTAATAGAGCCGCTCCCATTCAGCCTTGTTGCGATGAAGTCCCGGTGGCTGCTCACAGTACTGCAGTGAAGCAGCCCAAAAGACATTTTTTCAATAGAACACCATTATAAAAGAGATATCTGCAAAACAGCTCGAACACCAAGGTCAGCAACTCTTTGTAATATGAATTATTCAAACCATGAAGGTTTTTTATTCGTAAAACTTTCTCAGAGCCTTGAGAAGTGATTGTAAAGTGTGTGAGGTCATCCCAGTGTGAAGTCTGTGGGCTGAGCTGAAAGATGTGCGCGGAGCCTTTTTTAAAAAGACTTTACAAAACCAAAACATAAGAGCAGAAGTGTAATGAATGGATTATATGGAAATAAAGCAGGGTCAAAAGTAGTGTAGCTATGTTCCCATATCTGAATGAGTGAAAATATTTTGTATGAATACATTCAAAGGTGTGAGTGTGTAAAAACCAAGCAGCTACCCCCACAGCTGAAAAATGAAGCCCACACAAAAGTGCCAAAAACTGCAGTTCCTTGAATGGCCACTTGAGGCTGGCTCCAGATTCCAGTCATTCCCTATAGACTGCACATAAGATGGACGACGCATCTCCATTTACCTCAACTTTACAGGAGTGAAGCTGCCATCTTGCTCTGGTGGTATCATTTGGAGCCGGAGTCTGCACAGCTGTGATCTCTGCAGAATCAAGTTTCCCGCCCATACACTCGTCCAACCAATTGCGAGCAGCGCCACTGAATGCAAGCCCACCGATTGGCTCACACAGTTGTCAGTCAAGCAGAGCTACATTGTAAACAAACATGGCAGCGCACCGGTAAGGTACGACAACACGTTTACATGTCCTTTTTTTATATGTTCTCTGACATTTATCCTAACGATATGAGGCGGTCTTTGTGGAGAAAAAGCTTGTTTAGTGGACTAACTTTGCACTTGAAGGGATGCCCGTTCACTTACGTTTTAACAGGTCTGACGCTACGGCTGTATCTAGGCTAATGGCTAACATGCTAACTATTATCTGTATGTCACTAGTCACTTGAACCAAATTTAGGACGATAGGAGACAGGTTGAAATAAACCGAAATTTCCCTTTAAGTTAGTGGAGGGCTAAACTGAAAGGTAGCCACTAGGCCACCGTAAGTCTCCAGTGCGTTTGCTCTGTGGGCCTCACAATGCAGAAGATCTGGGTCATTTTATAACTGTGAAGTTGAACTTTTTTGGCTTTGGGCGCCACTAAGCGACGCATCAATGGGGCCCCGCCTTCAATGCTGTATCCAGTTCTCTTTATACATCCATACTTTACACCTACAGTACAGGGAAGAAACAGTAACTAAGGGGAGAGGGGGAAGGTTTCTTAGCAAATGGTCAGCTGGACAAAGTAAAATGGATGCTGAATTTTCTTCAACTAGTTTTATATTTCGAGAAGGCCAAGAGACACAGAGTCTATGTAACACTTAAAACGTTGGATCTGTGGTGAGCCTGGCAGCCATGTGGTGGAGGTCAGCGTGCCAGATGATCGTGTTGTAGCAGTTAATAAAGATGAAAACATTTTGCAGGACCAGATGCACCCGGAGCTGCCAACAGGGTTCTCTCATGATGTTCCCATGTTCCAAGATCATAAAGGCCTGATTTACATAAACCGGTAAAAGAGAGGTTAGAGGAAAACCAAGCAAGGTCTTTGTTATTTTATCCACCGCCTGCATGTCGCAGTCATTATCTGGGAAACTGAAACTAACACACACTAGAAGTGACCTTTTTGACTTTCACTCACTGCTGACGGCCAACTCATGAAAAACGTGACACATACTCAACATGCAGGAGTATTGTAGTGATTAATTTAAATTACATGATGTGTAATAATAAGTTATATTTCAGATATAATCATCTGTATTGTAAACCTATTGCTTCTGTTTTTTCAAATTCAGATCTTTATTTTGATTCCTAACTCAGCTACCTTTTATGATGTCCTGTGGGAAATTTGTCTACAAGAATACAAGCACTGATGCGTCCACTCAAACTCATTAAATCAATCAGTTTCCTTGTTCAACAACACTGGTTTGATACATTTAGATGAACAACTAATTATTTTATTCATAAACAATCCTCTAAATTCACAATCCAGCAATATGCAAACACACAAGCATCAACTCATTTACACACAAAGAAGGTTTTTACACGTACATCACAGTATCACATGTATCTTTTTGCTTGTCTCAGTGGTCTTTATTAAACCTTTAAAAAATCACTGGGTTATCGAACAACTGATGCTTTATCATCTTCTCATTAAGTTTTAATATCTGGAGATGACACACCTTTCTGTCTTTGAGACTCGTGGCCACTTTAGAAGCTAATGGGGATCCAAATAAAGAATATAACTCATCATTACACTGTACTTTTAGCCAATTGTCATTCCCAGGTCGTCAAATAGCGATGCTTTAGCCCTGTTTCCGCTGAGCAGTATGGTACGGTTCAGGTCATTTCAGTTTGGTATGCATCTTTTCCATTTCCACTGTGAAAAGTTGTGGATGGTACCAATGGAACCGTTCCATACCGTCCCCATTTTTGGTCCCCTCCTCTGTTGGGGTACCTAGTACACAGATCTGGAACTAAAAGGTTGATTGGTCAATAGAGGACGGTCACTCTGCTCAGGGCTGAGTTGTGGCTGGTTTTGAGGCTCATGTAACCACTGTTCATACCGTGGAGAGTTTTACATATATTATTAAACTATAATTCTAAAATGAAAGGATGTTTTGCTGCCTCTCACAGCAGCTGGAGTCTCAGAAAAAAATACCTAAATTCATTGGGCTGCCGGCGACTTTTAAGGTTGTTTACTCAGTTACTGAGCTGATGAATCCATCAACACACCTTAAATTTCAATGTGACAACTTTGACCATTACTCTAGTTTTTATTGTCTCGAACTACATACGTATACTTTTAGTAATGAGTGGATCTTCAGAAATACTCATTCTGAATGTCAAAGCGCACTCTGGCACAAACTGGACCTATGTAAATTGGAGCACTGTCGGAATGTACCGTTCGGTTATCCAGAGCGCCGCACTCTCGGAGTGGCAAAGCTCACTGGAGAGACGGAGCAGCAGAGCAAGGAGCAGAGTAAATGTGTCAATAACTTAACCGTTTGTTAATTCATATAGAAACACAATGTTCCGTTTCTTCGACCAGCAGGGCTCTCATTTTAGTGTAGAGCGTCAGACTGAATTTACAAACGTATCATGTCAGGTCACTCACTCTCTGTGCTTGATTACTATGCCAATCTTACAAAGGAGGATGACACATGAATGGTTTCCTCCAATTTGTTTTGCTATCAAAGCTAAAGTTAGCTAACACGCTAAAAAGTTAGCATTAAGGAGAAATCCAATATTCCACTTAATACCTCCCCAATTTCTGATGAGGTGGACATGATAACCCTTAATACACATAACATTATTCATCCCTACAACAGTAATACTTTTTCCCTAACCTGATATGAAGTGTGAGCTGCACATGTGAGCATTTTTGCTGATTGCCCTTAACCATAGTTGCCTCTGTTTATTGCAGTGGAGGCTGGTATGTGATCAAATTAAAGTTTTGAGCCATGACTCCTTCTATTCTGGCTCCCAATAACACAACAAGACGACATTTTAAGACTCCTATAGCCTACAGCCCTGTGGTGGAGAGTCATGTTTTGCCTCCAGCTAACAAACTTGCGTCATTGTGTCATCAGCCCAGAAAGTGTCTATAAGCTGCATTAATCTATCACATAATAAAATTAGAAAATACACCATGATAATGATATCAGAATATAATAATAATAAAATAAAGTATTAACCTTCCAGATCATATCTGTATGATCAATAGGTACAGTTGCAGATGTTGTTGATAAAAAGGGCTTTATAGTATTGCTGTTAGATAAGGGAACCTTTCACCGTGTGTGTGGATTTTTCTCTTTGAAAGACATGCCAAGGTCTTTATAGCCGTCAGTGTTAAAGCTCTGGTACAGTGAATAAGAACTGAGTCATTGAAGGTGTAACAAAGTAGTAAAATTAAGAGCCATTGCGAGTGCGGATGTGTCGAGCTTTAGTCCAAACAGAGCTCCATTTCATACACCCACAGCTTTGTTTTCTGTTCACATTCAGCTCACTAACTTCACAAATTAGACGAAACTGCACATAATAAACTGACGCCAGACACTTCATTCACAAGTTCTTGACAGACAAGAAGAAATAGGGCAAAAGATTTATGAACTTCATAAACAATCCACCTCCTCCGCTGATTGAATTCAGAGTAAATTGACCCTTTCCTCAGCTACAACAGTGTGTCAATGAAGTTCTCTGATCTGTTTATGTGAGCACGGTGTTTATTGTCAGTTTATTACCCTCATTGACTCTAAAGGTATTTTGCAGGGTGCCGCATTCCGTAACTAAGGAGCTGGGAGGCAGACAGCGAGAGCCAATTGTGTGTGAATGTGAAATGAACACACACAGTCCGCCCATCAGTCATGCATTTTCATCAGCTGACATTTGCTGACATTTTGTGGCTCCCTATTTATTCGAGCGCTTATAATGAGATAAATCAATACTGTAAATATTGAGAAAACTAAGCAGAAGTGGAAGACCGGAATAATTTTGTGATGATGTTGAGTAGAAACTAAACTTTTAGGTCATTGATGTGGAATATAAATGCCTCCAGCCTCATTCAGTCATTTTAAGTAAGCGCTCATGTTTTCTGACCCCTTGTACATGTGAACCGTTTTAGTCCTGCTTCGATTTGTCTTCCTCTCAGAGGCTCTTATTAGCCTCAGATATGGATTTATTCCACTTTTTCTTTTTTGTAAATAACCAGGGCTGTTTGATATATTCAACAAATCTAATTAAATATCATTTTTGAGTTACACTTTATTATGCATGATTTAGTTTTGTCCAGAACACCAGATGGCACCTCATATTTCAGCCCAGTCACCAGAGGAAAATGTTTGCGTTATATGTTTCTGCAAACGACAAATACATTACATTTGCACATTTTATACATGTCAGTGACAAAATGGATGAGCTGACTTCTGTCACTGAGAGGTGGAGGGGCTGGTGGATGGCGTGTCACCAAGGCAAGATGCCTGCCAAGCTGCGACATTTCCATCGGTGTTTGTGGCACCAGACCTTGGTGGGTTTTTTTTACTGAACCAGGGTGTTTTCTGTGGCACATCACAGCTTTTCCCAGCAGCATTTGAGCCACCAAACCTGGATGTTTCTCATCAAACATGGGTGTTTTACTGAACCTGGGTGTTTTTAGGACATCGGAGTGTATTTCAGTGGCGTTTGTGCCAATGAACCTGAATGTTCTTTACCAAACCTCTGTGATTGTAGCAGCACATCGCGGCAATTTCAAGCAGCATTCCAGGCACCAAACCTTTATGCTTTTTTATTGAACCGGGGTGTTTATTTGTGGCACATTGTGTCATTTACTAGTGGCATTTGTGGCACCAAAGCAGGGCGTTTTTACCAAATCTGGGTGTTTTTCACCAACACATCACAGCGTTTCCCAGCGGCATTTGTGCAACCAAACCAGGTTGTGTTTAGCAGCACATTGCAGCATTTCCCAGCGGTGTCTGAGCCACCAAACCAGGGCATTTTTCATAGAACCTAGGTGTTTTTAGTACATCACAGTGTATTTAAGCTGCATTTGTGGCCCTGAACCTGGAAGTTTTTTTTACCAAACCTCAGTGTTTTTAGCGGCACATCATGGCATTTCCCAGCAGCATTCAAGCCACCTAACCTTGCTGTTTTTCACTGACACATCGCTGCTTTCCAGGCAGTATTTGTGGCACCAAACCAGGGTGTTTTTACTAAACTTAGGTGTTTTTCACCAACATATTGCAGCGTTTCTCAGCAGCAGTTGTGAAACCAAACCTGGTTGTTTTTAACGGCACATTGCGGCATTTCCCAGCAGCGTTTGAGCCACCAGACTGGGGTGTTTTTACTGAACCTGGGTGTTTTTAGTATATCGAAGTGTATTCCAGCGGTGTTTGTGGCCCTGAACCTAGACGTGTTTTACCAAACCTCTGTGTTGTAAGCAGCACATCACGGGATGTCACGGGATTTTCCAGCAGCATTTGAGCCGCCTAACCTTGCTGTTTTTCACTGACATATCCCTGTGTTTCTCAGTGGCGTTTGTGGCATTGAAACTGGATGTTTGTACCAAACCTGGTGTGTTATTCACGGACACATCGCTGTGTTTCCCAGTGGCATTTATGGCGCTGAAGCTGGATGTTTTTAGCAGCACATCACTGCATTTTCAAGTGGTGTTCCTTAGTACCAGACCAGTGGTGTTTTTCACCGATCCGTCTCTGCTTTTCCAGCAGCATTTGTGCCACCAAATTTGTGTGATTTAAGCCAAAATATGATTAAAACATGATCTTTTCCTAACCATAACCAAGTGATTTTTCTGCTTCAAAGTAATGTATAAATGTAGCACATCCATAGTTTGCAGAGATGTACAATACAAACATCTTGTCTGTGATCGGGTTGTGTATTGTCAAGCTTTGGGGTATTTTCTATCCATCTTGCTTTCTGACACGTCTTTGCCGCTTTTTAAATTTTGGGTTTTGAGTGTAGCTTCTCTTCTCCACACTGAGTTCATGGCTTCATCACTCGACTGTGCATGCCTGGCTTGAGCATGAACTTCCCCTGCTGGGATGTCTACCTGTTCCTGGAGGTCATTCCCTCTGCGAACAGGTGGAAAGAACTTGATCAGCCCACTCAGCATTTCCCCCAGATCCTGTGGAGCAGGATGCACTCTTCAAGCCAAATTGCTCTGGTAACCTGCCCACTGCACACATTTGAGTCCTGTGTATGCATGAGTTCTTCAGAAAAATGTCAAGCCTGCAGATGAATTAGATTTTTATCAATGTAAAGTGAATCTAGGAGATAGCATATTTTGTTATCAAGCAGGCAAATCAAAGTCTATTAGGAACAAGCCAGCACACAGGGCAGTGTGCATCGTATTTTAATAGCGCTTCCATATTTAGACCAACATCAGACCCTTTTTATTAAAGAGGGCTGAGAAAATCTTGAATATGTTTGACCTTCTTTACTGGAATTAATTTGCATCTGGCTTATTGGATGAAAGCAATTTTGTGTGCCACGTAAATTGGCATTTTCTTGTCAGACGAAGATACTGCAAGTGTAAATATTCAGCAGGAACAGACTGAAGCCTTCCCTGGGGCTGCAAATTAATGTGGTGAAATATAAAATTGGGTTCTTAAGTGTAGGATGGAGTCAGTCGGTGTGGTCAAAAAGGGGCAGAGGGCTGCACTGTGACGGAGTTGAAAGAAGAAACGGGGAATTGAAGAAAACGTCTATCACTGCCATTTAACCACCAGCTCAGCGAGATTTCATAACTGCCCCTCTGCAGATGTTCTGGGGGTCGCCTATTGAAACCTCAGCACATATGTCAGAGGAGAGATTTCGGTTTAATTTCCACTATAAGAAATGTACGACAGACCTTGAGTGATAATAATTCTTAAATTGGCTTCTGAAAATGGCTGCTGATGAGCCCGGCTCGGGCATACATCGGACACTGGCTCAGTACAATGCGTGGCTCTGATTAGATCTCTGCAGGGTTTCTCTCACTTTCAGCCTTATTATTGGATTCTTTCACAATACACAGGGAGGGTGAAACCTGTGCTCAGAATAGAGTTTAATGTGTGGTGTCTCTACCTTGGCACAGGAAATCATTGCACACAGTGGTTGAGCAAATAAAAGGAAGCGAGGCAGAGGAAGAGAGTGTGCCTCAGCATCCATCCCTGGTTTTTGTAAAGGATTTGAGGAGGCATGTTAGTTTCATCGTTAGATTTATTATCATAATAAAGCAGAGCAAAGGTTTCAGCTTCAAAGTACCTGGTGGGTTTTTTTCCACAGAGCTCCACTGCAGATTTTTATATTGTTTTTCATGGTCAACTTGCTTTGAGCTTGGAGTCGGCTTCTGTGTCTGTGTTTATCAGAGCATAACCTTTTCTTTAATATCTGTTCTTACATGTAGAGGTGATCATAGTGAATTGTAAATAAACAAGACTAATGGCATTTCTAAAGCATTTTAGACACATTTTTCAATTAGATATATTGCTGTGAAATTCTGTGCAGGTATTGCACCCATTTTGAATATTATCACTCTAATTAAAAGGGGTCAGGAGTGGTTATCAGCGCTATAGGAATAGGTTAGAAGTCTTCAGCTACACCGACTAGTGCGCTCAGAATGCCGTTATCAGCAGAGAGGGGTGACTCGAGTCACATGACTTTACTCGAGTCAGACTCCAGTCACAAATACGATGACTTGAGACTTGCTTGACTAACGTTGATAAAAGACTCGACTTGACTTTGACTTTGTATTCATGACTTGAGACTTGACTTTGACTTGAGACAAATGACTCGAAAGGACTTGGCTTTAATTCAACATTCAAGGCACGCTAAGCACCGTTGGGCGTCACTTCTGTTTACGTTCAACAATGTTATCAAACACAACGGAGCAAGCTCGCCCCTCCCCCCCTCGTCCTCTGTGACTCTGTCATGAACGAGCGATAGCTGCTAGTTACCCTGGATTTACACACCTGTTCAAGGGATAGTGTACCCAACATGAAAATTTACCCATTATCTACTCACCCATATGCCGATGGAGGCTCAGGTGAAGTTTTAGAGTCCTCACAACACTTCAAGGGGAGAGGAGGTAGCAACACAACTCCACCTAATGGAGGCTTATGGCACCCCAGATTCAGACGTCCAAAAACACATAAGTGAAACCACAAAAGATCTCAACACTGCTCGTCCGTAGTGATCCAAGTGTCCTGAAGCCCCGACAGAAAAAGTTGTTTGGAAAAACGTCATTTGAACTCTGTTTTTACAGGTTGCCATTAACACCTGCTTTTGGGGCAGAAACGCTGCTGGAAACGCCTCAATGTCTCGCCAATGAACAACCAGTGTTGTTGTTTGTTGGTTGTTGTTGTTGTTGTTGTGGGTGTCTTCAAATCTCTGATCAAATCCACCCATAACTTCTCCCTCTCCATCGACGGCTCCAAGATCCTCACCTCCCCCCATGTCTGTAACCTCAGTGTCATCTTTGATCAAACCCCTCCTTTGACCAACATATCAAACACATCACTAAAACAGCCTTCTTCCATCTCAGAAACATTGCCTGCCACTGTTCATCCCTCTCCTCTCCAGCTACTGAGACTCATTCACACATTCATCACTTCCAGACTAGACTACTGCGATAGTCTCCTCTACGGTTCATCATCCAAAGCTCTCAAGAAACAACATTTCCAGAATTCAGCTGCTCGTCTTCTCACACACTCCCACATTACCCCCATCCTTCATAACCTCCACTGGCTCCCCATCCCCCAGCGTATCCACTTCAGATCCCAGAAAAGCAGAGGTGAAATTGATAACGTTAACGATGGCTCAGTCCATCCAGTGTGCCAGTGAGCTGTTCCAGTGAGCCAGCATGCACAACACCAGTGCCTCCCAGAATGGGATGCAGCTATCTTTAATGCTATTTAACACACCTGTGCTTTTTCTACTGTGACATGTCAAAATGTCTACTGCGAACAAGGTCTATCTTGCCACGATCCACCACGCGCTGACAAAGTCATGACATTTACATGTTGCATAACAACAAACGCGGCCTTTTAATAGCCTTTAATGCCAATCCAGATGTGCTAGTCTGTGTAGCAGGAGTCTTCTAACCTACATCAATCACACTGATAACCACTACTAACACTTATTAAATAGAGTGATAACGTTAGAACTGGGTGGATATATGCATGGTTCCCAGATGATGTATCCTACTAACTAATTTTTAATGACAAGATGAACAAAAACAACATAAACAAAATTGGCAAACACATGAACACAAAGACCTTACAAGCACAGAAGAAACTAAAAACAATTGGCTCAATATTCACATCACAAACATAGACAATGGAGAAGTAACGGTTACACTGGAATGTGTTTCTGTCAACCCAGTCTCACTCTGAAGTTGTCGAAACCTACAGATGAGCAGTGACTTGCAGCGTCAGACACCGAAGAAAAAAGCAGTCCTTTAACGTCAATGATACAGGCAGTCGCCGTATAGTTTAACAGCGCCAAGTGGCGGCAGGGGGACACATAGCAGGATAACGAAAGTTAAGGCTGCGAAGGTCCGAGTAGGGCGGGCGGAAGGAGTGGTGGATGGGTCCAACAGACACTGGCTTTGACCCAGGAGAGTGCTGTTGGCGTCCCCTGAGACTGTAAAGCCAAACCCTGTTCATTTTTCCTAAACCCAACCACGTGCGTTTGATTTTGAAGGGGAAAAAAATCAATTTGCGATGTTGTACCGAGGTAGTGCATTCATTTTGAAAGAGACGTATGTGAGTAAATTTCCTGTGAAAACAGAAGTATATTTTGAAAGAAGACAATCCATGTAACAGGCAGAACTTGACACGGCGTCCCAGAACATCAACAACCAAAGCACGGTACCTTTCACGTCATATCTGGACATGGAAAGTCCATGACCAAACATCAATATGTGACGAGGTCGTAGTGAGAATGTGTTGTTTCTGTTGCCGAATTACACAAAGATTGAGACATACACTATCTATTTTTTCCACTTCTCAATGAATGTATCCATCTGGGCTCTCAAATTGAAAGTCATTCTCTCCATTACATTTATATTATGTAACAAGTCAATCCATTCTCAAACACTAGGGTTTTTATCAGCCATTTCTTGAGATTTCTTATCCAATAGATTCCTCCGGTCTAATCAGGTGACATTTGTGGTTTTAAATGAAATCCCTCAACAACTGTTGGAAATAAATTGCCATTAAATTTAGATAAACATTCATGTTCCCCTCAGGCTGGACTGTATTACCTCTGATTATCCTTAAATTTTAATCTGGCACCATCATCAGCTGAAAACATGTCATTCAGATTGTTTATACTGTCATTTTAGTGTGTTGGTTATTCTGTACACAAGGCATGTATTGCATGTCTGTCCGTCCAGAGATATAGATCCCTCCTCAGCTGCTTCTCCTGAGGTTTCTGCCATTTTTCCCCTGTCTGAGGGTTTTTTTCAGTGGGAGTTATTCCTTATCCAAAGTGAGGATCAAAGGACAGATTGTAAAGCCCCCTGAGGCAATTTTGTGATACTGAGCTATATAAATAAAATTGACTTTACTTGAACATCAATTTGTCCAATGCTTAAAGGGACAATTCACCCCAAAATCAAAAACACATATTTGTCCTCTCACCTGTAGTGCTATTTATTAATCTTGATTGTTTTGGTGTGAATTACAGAGTGTTGGAGATATCAGCCAAAGAGATGTCTGCATTCTCTCCAATATAATGGAACTAGTTGGTACTCAGCTTGTGGTGCTCAAAGAGCCAAAAAAATACATTTAAATAACTCAACAGCAATGTGTCTTTCCAGAAATCATGACCTGGTTACTCAAGATTCAAGTTTCATGCAGGAACTATTTTCTGTCTGCCAAACTACACTTGATAACTGGATCACTGCGCAGAAGGAAGCGTGCATCTACTCATGGAGGAGAGGCTTGTGCTCGTGACAGCGTGAGATATAAACATTAACGGCATCCTCCACGGCTGAGCTGTAACATCAGCTAACTCAGTGGTGCTAGATGAGCTAGTAGTAGATGCACACTTCCAGACCAAATACAGAGCATAGATTGGTAGCTGTACATGTGCCAGTTTGCCTCCTACGCACTGCCAAGATGCCCTTGAGCAAGGCACCGAATCCCCAACTGCTCTTGACATCTCTCCATTTAATGCATGTATAGGACCTGTTTGTGCATGTGTGTGTATTTCGGGCCTGTGTGTATGTGACAACAAATTTTAATTTCCCCATGGAGATTAGTAAAGTATATCTTCTTCTTCTTCTTCTTCTTCTACTTCTTCTCCTTCTTCTCCTTCCTGAGCATGTTGCCCTGCTAGCATTAGCCTTTAGCTCAAATCATATCTGTGCCTATAGTTACTAGTTACTTTGCAGATTAAGATCAAACACATAGTTAAACTACCCCAACCATGAATTAAATTACCCAGCTAATGTTTGTATGTGGGGCCCATGTGGGTTGTAAATGGGCTAAAACTTTAGCCCTATATGGGATTGTCAATGGGTTCCATAATGGCCCCATGCCAATTGCCCACATGGGTGGGTTTACCCATAGGCCCCAGATTAGATGCCCATTTTGGGTTCATACCCACCCAGGTAGCCGTAGCATAACCCATGTGGTAACCCCACCCATGTGGGCATGCAACATGGAGCTATTATGGAACCCTTGGAAAATCCCATATAGGGCCCATTTTTTCAGCCCATTTACTACCCACATGGGCCCCACATACAAATGTTGGCTGGGTAGTAGTAGTTAAACAAGCTGCTTACATATTAATGCATCTGTGATAATAATCCAATAATATAATATGTAATAATGTACCGCTATGAAAGGGGCCAGTCTGTCTAAATAATGAATATGTTTACATTTTGCAGAATATACTTTCATACTTAGTTCAGTAACATTTTAGATGAAGGACTTTCATTTGTATTTTCACAGTGTGGTGTTTCCAATTTTAAGCCTGTAAGCACCGTACATATTCTGTCCTAAATTAAAAACAGTTTTGACTCACGAGCCTGAGATTAAATGTGGTCTGATGACTCGCCTGATCATAGTAACAATACAAAGCTCTGATGTTACGAAGGCATCAAGTTAGAAAAATAGTATTTTAATTAGCATAGAAAGTGCATCACATGATGTGAGCAAACGCACCCAAATAACCTTTAATCTTATCCTGTCTGCTGCAGGTGGAGCAGGAATTAGAGAAAACAATGGGTGGAGAAATGTCTCATCCTGTGTCACCGTCACATCCAGAGGTATCTCTGGGTTCTGATGAATCTCAAATTACAAATGGTATTATAATAAAAGTAGTAAAAATACATCAAAAACATGATCGCAGGTTGTTGGGGTTTTTTTTCCATCTGCTTTCAGCTATGCTTTTAAATAAGCATCTCACTAATCTGTTTATTGGGCACTGTGCCATGAATGCACTTCAAGATAAAACCCATCTGATGAACACTGTGTTGATCAGTATGTTAATATTCAAAAGCACTCCGCAGTAATTATTTTATTTAATGTAATGTAATTTCTGTCAAACATATAGATAGGGAAAGCAAACACACCCCAGTCTTTGTATGTCAATTTCAGCACCACGGACAGCTGCACTCAGTCATCTTCCTCCGCGCAGTGTCTAGAAATTGCCGGTCAAAAGCAATCACAAAAGTTTTGATGAGTATATATCTGCCTCCGCAAAGTTGTGATGTGACACATTTACCCACAGAATGCCCTCAGAAACAAGAAAACACACACCTGAGGCCAAATCCATATCTCCTCTTGGTGTAAAATAATTACCGCTCTGACAGGCCTGTCCGGCCCTCATATCACGCTATCATCCCCGCAGTTCCTTATCTGGTTTGACGTTTGAATTAGGTGGTGCGATGTGCACACACATTCAGAGGTGAGGCTAGCTTGTGTTCGCTGTCACACAGAGTCACTACGGGAGAGATGATGACCCGCGCACCATGCTTCGCTGAAAGCTCTAATAAGCGTAGCCCGACACCCGCCCCGAGGAAGCTCTGCAATATCAGCAGGTCAGCTGGGATTTGGATCCTGGGCCTCGTCTGATGAATGAATCATTTCCTCTCATCTGTCTCTCAAAACACACTGTGTCCAAAGGCTGGATTGTGGAGGACATCAAATACAGACAGGGATGTGAAGAGAGGAGAAAACATAAACGCAGCGTTGTCATGAATATATGAAAACCCTCCTCAGGGAGAAACATGTTGAGGGAGAGAAGAAGTGATTTATGTTGGATGTCTTCAAAGATATTTTTCCTCGGGATTGATGCACGTCTGCAGATATTATTTCAAGAAAAATGACAATTTAACTTTCGTAACAGCGTTCCCTCTTTGTCTCTTCCCCTGTGTCTCTATCTCTGTCTCACTTTGCGCTTAATTTATTTTAATTAGGACCTTGAAGTAATTGCACCTCGTTCCTTGCAAGCTGAGTGGTTTTATTTTTGCCTGTGACGGTGGCTTCCTGTGAACACGTTGGCTGCAGTTCAAGCTGGTTTTTTGACGCTCAGTGGGACATATTATTAGACGAGCCCTTCTCCTCTTCTCTGCTTCATCCTGGTTCTCCACTGCTTCAAAATACTCATTGGTCCAAATGTGTTGATGTTGTGAGTATAAGAAAATAAAAACACTTTATTTGCTATACTGTTTAACAAAAACATTACTGCAAGATTTTGGAAACCACTCTTATTCATCTTGCAAAGGAAAGATTGTACCCTCAGTCCTTTTCTCTAACTCTCAGCAAAAAAGCAAAAAGCAAAGCAAATAGTCTGGGGGAAGTAGCGGAAGTAAACAAGTCATCATTACCGTGGTTGTATCTGCCTACAACATGATTGACATTTTGATCTAAGCTGTACTAAGAGGTGTACAATTTTCTACTCTTACCTTTACTTACTGTGTAATGTTACTTTTAACAACATCGTGAAGACCCTGTGCAGCTCTCAGCTCCTCCAACAGTCGTGGCAAACTTTACATTTGGAAAGAACTGATCGTGAAACAAGTAACGTCAGCTAAGTTAAGACTGCTTAGCTTACATAGCTAACGTTTGTGGCCTAAATCGACTAGTCAATGGATTGCATTTGTATAGCACTTTTCTAGTCTGCCGACCACTCCAGTCATCATGCCACTCCAGTGTGTGATTTTAGACGACGTGCCGGCATCACAGAATCAAAAGAGGCGTGACAGGCATGACATGTAACAAAATGGTGTCGGCCTTTAGAGTGACATTTATGCGTGGCAGCGTTTCATAAACAATAAAAATGGCATTAACCTGCCAATTGACCTATGGCTAAGTCCCGCCCTCAAACGCGATGAGCCAATCACAGTGCGTATAGCCATTCCCGTACACTCGGACAGTCTCTGCCTGGACATTCATTGAAATGCATTACAGAAAGTCAGTTTTGTTCGGTTTTTCTGAGATTTGAAGTTTAAAAATGGTCAAACGGTGTGCATGGGGTACATGCAACTCCAACACAAGGTATCCTGAGAGGCTGGGCGACGAGGTGTATTTTTTACCCTTTAAACCACATCTCAACCAAGAAAAGTGTCTCCTTTGGATAAAGCTGTGTGGTAACGTTAGACCACAACATCAACTCAACGTGAATAAGATTAACAATGATGTCTACATCTGTTCTAAGGTAAGTCAACATTGTGTTTGAGGCAACATATTGTCACTTTGCTGGAAAGAAATATAAAGTTATCTTTAACATCTCTAGCTAACGTTAGCTAAAGTTAGCCTAACGTTAGCTCCTAGCTGCGTTGTTCATCATGTCACCTTGTTTGCTGGGAGTTCATTAGCCTATTTTGTTCTAGTTTTGTACTTTGGTGATCGTACATCATTGTTAGCTGTTGTCCAAAGGGCTCTAGTTAAGCTAACGTTAACTTCTGGAGCTTAGCTTCATTAACTTATCTGTAATGGCAGAGATAACAAAGGTTGGCAAACGTTATGCTGAATGATTCAGTGTAAATACTGTAGCACCAAAAACCTTAACTTCAGTGGCACTTTAACTTGTTGTCTTTGATGGCGACGGCAACGAGATGCGGTTCACAAGCGTACACTGTGACCTGTAAATTTTGGCGTGTAATTTAAGCTTTTCATCGACCTTCTTAACAATAAAATGATGAATATATCCCTCCAGTGCGTAGTTTAGGCCCTTTTGGTTACTTCTCAATGACATCTGATCGTTATGCCATAGCGCCGGTCACTGAATGTTGATAGTTTGTCCAGTGGAGGGGGGCGTGGCTTAGCCATAGGTCAATTGCAATCATTTACCATCCCCGTTGGTGGTTGATCTCGACCTCTGTTCGGAGGGTAAGGAGCTTCTGTACCAATAAAATCTCCCGGCCTGCTGCCATATTGTTTTTCTAACAAACAAGTTGCATTACGTCACCCACCAGCGGGAGTGTTTATTGGTCTGGTGCTGCGCAGTGCACCATGGTAGTTAGGTTTTCTACCTCTTGAGCAAAAGCGAGTCTTTTTCCTCTGTTTTCTCTGGTCATGTAGCAGCAATTTTAATAAGTACTTGCATCTTTCCACTGCACAGACAGGCCAGTTTTATGGAAAGACAGTCCTTCCAGCAGTGAAATACTTCTTTAAAAGCACATCACTGAGCCACACTGTTGCACAAGGTGACATTTTGCTTTACTGCAATTATTGTAGGCACTGTTTATTTTGTCCTGCTGCTGTAAATACTCACTACAGCACTAACTGAGTATTAATCCACAGCTGAAAATCATCCACCATTTATTTACGTTTAAGTAGCATTTGTAATGCCCTATACTGTTTTAGGACACAGAAACCCAGCCTGAAACACAGGAGGGATGTTGGGAAATATTAAAAGATGGACACATTGCTGGTTTTGGTCTTTTCAGGGGATTTTTTGACAAAAATAAAAATATAGAATATCACCAGACTTATCCTTTGAAGCAGACTTGATATGCCTGGTTTGAAATATTACGTGTGTTCTGGTGAGAGATCATCATATAAACATGTATGCTGCAATCCTACAATTAACATAGGATTACATGCCTTAATCACAGGATTTTAAGCTTCGACTGCCTGTATCTTGGGCGGATCCACATTCATATTCCCCCACCTAAACGACGATCAACTTCTGATGCTGCTTTTCTCCCACAATAGCTTCCACGAGTCGACTAATCCCGGGTTTTTCTGCTAAGACGTGCCGACATATTATCAAAGGTTAAGCTACCTCGTAGACACGGAGGGGAGCCCGTGGAATTCAAATTTCTGTTCAAGTTGTGTGAGGGAGCTAATGAGAACGGAGGGATTATCAGAGTTATTGGCCGTGATCAGGTCAATTGGAAGGTAGTCGGGCATCAGGAGGCTGAGTTGGGCCATGTCGTCTGCCAGAGGAAGGATGTGGGGGCAAACAGCAGCAGAAGCCCCAGACTGTCTCAGTGACAAGCAGACATGCTCTGGGTCATGCACAGTGGTAATTCCCAGAAAGGTCACACAAAATGACACCTACCAGCATTAAGCCCGGCCCCGCTCTCTGTCCTCTCCCTCTTCTGAGCTATAATCTGTCTGATTCGTCTTCCTAGCACTGCTTGTGTCATCTCTCACACTGCTTTCAGCCCCACTAATGCCACCTCTGAGAACGAGAGGGCAAGAAGGGCAATCTCTGTCACATTCCTCAGATGTAATGTTTCTCCAGCTGCATCGTATCCGACTTAAAGGCACAATCTCTCGCTGTGTGTAACGCCGGGAAAATCAATAAAAATGGATTACTCTGTGAAGGTGTATAAATTTCTATTATTTTTTTTTTACTACCTGAGAAGGAGCAGTATGTCAAGGATTTATTATGGTGTTAGCATCACAATGCTAAAGCAATTTGGTCAACTCCAGCAGTAAATTGGCTTGTCACATGAGATAGCACTGCCGACATGAACGGAAAATGCCAGGGAGCACATTAAATTATGAATGATGGGAATTATATTAACATTTAAATGAGACAGTCATGGTCCAGTGGGATTACAAGTTTCCAGTGTTTATAGTGTGGAATGATGTATCGAGAGGAAATCGCAAATGAATTTCAGCGTGTTATTACATACCCGTGGTTGTTCTTTACACAACAGCGGTTTACTTCTAAATAGCATTCTAATGAAACTGATGTGATCACTAATCATCATGTTAGGCTCATTAACAACCGGCCTATCGCTGGTGTGGTGAATAAACAAGAGGAGAAAGTGGAGCATCAGCAGCAGAGAGCCTCCATAACTTTACATTTCTGTTTACTCCATATATCTGCTTCTGCGATGAGGAATGTTGTCATCGTGCGAGTATTTCTCTGAAATCATAGCTCCTGATTCCCCCCGCTGCAGCTCCGGCAATCACAGAAAAACATGTCCAGGGGGGAAGGGGAAGGAAAATGAAAGCAGCAAGTACAGGCAATGACCTTTGCAGACTCCTAGCATGATAAATGTCAAAGGTTTTCTGTTTTTAATTTGTCAGAGTTTCCAGGGAAGCCTGACCTATGCCTACTTTCAGCCACAGCGTTCCCATCACAGCAGTCGCTGAAGCGGCACCTCAAAACCTATTACTACCCGCCTTTGCTGAGGCTGGTGCTGTCAAAGCTGCAAATTAGCCCATTTGCAACCTTTCATAATGCACTGTAGCAAGGAACAGCATGTTTTTCTGAGGGAGGGCTGACGCTGAACTATGTAATGTATTGCAAATGTGACATATTGCAGACAAACCAGAGAATATACATTCAAATTTGGCAGGTGTCACTTTTGTGCTGTTCTGCAATCCATTATGCTTTCTTAGCAGATTTTGACCTTTTTGTGTTGTAGTGTGAGATGTCGGTACAGACAAGCAGCAGTGTTAGGACATTTCGGTGAAGGGACACACATCTTTAAATTCCTTCACACTGTTTCATCGCTATGATTTTAATGTCATCATACCTCAAATCTCCTCAAACCTGTGTAAATAACAGTAAGAATGCAGCATTGTCTGTTTCCACTAAAATGTGTTTCTCCTAGTGTGTGATTACCTTCATCATATTGGAAGATAAATAACTGAATTATTTCAATTTAGCAGGATATTTTCCTCTGCAACATTATTTTAAGATTTGAAAAAGAGCCCATTGTAAGCTTTACAACATGCTGTGCACACAACACCGACACATTATCATTATGATTTTATATCATGTAGGTTGATCAGGAGAATGTGTTAGCAAGAAACTGCTTATTTTTCTTCCAGCAGACCCAGAGCAACATTATCATTAATTTGGAGTTTCTCTCCACCTGATAAATGTGAGTCCAGTATTCATACTTTTAGCTCTGTTGTTGGTCTCCACCACCTCCTGAGGGGAATATCCATCTCTTGAGCTTTAGCTGTAGATGCTGTCTTTGTCTGACAGTCGTTTGGTGCTAGACAGGTGGCACAAAGTCCGTTTTTGATCTGCTCCGGCAGCTGGAAACGAGGCTGATGAGATCCGTAACATTAAATTTGCAGGCTTTAAAACCAGAACAATAGGCTGAACGATCCGAAATAAAGAGGAACTGCGTAGTTTGCCGATAATTCTATGTGGTTCTGTCATCAGGAATGTCACTTTTCTCATTAAACAGTCTATTTACTGTGGATACCTTTTGATTAGAGTAGAGAGACATAAATTCTGCAGTCAGATGATTCAAATGTTAAAACATTTACATTTTTTTCATTTTATTTTAAAATATTTATCATTCAACAGCCCAATCCGACCTGCATGTTCTTTGTTTGACCTAGAACAGGACCCTGAAATATAATCAAGACATATACCACTCGCTAAGGGACTGTGTGTAATTATCAGAGGAGGGGATGACTTCGTTCGTCCTTCTTCTAAAAGTTTGTCTCAATTTCTGTTCATTTCTGTTTTTACTGTTTCTGGCTGATAAATGGTGATGAATGAATTTTTGCAATTTTAGCCCTCTTCCATTCTTAGAACATGGCTGAGCCATCTCAAACATCTGTGTGTGATTTCTTTGGTGATGCTCTGGCTGCCTGTGTTCTTGTACAGTTTAAGGTTGGAGATTCTGTTTGGCCAGAAGATCTGGCACATTGTCTGGGGCATCGTCAGGTCTACCATAATAAAAATAAATACTAACTACAGGGCAGGGGCAATTGCTCTGAGACAACAAGGGAGGCTGAACTTCCCCTATTTCACAGAAGAAATGGTCAAATATGCACTATTGAATTTACATCAAAATAAGAATTTACATTGCATTAAATGTGCGCTAGGATGTGTTTAACATCATGACTATGATGTTCAAACGTCAGCTGTTTATCACCAGTTTTCAAACGCGACCTCCCTGTCATACATTCTCGTGTCAGCACGGTGGACGCGGAGCCTCCAAGCATTCCTATGAGACAGCGCTGAGCAGGTTTTTTTCATGCAGCAAAGCGAGACGGTCATTGGATAAATGCGACAAAATCGTCACTTCCAGGGAGGCTCAGCTTCCCTGGGACCTAATGGAGCGGTAGGCGGGAGAGGACGCTCGGTGTATGCATGATGATTGGAGGAATTGTCTAAAAGGCTGAACCCCTTTGTGATTGACAGCGCTTTGGAAATACACACCGGCATTGTCGCATTTCGAGCTCAGTCCCATGTGGATATTTGCGAGTGGAGTCTTGTGACAGAGTGCCGTCCGGAGTTCCTTATTTCCATAAGCCATATAGCTCATTTTCACCGTTTGTACAGTACAGTTCAGGTGTTTAAACCAATCTGAAAATCTTTGAGGTGTGTTTTGCTGTGGTTCTTGGCATGAGTGTGGTTGAAAAACGGCTTCAATTAAATGTTTCTTTTATAAGTTACTGCCTCACTACAATATGACAAATTTTATGATGCAAACTTAAAGTGAGCTTCCCCTGTTTGAAAGAGCAGCAGCCGCCACTGCTACAGGGAGTCCACTGGTCCTGCCGAACAACTGAGCACAACCAGTTCCTCCTCCATTGTTTACCAACTGTAAACTTGCTGTCGTGACCACCACAGAAGGCCCGCCTCTCAAATCATCTGATTGGACAATGGGTAAAGACGTGGAGATGACGTGGGGCGCTTTTCCGCTCTGAGTCGAAGTTTTTTCGAGAGCACTTGACCAATCGGGCAAAAACGTCAGACACTTGAAGCGCAGAAATGCACGGCGTATAGCAACTCAAAAACAGTGAGCAAAAAGCTTCACTGTCATTACAAACAATTGCAAAAAGCTGCCTCCAGCTGCTAACATGCTTTCTGTATGTTCAGGGCCTTTGAATACTAACATTTGCAAATTATCATTAAACACAAGCACAGTTGGGATGGTGATTACATCTGCAGGTATTTGGTCATGAACAAATTGAAATTTTGGCCTGATGATGGGGAACAGCAAAGCTAGTAGGAGTCATCCTCTGAGGACCATGACTGTAGGTACCAAATTTGATGACAATCTATCCGATAATAAGTGAGATATTTCAGTCTGGACCAAAGAAGGGTGACCGCAATTGCAATCCTTAGACTCTTGAACATCCCTCACACTGCTAGCATTGCTGAAAACAGTTAAAATAGAATAAATAAAACAACAGTGCAATATATAAATAATGAAATTCTTAAATTTGATTATGTATACAATATTTACTGGGGGATTATCTTATTTAAAATTCAGTTTCACAATGGAAATTATATTATCGGCCAAAGATCCATATAGCAGCACTGATGAGATCTTGATTTTTTTTTCTCTTTAAACTAAGAACAGATATCGTAGTCAGAGGCTTGATTACTGATACTGAAGAAGAAGCAGAAGCAGAGGGTTCGTCCCCCTCAAAGCATTCTCTGTTCCTGTGTTGGAGTGCTTGATCAATGAAAGGCTAGTAATCATTAAAAGACCCTCTGGTCGATTTTACATTCGACTCCATCTTCCCTGTTAATGGACTTTTCTTTTTCTGCTATCGTCTACTCTGTGTTATAAGAAGGCAGTGTTGGTGCACTTGCTTTAAGATGTAAATCTGGGAGGGAGAGGTTTGCTTTAGCTGCCGGACAGAATTTCTTACTATAGGTACAGTCAGCTACAAGTGTTTTCATGTTTCAGAGAGTCTCCAAGGAAACACAACGGCACTTAATGTCACATTACATTCATGATGATATCTCATAAACAGGCCATTAACTATGAACTTGGGCTGAAACCCATGCATGAAGATTTGAATACAAATGTGTGACTTGTAAGTGTCAGAGGGATGGATCCTCAGAGGTCAGAGATTTAAAGAGAAAGGGGAAAAAAAACCTACTCCTGTCTCAAAAGCAGCAGAGCTCTTCAGCATTCAGTGAGGCTGCAGCACGCTGACCTTCATCCTGTAACCTGAACCTCTCTCCCCTCCTGAGGCCCGATGTGCTGCTGGTTTGGACGTTTGCCAAGGTCAGGTGGAGGGCCTCGGTCCTGTGGGGAGGTGATGAGGTGATGTGTCCAATGCCCTCTACTGTTAATGAGTGTATCGTGGAGGACCATGGGGGGGTAGAACGTGAAGCTTGAGGTGAAATGGTCTCACACCATCCAGCTAAGTGGGCCAGATGTGTGTGTTTGTGTTGAAGGCTGAGGAGAGGCTGGTGGAGGAGGGGGTGTACAGTAGAAAAGCGGTAATATTTTGAGCTTGCTGCAACTTCTAGAAACATCAGCATAAAGGAGCAGTGTGTAAGAGTAAGGGGAATTTAGTGGCATCTTGTGGTGAGGTTTGCAAATTGCAACCAGCTGAAATTTCCCCTGGTTAGAATTCCTTCAGTGTTCATTGTTCAAGAGGTTTTTAGCGGACACCAAATCAACACAGTCTCACTCCGACCTCATCAAATATTGACGTTTGGTCATGGACCTTCCACGCCCAGATATGACGTAAAAGGTACCCTGGGTGCGTTGGTTGTTGATGTTCTGGGACGCCGTGTCAAGTTCTGCCTGTTACATGCATTGTCTTCTTTCAAAATAAACTTCTATTTTCACAGGAAATGTAACGTTTACATACAATCTCTTTCAAAATAAACGCATTACGTCAGCACAACACCACAAATTGACGTATTTTTCTTTCAACAACTAACGCACGTGGTTAGGTTTAGGAAAAAGTAACAGGGTTTTGCAGAATATGTGTCCATTCCTCGATTACCAAGTAAGTTATTCATATTCCTGTGGGCTGTACGGGTCCTCAGATCAAAAGAATCAGGAGTGATTTTTCATAAAAGTTAATCCAAGTTATGAGTATTGTTTTAACAGGATAAAGAGGTGTTGAGTTAGTATGCCAGGTGCTGTAACATTCGAGTGCCTTGAAATGAGTGTCATATCTGAAGCCTAAATTTTATATTATATATATTTATGCTAGTTCAAATAAATAATTTGATCATATTTCCAGCACATTCTCACTCCAGCCTCGTCACATGTTGACATTTTGGTCATGGACTTTCCATGTCCACATTTGACGTGCAAGGTACCCTGGGTGTGTTGGTTGTTGACGTTCTGGGACACTGTGTCAAGTTCTCTTCTTTCAAGATACACTTTCGTTTTCACAGGAAATATACGGTTTACATACAGTCTCACACACCTGGTTGGGTTTAGGCAACAAAAGCATGTGGTTGGGTTTAGGAAAAAAGAACAGGGTTTGGCTTTATAATCTTACTGGACACCTTCTCTTGGGTGAAAGCAGGTGTTTGTTGGACCCATCCGCCACCCCTTCTGCCCGCCCTAGTCGGACTTTCGCTACCTTAATTTTCGTCCTTGTCCCGCCGGCGCTTCCCCCTGATCCCGCCGGGTGCCGTTAAACTGTAATGGCAACCAGCGGTGTATCGTGCCAATGTTAGAACAGCTTTTTATGTTGGTTTCCGACGCCACACGTGCCGGATTTCAACGATTTCGGAGTGAGACCATGCTCGTATTTCCCATCTTTGCTGAGTTTCATGTAAACGGAATTAAAGGCCTGTTCCAAATGTAAGCCTGTTGAGTTGAGTGATTTAAGCAAATTATAGCCTGGGCTATTAACTGAAGTTTTACAGTAAACTGGTAAAAACACTGAATAAAGCAGTTTCACTTTAACAAAATCACTGTTTTTCCTGATGCTGCTTGTTGCAGAGGGGCTGCTAACCACAGGTGCTGATGCAAAAAGTGAATGATCCTGTAGTAGCTAAAGCCAGTGTTTGGTTTGTCAATTCTGGGCTACTTTAGAAACATGTTGGTGCAGCATGACAGACTCCGTGGACATGAACCTGCTCCTTATGTAGATATAAAATCGCTCATTCTATGGTAACAAAAACGCATTTCTTATTTTCAGGCGATTATACACTAAAGAAAACATACTTATTATATTCCATGCCATTATATCCCCCTAAACCCTACACACTGGACCTTTAATGGAAGATTAGAGACAAAGATCACTGCTGTGTAATTATCTGTGACAGGCAGCAAACCTATAAGCAATTATTTCTAGGTTTATTGATTCAAATGAAATGAGATGGAGAGGTTCTTTTCTTTTCTCTTTGATGCCAGGCAACTTTGATTGATGTTCGTGTGTTTCAAGTAGATAAAATTCAACTTCAGTTTGGAGTTTAGTTTAGTTTTGAGGAGTTGGTGACAGAATCTCAAGCATGTTACTGTCATTCTGTTAGACATAAGACATCATTTCTAACCAGCGCCTGCCCATCCATCAACTACCGGGACATGAATTCATAAATTATCATCAGAATAATGCGACGACAGATGAGCTGTCCCCCCCCCCCAAAAAAGAAAAAACAACCTGGCAGTTCTATAAAAGCTAATCTGGCACTACTGCTGTGCCATTGATCGCCTTGCTCACTGTGGCGCTCCTCCACACAAATGAGTCAATACATTATTCAGTGCATTGAGACTTCTACAAAACCTGTGACACCACAGAGAACTAGTGGCCTCCTCTGCCTGCTTACCTAAAAATATCTTTATTACCATGAATGGAAGCACAGATTTGCCCTTAAGCTATTTATTTTCTTATTTTCTTAAATGGCTCTGGCTTTAGAGATGTGTTAGGGGTGCAGACAGGTCTTTAAACATCTCTTTACTGTGAACAGGTGCATGTGCTGTGCAGTGCTGGTTCAGAAATAGGCACTATATGGTGACAACAACACATATAATGACGTAAACATGTGAGAATCATTAGCCGACCCGTTCATCACTTGTTCAGCTTTGTGGTGAAAATGCTCGCACAGCTCCTCCAGTCTTATTAATATAAGCTTCTTATGTGGTCGCTGGGATCATGTTTTTTGCCTTGACAACGTTGTTACTCAATCGTTACTGAAGTGTGGCGGGGACGAGCCAGAAAAAATGCTTGATTGGAAGTATTTCAGCATTCGTTTGGTGAGGGAGACCAATTAGGACCAACGGTAAGTCCAGTCGTGACCAGAATTAGTCTGAAACTGCCTGTTGAAGTGTGTGGATTTCTGACAGTGCAACAACTCGGATTCTCACAAATGCTTAAACAGCTTTGAAGATATACTTCTGTAAATATAAAGGAGGGGAAAAGTTCTGTAAGTAGGACTGACTTAAACCAGCCTGTCAAACTTTGGTAACAGTTTCATGCTTTTCAGAATGACACAAATGAATCTATTACGTGGATTTAAAGCCGCTTCGTGCTGCTAACCATCATTATGCCTTTTGTGTCGGTGAAAGTTTGCCTGGGTCCAGAACTTTGAATCCACCCACTCCACTCCCACTCCTACAAATTGACTGACTCTGGTCCGGCATCGAGACGTGACACCAAACTGTGGTTTCTCAGTTGAAATAAAAAACAACCAGCGGGCCCTGATGGGGGACTAACACCGTTGTCAAGCTGTTTTTTAAGCATTGTCAAGCGGTGCACTGCACTGCAACCAGCGGGCTGATCGACACACGGCTAAAGGTCCGCCGTTATTATGCAGTAAGTGTTTTTCCATCTCTCAGCAGGGCAGGTAAAAGAAGTCTACCTGCTGGAGGTGAGCTGTTTGCAGAGGTGCCTTAAGAGCCTGTTGTCTGCAGCTCTCCATCTAACATCTCACTGTGGCTGTTCCTGCTTCTACTTTCTTCCCTGCAGTACTAGTAGATACACGTCATTACACTTATGCTTCATTTCCTTAAAATTCTTCACAATAAAAGTCCCCGTTTTTTCAAGTAAAAGCTTTTATTTTTAAGCAGCATAATAATGAAATCCTAGGTTTTCATCAGCAGTAACTTAACACTCTCAAACAGCTGAAAACAAACATGAAATGGTAAAATAAAGCAGATATCTAAAAAAAAAAGTACAAACAGGACGCAGGAGAGAAACTTAACTCCAAACCACAGAGATTCAGTTAGAAGCTATAAAAGTACTGAGAACTGAACGCCTTTCTCTCTGTTCTCCTGCACAGACATTAGCTGAGTGTCACAACATGCTTGTTTTAGGGGGGAAAGGGGGACATGTCTTCTCAGTATTCGCCCGACATCATAGTTTTTTGCTCCCTTACACTTTTAAAACCCCACCAAAAGGGGTGTCGGTGGCTTAGTGGATAGAGCAGGCACCCCATGTACAAAGGCTTCGTCCTTGCCGCAGCGTCACAGCTTGATTCCAGCCCATGGCCCTTTGCTGCATGTCTCTTCCTCTCTTTCTCCCCCTTTCACACCAAGCTGTCCTATCAATTAAAGGCACAAACGCCCAAAAAATTATCTTTAAAAAATGGCATTAGATTCAGTCGGAAATGTGGGTTTCAAATGCTTGGTTAGGGAAAATCGAACCCCCTGCCCCATGGAAATCAGTTAGAGTGGACGCAATATCAGACTGAAGGTGGAAACGGAGTGTAACATGTTGACAGTTCTGTCTGATATCAGGCAAAGTGCAAGTACAAACATCGATTTCCAAAATCAACCTAAACTCAGTGCTTAAACGTGCCATGTTTAAGATAAGGCCAGAATTTTAGTTTAAAACGTTCAAAAAGTTATTATCAAGAGACTGTGAAGGAGTAACAATTCTGACATTATGTCAAAGACATCTATTGTGTTATAGAGATATCCACTGAAATGAGCACGCTAACCAGCCAGCCCATCCTCTCTTATAATGCCACTTACTTGTACCTCCAGAGGTGATAGTGAGTCACTGTAGTGTCCAATCTGTCCTCACGCTAATGTGGGATATATATAACTACACGTCGCGGTGACGCAGACATCCTGTCTATTTTTGTAAGCTGAAATCATTTCCTCAGTGGAAACAAAGCTTTTATTTACTTTAATTTCACAGATTAGAAACAATAAATTGTGAAGACAATAAAGCCTCCACAAAAATAGCGTTTTAATTCTTGTGAGTGATTTATCCTGGCTCCATATAAGCTTTTAAAGGTCCAGCGTGTAGGACTTAATCAAACCTATTGGCAGAAATAGTATGTAATAATATAGCTCATGTTGTCATTAGTTTATAATAACCTGAAACTAAGAATAGAGTTACCTTGGAGTGAGCTGTTTATATCTCTATACAGAGAGGATTCTCTTCTACAGAGTTTGTCATGTTATTTCTACAGTAGCCCAGAACAGACAAACCAAACATTAGCTCTAGGTAGAGCCATTAGCATTTTTGCGTTTTCGCAGCGGCCACTGTAGTTCTCCAATGCCTTTAACACACAGGAGTTTCATTTGATTCAATTCAATCAATCAATTTTATTTATAAAGCCCAATATCACAAATCACAATTTGCCTCACAGGGCTTTACAGCATACAACATCCCTCTGTCCTTATGACCCTCGCAGTGGATAAGGAAAAACTCCCCCCAAAAAAACCCTTTAACGGGGGAAAAAACGGTAGAAACCTCAGGAAGAGCAACTGAGGAGGGA
>NC_065529.1:39787391-39843409 GCF_006386435.1 Epinephelus moara | reverse complement strand
AGCTACCTGATAATAGAGAGTTACAGTAATCCAGTCAAGAGGTAACAAAAGCATGGACCAATTTTTCTGCATCTTTTCGGGTCAGGATAGGCCTAATTTTCGCAATATTACGCAGATGAAAAAATGCAGTCCGTGAGGTTTGTTTTAAATGAGAATTAAAAGACAAATCTTGATCAAATGTTACTCCGAGGTTGCAACCTCACCACTAGATGTCACGTAGTCCTACACACTAGACATCTAAGGTTTCAGGAATGACTCTAAGAGGAAGTCAAGTCATTTTGTGTTGCTATTGACATATAGTGTTATCATTTATTTATCATTTATTTGAATTCTGCTGTTAAAATTGCTACAAAGCTCACCACAAAGTCTTATAGACAGGTGAGTCGGATCGAAAACTCAAAGTACTCTGCCCGCTGTCAATCACTTTCACTCACTACCTTAATTTGTAAAGCTGAATTGATTAATAGCACCGGTAGCATACATACAGTATATATGTATACATACATGTATATATATAAAACACAGGTCACTGGGTACCAGCAGCATCCCCCTGGCATTCATCCAAATAAAGATCACAATGTCAGTATCTAATTATATAAATATGGTACCAGTGCTGTCGTCTATATGATTTATATCCTGTAGTAAAGTGAATAAAAAAATCTCTCTTTTGAATTAGTGTTTCCATGCAACATTTAGGTTTTCCTTTACTCTTTTTATAGATATTTATTAAGTTTTGTTAGAGAGTGCCTGAGGCCAAACAGTGTCATTGAATCCTTCACTGTAATTTCCACGTCACATGATAAGAATAAAGAATATTATTTTGCTGTAATTAGAAACTTGTGACATGTTTTATTGGTAGTTTTGTGATACAGTTGAATGCATCGGCCATCTGGTTAACTGTATACATTTATTATATTGCTGAATATATTCATATTAGATTAGAAAAAATAAAATAAAATAATAATAAAAGTTTCAGCCATATTGCCTAGAGATGGGGACTCGAGTCATTGTGACTTGGACTCGAGTCGACTCGAGTCGCTGTTTTGATGACTTGTGACTTGACTTGACAAAAAATAAAAGACTTGAGACTTGACTCGGACTTGGAAGTTAAAGACTCGGGACTTGACTTGACTTGAGACACGATGACTTGAATGACTTGAGTGTTATTCACATCATGTTTTCGGTTAGAATATAAAATTAATAAATTAATTTAAAAAATAATGTCGATTACCCAGTAGGAGCGCAGGCTGAAAATGGCGTTGTCATGACTGGATCACTACCCTGTCGATCAGTCATGCCCTCTCTACGTACCTTACGTGTTTATTGGAGAAACACGCCCTCTTATATCAGATAGGCATCAACACGTCAGCGGGAGGGGTACAGAGAGTCATCGTCTTCGGCTTTCGGAATTACTATTATTACGGCAAAAGACAAACAGCACAGTGCAAGACATGTGGCATAAACATCTCAGACAGCCAGACGACAACTTCAAACTTTGTTCGTCATTTGAAGAGCCATTCTGCCCAGTAAGTGTTTGTCAATTAGCTAATATTATCTGGTTAGTCGGTAGTTAGCTAACGTTAGCTTGATACAATACGGGGGTGGGGTGGGGTGGGGTGGGGGGGTGGGTCGTTTTGGTGGAACTTGTTTTTTAATTTATTTGCTAACATTAACCCCAGAAAACATGAGCGAACATTCTGACCGGTTCATCACAAGACTGGCTGTACGTTTTATGAACGAGCAACACAGGGTCAAATGAGCTAAATGGGTGATTTTGGCCGCTGCCTTGGTTAGTGTGTGTGTGTGTGTGTGTGTGTGTGTGCGCGTGCGTGCGCACGCATGGGGGTCGTCCCTGCAAAGTAAACATTGCAGCGATGAAGTCAATGTTTACTGACAGTTACTTATATCTTGTCTTTTCACTTTATTAAGATCAGATTCTGCAGGTAGAATTACAATAATAAGGTGACTTGACTCGGACTTGACTTGACCTATTACAGGATTTGACTTGACTTGACTTGACATAACCTGTGACTTGACTTGACTTGACTTGACTTGCCCAAGAAAAAATTACTTGGGACTTACTTGAGACTTGAAGGTTAAGACTTGAGACTTACTTTAGACTTACACATGTGTGACTTGGTCCCATCTCTGATATTGCCTTTCAGCACTGCACTGGCATAATTCAAGTTGCCCCTTTATTGCAGTGCCATAAAGAACCAACAGGTGGCACTCTCTCCTGCCCCATTGCCAAATACTCTAAGGTGCACTCCCTGACCTTGTCATACAGCAGCCCAAACTCTTACAGTGTCCTCCTTGCTCACAGATAATGTTTTCAGAAGTCCAGAGTGAGCTGACTAAAATCTCAGCCTCCAACTCTGGTGTGATACTGCGATACACTCAACTGGTATAAACTCTGTGTGAGTGCTCCACTCATGCTTTTTTGTAATTACTCTGACAGCAGCTGTACGACGCACAGAGGATCCATCAGATCTATTATTCAGCTTTAAGTGGGTGGAGTGACACCACTTATTCTGAAAAAGCACAAGGAGACTCAATTTTTCAAAGAATATTGGAGTAACGCTCTTCATCATTACATGCCAACAACTCCCCACTCTGGGCAATTTGTCATCTTATATACATCCCATTAATAGTGGAGGACTGCGTGATGCATTTAAGTGCTCTGTAAATGTATACAGTATGTGCTCCAGGACTGTGCACTGTCACAGATGGCAACTTTGGCTCTGAGGAGCACAATGTTCTTGGCATTTTCTCCGCACATTATTCTGCACTTCCTTCACCTGTGTGAAGGGTGGTACTAGCGAGATGAGATATATGTGGCTGTTATGTCAGCACATGCCCACGTTGTATAACTTTACAAGGTCTGTTGCTCCGAGGCGCAGATAGCAATCTACGTCTGTTTAATAGAGCAGTCGTAAATGTCTCCAACAGCTTTGAATTTAGAGTTCTGTTAAAACATCCTGCTGCGTTTAGGACTCTCTGTGAGTTCGTTAGATAAAACAAACATATTGAGCGACGCGCTGAAATTACTTAATGCGTCAAACTGCTTAAGCAAAATAAATGATAACACTCAGACCACACGATTTGGTTACTGGACAAGATCAGAGACGGCTGGGATCCTAAACAGGCCATCTGCAGGATTCTTGTGACAATCAACAGCAACAGTGGCAACTAGCAACACTACAGGGCAGAGCTCCACTCTGAGTAATAGCTTAACAAACCCCCTGAAGGGAGAACTAAGGAGGTGGACATGATGTGCACAAGCTGAGCGCCTCAACATACTGTTACTGCTGAGATGCCGCACTCTGCAGGCTTGCTCCATCTTGTCTGCATTCCACAGCGAACTCAGGGAAGTGGCTTGTGGAAAATTCCACCTTTGTGGCATTTAGGGGGGATGATGGGAAAGATAAAGGGCGGGATCCTTGTTACTGCTACAGTGAGAATTTGACATAAAGAAGGTTATGTTACCTTTGGAGTAAAGGTCTTTATTGGATCTGCTGGCCAATTTAACATAATGAAAATACGTGTGAATATTCAGCATGTTGGAAATGAACACTTCAGATATTTAACGTTAAAGTAATAGTTCAGCAATTTGGGAAATGTGCTTATTAGCTTTCTTACAGAGACATACATGAAATATCAAGACACAGATCTAAGATATTCAGTCTGCTCTCTTCACCTGCAGAACTAATAACCTTGGGGGGATAATAAGACAATGGGCCCCTGGGCACAGATATGCAAAAGGCCCCACCACCTTTCCTACATAGGAGCGTGACACAGAGACTTTGTGGGGATTTTGCATCTCTTTGTAGTCAGTTAATGTCTCTTTATGGATGTTTTGTGTCTCTTTGTAGTCAGTTAATGTCTCTTTATGGATGTTTTGAGTCTCTTTGTAGTCATTCAATGTCTCCTTGTGGATGTTTTGAGTCTCTTTGTAGTCATTTAATGTCTCCTCGTGGATGTTTTGAGTCTCTTTGTAGTCATTTAATGTCTCCTTATGGATGTTTTGTGTCTCTTTGTAGTCATTTAATGTCTCCTCGTGGATGTTTTGCGTCTTTTCGTAGTCCTGTAGGTCTCTTTGAGGTAATTTTGTGTCTCTTTGTAGTCATGTGGGTGTCTGAGGTAATTAAGGTAAGTTTTTAGTTATTTTGTGCCTCTCAGTTCCTTTACATCTCTTTGTGATCATTTTGAGTCTGTTCCCAGTCAGTACATTTTTCCAGTGAAAGCCAGGGTGGCCCCTGACACTTTGGGCCCCTGGGCCTTTACCCAGTAGGCCCATTCAGTAATCCTTCTATGCCAGTCACACATACAGTATTCAACTAACAGCCTCCACAAATTTCAAATACAAAAGTCTCATATATTCATACAGATTAAGTTAAAACCAACATTGCGCATTTATTCATACAGAGGATGTAAATTTCCTGTATCTGAGCTTCTTGGGGGTAACTACTGAATGAGATGACCTGAGTTGATGTCAGTGTTGCGTGATATTCAAGAAAGTCACTGGAGTTTTAGTGAAGTAGGAGTGCTGAATTTTGCATTTGGTTCGGTTTTCAGGCATTTTATTCAAAATAAAGAAATAATGCACTGAGCCGGCAGTTGCAGCGACAGCTTCACTATTATTCCTGGAGTTTAATTCAACTTTAAAAAACCCCAGTTCAAGCCCCGCTGTGTTAGCTGCCTTTTAACCACAATAATTTAAAGAGATTAAAATCTGGGCGCTGGGTTTATGCATTCACACATCATTCAGCATGAATCAGTGTCCCTGAGGGACACTGGATTGGCTCATCAAAAGATAAATCTCTGCATACTGACACGTCAGTGAAGCCCTGATATACATTTATTTCTCTCTTTAAAATCTGTCTTTCTCTTTAAACAGAGATCTTGATCTCAGTGAAACTACCTGCATAGGGATAAAACAAAAACTAATTCACCCCTGAGGAATGAATTATAAGCCACATATTGAGAGAATACTGACGTAGCACATGCTGATACTTGGTTCACGTCAGGGCAGGTTTCAGCTTTCAGTTCAGCCAATTCAAACAGTAACTCCTGTCTTTCTAGTGAAAGATTATTAATATTCAGTTATTTCTCTGAAGTTCATATGACAACATTTCAATGCCTGTTTATGGAGTTTTTTTTCTCCACCTCAGCAACCCAACTCTTTCTTTCCCACTCCTTCTCTTTTTCTTTTCCTTATATTGTGATACACTGCTGGATAGGGTGCAGTGCATCTTGAATGTCTTTCAAGTCTCAGCACAGCAGTGCATAGCTTACCTGAGAGTGGTGGAGTTGCAGCAAGCAGCTGCCCCGAGGCCTCAGAGCCTTCCATCCCAACCCCCACACTCATTCAATGTGGTCTGTGTCCTCACTAGTGCACTGGAAATGGGCGTAATCTGCTATGCAGCCTCCCTGTCAGGGATTATGCTGACATTGTAAAGGTAGAGTATGTATATGGACAGCCAAGTTTGTCTGTCATGCAAAACTTTTGCTCTTTTCACCACCTGCATTGAATATTTTCTATTCTTAGTGCATTTGACTGAATTAAAAGAGGCTTTCCCTTGTAACATTTCTGTAAACTACACAGTTTGTAGATTACATTTATTTGAAAACTTTAACATTTTGGGGAAAAGTTTTGTTCCGATGAGAAGATCAATACCACTCCTGTGTCTATACAGCAAATATGAAGCTACAGTCGGAAACAGCCTGTCTCGTGCCTTTTTCCCACTTCAGTTTCTGTATCGATCAAACTAAAAAGATATCAAGTTTTAATTCATGAGCTTTAGACATTTTGTTAGCATTTCCCATCTGGCACTAGAACATGAAGAATGATAGTGGTATCATATTCTTATCTAACTCCTACAAATAAGAAATACTTACCAACAATGTCAAACTTTTCCTTTACAACCAAATTGCCTGTAAAAATGGTGGTACTGTTTGTTTCTGCACATCAAAGCTATGTTACATTTACACGTTATTATGTAGTGATTACATTGAAACTTTACATTTTTAGGATGCTGTGGTTAACTTATGGTTAGGTTTAGGCACAAAAATCACTGCCAGGAAAACACAGGCGGGTCACTACAAAACACCCACGTTGGAGACTTTAAAGCTGTCTGAAAAACCTTAAAAGAGTTGCTACAAAATGCCAACATACAAAACATCAATGTTCCACTGAAAACTCACTGATGGGTCGCTACAAAACATCAACATTTGGAGCCTAAAAAGCCACTGGAAAATCACAGATGGGTCACTACAAAACCCCAACGTTTGGAGCCTTAAAAGCTGTCTGAAAAACCTTAAAAGCCTAAAAAGACGCTGGAAATACACCATCGAGTTACTACAAAATGCCAACATTTAAAGCCTAAAAAGCCAACACAAAAACGGCGACAGGTTGCTACAAACAGCAACATTTAGAGTGTAAAACATCACTGGAAACTCACTGATGGGTCACTACAAAACGTCTGTAAAACAGCAACTGGTCGCTACAAAACACCTTAATTTGATGCCTAAAAAGATGCTGGAAATACACAGACGTTTTGCTACAAAACACCATTGTTTGGACCCTAAGAAGACACTGGAAGCACACTGATGGGTCGCCACAAAGCACCACCCTTTGCAGCCTAAAGACACCAATGGTTTGCCACACAACACCAGCATTTAGAGCCTAAAAAGACGCTGGAAACACACTGACACAACACTACAAAACACCAATGTTTGGAGCCTAAAAGACGCTGGAAACACACCAACAGGTCACTACATAACACCAATGTTAGGAGTCTAAAACACTGATAGAAAAACACTGACAGGTCGCTACAAAACACCAACGTCCAGAGCATTAAAAGCAGCTGGAAATACACTGGCAGGTCGCTACAAAACACCACCCTTGGCACCCTAAAGATGTCAGTGGGTCGCTACATAACACCAGTGTTTGGAGCCTAAAAAGACGCTAGAAACACATCAACAGGTCGTTATGAAACAACAATGTTTGGAGCCTAAAAAGTTGCTGGAAACACACTGACGCATCACAACAAAACACCAGTGTTTGGAGCCTTAAAAAAGACGCTGGAAACACACCAACAGGTCACCACATAACACCAATGTTAGGAGTCTAAAACACTGATAGAAAAACACTGACAGGTCACTACAAAACACCAACGTCCAGAGCATTAAAAGCAGCTGGAAATACACTGGCAGGTCGCTACAAAACACCACCCTTGGCACCCTAAAGATGCCAGTGGGTCGCTACATAACACCAGTGTTTGGACCCTAAATAGACACTGGAAACACACCAACAGGTCACCACACAACACCAATGTTAGGAGTCTAAAACACTGATAGAAATACACTGACAGGTCACTACAAAACACCAATGTCCAGAGCATTAAAAGCAGCTGGAAATACACTGGCAGGTCGCTACAAAACACCACCCTTGGCCAGGGGCGGACTGGCCATCTGGAGGTTCTGGAGAATCACAGAACGGACGGTACTCCAGGACGGCCGGCGGCCGCCACGCAGTCATCACCGTTTTTTTTTTTTTTTTTCCCTTTTTCTCCCTGATAATCTACTGTTCCACGTCCAGTCCGCTAGTTGGCAGCCTTTAAATTGGATGCCAGCCGGCCCATAGATGTTGGGCCTGTTTCAGGCAGTCACCTGCATTGTATTGTTCAGCAGAGAGACATCTGGACTGTGTCGTTTATTTCTCAGTGAGTATTCTACACTATGCTCTTAACACAACATCTAGTCAACATCGGTGCTATTGCTATAATTTGGAAGGTATAGTATCATGTGTTAAGATTTAAGTATTTTGACACCCGTGTCTGGGGCTGATGAGTTTCCGCGCACCGGTTGTTGTGGGCTGGGCCGAGTCAAAGTCCAGGGCTGTTTTTTAGTCCCAGTCCGCCCCTGCCCTTGGCATCCTAAAGATGTCAGTGGGTTGGTACATAACACCAATGTTTGAAGCCTACAAAATTGCTTGAAACACACTGAGTAGTCACTACAAAACACCAGTGTTTGGAGCTTAAAGACATCAGTTAGTTGCTACACAACACCAATGTTTGGAGCCTAAACAGTCACTGGAAACACTGACAGGTTGCTAAAAAATAGCTGTGGAGCCTACAAAGTCACTTGAAACACACTGACAGGTTGCTACAAAACAGCTTTGGAGCCTAAAAAGATCTGGAGAAACACCAGTGGGTCACTACAAAACACGACCCTTGGCACCCTAAAGATGCCAGTGGGTCGCTACATAACACCAGTGTTTGGACCCTAAATAGACGCTGGAAACACTCAAACAGGTCTCTACAAAACACCAATGTTTGGAGCCTACAAAATTGCTTGAAACACAGAGTAGTCGCTACAAAACACCAGTGTTTGGAGCTTAAAGACATCAGTGGGTTGCTACACAACACCAGTGTTTAGAGCCTAAAAAGGCACAGGAAACACACTAAACGATGGCTATGAAACACCAGCATTTGGAGCCTAAAATGTCACTGGAAACACACTGACAGGTTGCTACAAAACAGCTTTGGAGCCTAAAAAGATCTGGGGAAACACCAGTGGGTCACTACAAAACACCCAAGTTTGGAGCCTACAAAGCTGCTGGAATAACAGCAGTGACTTGCTAAATCACAACCAGATTTGTTGTATGTTGGTCTCAAACAGTGGTCTACAATCGTCTGCAGCTTGTCAGGCATCTTGTTGAGGTGACATACCCTTTAACATCCCGTCCACTATCCCAATGACAAAGTCAGCTCATGCAGAGCACTAGTCACTTTAAAAATGTTGACATGATATGATGTGTTGATGCATATGAAACATGCTAACATAACATTTTCGTGGTTTGCCAACATTTTCTCCTCGTGACTGGGCTGTGCTTTAAAATGTTGCCACTAGATTGTCTAGTAAAATCAGGCTGTCAGAACTATAAATTCAACCAATAAACCCCAGAGTCTGGAACAGTTAAATGGATATTAAACCGGCATTTCAGCCTTTTCTACAAAATAGATGTTAATCAGGAAAAATCAAGAAATACTGCTGTGTTCATCATGACAGAACAGGCCAAAACTTTCACATTAACTTTGTAAGACTTCTTCTCACCATCTTGAATACAGAGCTCTTCCTTACGTGCAGTGCAACATTCCAGGCAAGCTCAGACACGACCGAGTGTGTTCCCTGTCTGAGGGAATCAGTTAAACTGGGCGGATGCGAGGAAATGGGTCACACACAGACAACTCTGTAACTTTGGAGTGCAAAAAATAAAATAAAAATTGAGTTAAACTCATATCACCTCCTGGCAGGTAGAGTTTTGAACATGTTGCTTTCACATAATTAGAATTTTTTTTTTTTGTGCCTAGAAAAATACCAAAATGGGCACTGCACTGAATTAAAACCACTTCTCTGATGTGATTTTTTTTTCCATCAGTCCTGCACTTAAAAAAAACTAAATGAATTGATTTACATAAAAGTGCAGTATTTTTTATGGCATTCTCCATCACTTTTGAGCTTCACTCAAACAGGCAATAAATCCTCCAAACAACACGCCTAAAGAAACATCCCTTTGAAGGAAAGGCAAAGACGGTATCAGCAAACGTAAAAAGGGCTTATTACGTCTGTCATTTCCATAAAATGTGGGTTTTGAAAATACCCCAGGATGTGTTTATTACTGATACATTTTCACCACAGTAATAAGCCCCAAAGTTTCCAGTTGCTGTAGTCAGCCAGAACTTTTCTTAACTGGAAAAAAAAACATCAGAGAGAGAAGGTTTTAATGGGATTAATAACGAGAATAACTTTCAAGGTTACTGGATTCAATTGATAATTTAAATGTAAACAGGTTGATGCTGCTTTCAAAATGCTTTCATGTCATTATCAGATTTTTTAGAGTTGATTTCAGGAGGTTAAGGTGTTGTTGAATACTGCTTGTTTGCATGCATTACCATATTAGTCGTCATTTTACCTCCTGTGTCAAAATAACCAGCACAAATTTCCGCATGTTGCACACAGTGATTGTGGTGATTCAGATCGTGATGTTTGTGTAATTTGAAAAGGTTTTTTTGTGGGGGAGGGGAGGGTTTGGTACAGAGGGCTATATTAGGGTGTGGAATGGCTTCAAGGCAGGAAAGGGGGCGAGGTTTAACCCTGCTGCTGCGTCGCTATTGGTGGACACGGGGGACAAAAATGCCCGTACCTGGCGCAGGTAAACAGACTGACATCAGACGCAGCAGGAGTGGATCGGCTGGCGGGATTTACTGCAACACTTCGACTTCATTTAGCCGAGCATTCTGGACAACCTGACAGCTTTTTGTGTGTGTGCGTGGCTGTTGCACAGGTTTGTGTTGCGTACTAACTAGACTTAAAACAGGAATTTGCGAGTATATTTTTTTGGTTAAAGTTGCTTTGTTGTGTTGTTTTTACATGTGCATTTCACACATCATGCCTCGTCAAGCAGGTGAGTTGCAGTTAAGAGGTTGGACAGATGATGACAATGTATTTATCTGCTGTTGCATGTTCTGTTTTAGCTGCAGAATTAAGTGTTGGAAGGGAAACGTTAGAGCTGAGGGTGATTTGAGAGTGAGGCAGTAATAGAGGGTTCCATTTGTGTGAGTTTGGTCTGTACATGTTTAACAGCACCCTGCATTTATTGAAGCTCAAAAGACTCCAGAAGGATGGAAAACACTGGAAACAGGTCCAGTCATGTGCAGGGAGAGGCCGGCCTGGCACACCCTTCACACACCCTTCACACACACACACACACACTCACACACGTACGCATAAAGAAAGACATGAACATACACGCAACCTGTTTTTCACGTGTTCGTTTCTTTTAACTAATCTGCCGCTTCTTTCCCAGCAGGAAAAAGAAAGAGTGACATCACTGAAAGTGTTGTGTCAGCTGTGACACTCCCAGCGATTCCTCGGCGGAGATGCCTGCACGCTCATTGCTCTAATGAAACCATCTATGTATTCTATCCTTCATTCCACCGGAGTCTGTGTAAAGTGCCAATCAGATTTCAGTGGTTTGAAGAGTAAAACACATGGAATTTGTCGTCTGGAGGGAGCTGTCCCGGAGAATAAAGACGGTTTTAATGGTTGCAACTCTGACAATAAAGGTGACTGTTACACTGTGACAAAAGATCAGCCTCATTGCATGGCTTTTAATGTCTTTTCATGTCAACTTGGTGTTGAATGCAACAGTTCTGCACAAGCACAGAAAGAGGACTTCTCCTCTTCCTTCTCCTCCTCCTCCTCCTCCTCCTCACCTGCATTGCGACAGCAGCAGTTGAATAGCGCCGCACTGATTGCACTTTAGAGTTATTGCAGGATCACAGAGTGCTGGCAGCCCCACTTTATGTCTTTTGGACTGTCACTCACGGGGGGTTGTTATGTCCTCACCCCGTCTCTCTGCCCTTGCTTCTCCAAGACATGGCAATTACATAATGACTCCTAAATTCCCACATTACCACATCTACAGAAAACTCCTCAGGGCTTGTGCCAAGTCGTAGCTTCGTGTCCCCTCTTGTTATAACTGCACCCAAAGACCGCAGATATACATTGTCAGCATTGCATTGAGTGATTCAGTATTGAGTAATGAACATGTTTTTCATCTTCTTTTTTCTTCCTCGAAAGAATATACTTTCCCCATCAGGTTTTTAACCGATTCTCTGTTGGACAATTAACCTGCCTCATTAGAATTAGCAGGTTCTATTCAAAGCCTTAATTATAGCTAAATGGGCAGCTGGAAGTCATTTGACAGCCACATTGAGCCTTGAGTCACCCAGCTATAATTCTTCCACCCAATTAAGATGGAGAGAACATAACGAATAAACAAACAAAGCCACGTAGAGCCAGATCAGCAGAGATTCATACAGGCCTGTACTGAGCAACAGTGTTGTCATGGCAGGTTTTCCTTAATTATAGACAGTGAGACAATAGTTTGTTCCTGCCCACAGGTACACCTTCTCATTCATCAGTTATTTCACAACGTATCTGAAAAGTCTCACATACAAGATATTAAAAAAGCAGCATTGTTATTAATTCACAACCAAAGAGGAAAGATGAGTCTCTCCTGCAATGCTTATTACAAAACATAAAGCACAAAGACAATATGACCCATTCATGACCCACAAACACAGGCAACCATCCATCCATTTTCCACTTATCCGGGGCCGGGTCGCAGGGGCAGCAGGCCGAGCAAAGCACCCCAGACGTCCATGTCCCCAACAGCGCTTTCCAGCTCCTCCTGGGGGATCCCAAAGCTTTCCAAGACCAGATGAGATATGTGTCCTAGGTCTACCTTGCGGCCTCCTACCAGTGGGGCGTGCCCGCAACACCTCCAACAGGAGGCGATAGGCAACCATAGTGTTTCAATGCAGTGGTCTATTTTAAGATTTTGGGCTACTTTTTTCAGACTGGAAGAAAGAAAACATCCAAAAAACACATGTAAGTGTTTATTTTAGTTCAGATTTCTGTTCTGGAAAATTAGGAAAAAGCACATATTTAATTTGATTATGCCTCGTTCGCATCTTTAAACATAAAATTTCAGAAAAAGTATTTGTCTTTAAGGGGAACACCACCTTAATTAAGAATTCCCATATATTATTTCCATGGATTAGGAAAGTTTGATCATACTCTGTCACCCATGTTACCCGTTTACTCAGAACATTCCCCTGGGTGCTCTCAGTGTCATCTATAGCAGTGGTTCCCAACAGGTCCAGCCATAGTGTCCAGATTTCTCCTTAGTCATTAGTTCAAGGTCCACACAGTTTAATATATTCAGCATCATACTTCCGTTAGGCCATGCCATTGAGCTAGTCTCTAGTAAGTAGTTAGTCTGTTAGTCACTCACTCTACAGCAGGAAACAGCACTTTAAATTCAAGCCATGTGTTTGAAATTCACCGTACTACAAACTTGATATGTTTCAGAGTCACTTGGGTTACATTCAGAATGGACCCGCAAGACCCACCAATTGGAACCACTGATCCTTAACATCTTTCACCATTCACTGTCTGTGGAGCAGCTCGAGAGTTTAGCACCCATTCACTGTCTGTGGAGCAGCTCGAGAGTTTAGCACTCTAGTTTTTGGTTTTGGGAGAGAGGTGTTCATGTTTGCAAATATTTTTGGACTTTCTTAGACCATGGGGAAAAAAATATAAACTTCATTAATGGCAGGGTGTCTGCAGGTCCTTAAAAAGTCTAAAAATGTTTTAAATTGAGATTTGTTGGGTCTTAAATATTTTCAGTCACATTAGCTTGAGAATTTATCCAGCCTATGACAAACCCAATAACATTGGACAGACTGAAGAATTGCAATGAGAGATATTAAACTTAAACTCACCTTATTGTGGTTATTTTGCCTTACCATTCATTTTGAGCTGACATCAGTTTAATTAGGAAGAGTTCTTATATGTGTGTCACACACACACACACACACACACACACACAAATATAAGGTGTTATTAAAAAGGTCTCAAAAGGTCTTAAATTAAATTGGTAATATCTGTAGACGCCCTTTAATGCATGTACAACTGGGGAAGTTTCATGGTGATATCTGCTAATAAAAATTCTTTTATCATTTTTTACCTGTAGCATCTTTTTTTGTGCTCTACATATTTTCTCAAAATGAGTTTTTCTCATACTCAGAGCAGAAAATCTCCTCTTCAGTAGCGCTCACATACAGCAAACTTTCCAATCTTATTCTTAATTATAGTCTGCAGATTTTTACAGATGACTTTGTTTGTTATGTTTGTTGATGTATCATTCATAGTCAGATTTATATGATGTTTTATTCCTAAAAACAGGGCGAAAATGGATTTCATACAGCTGTTGACAGTATTATAATTAAGGGAGTGATTAAAAAAAAAAGTCAAAAAATAATTGTCTTAATTTAAGTAATTAACTTTTATGGTGATATCTGTGCATTATAATTTGTACTCTATTCACCTGCAGTCTCTCCCCTTTAGTCAGTGATCAGATGTCCAGCAGGCCTCACACAGTAGAAACACACGTGACCTTCTCCTGCACAGCCTTCTCCTGCACTACACACCTCAGCCTGCTGTTCACCTTCCTGTTAGATGCAATGATGACCACTGGGCTCAGCGCTGCGTAGAGCGAGGAAAAGAATATACGCAGGTCAGAGATCAGCGAGGAAGTCATGGTCTTCCTCACAGTGAGCGTGTACACCCAAAGCCCGTTATCTACCCCATAAAGAACCACATATAAGGTCACGAGTGCTACCACGGCTTTAGCAGCCCGTTGCTCTGCGCCACCGCTTCCCCCACCAGCGCCGCCGCTGCTGCTGCGGAGTCCCTTCACCTGCTGGCTGTGCTTGTAAAGAAAGACCAGGATGATCAAACTGGCGAGGGTCATGAGGGCCATGGGCACCACATCTCTGCCCACCTGGGCTGCCCCGTTTGCCTGTTTGGACAACTTTGAAGGGAAGGGAAGGTAGCAGAATTGTACATTGATGCCATAGTTTGTTTGGCTGGAGTTGGTTTTGGTGCTGAAGGAGAAGAGTATGGCCGCAGAGCTCATGCAGGTGTTGAGGAGCCACAGGAAGAGGAACACAAAGCCTAAATGCTGGGCTACAGAGGCACGGATGGAGGCCCAGCGTGATCCAGGAGAGGCGATGCTCAGGCACTGATAGGCGCTCAGCACGAAGGTGAGCCAGATCGAGAGGGAACGCGATGTTCTGTAGACAAAGATCACAGCCTTACAGCCCACGTCTCCAAAGATGTCGGCCAGGTAGAAGGATGCCAGGGTTTCCAGCAGACAGCGAACACCCACCACCAGCAGGTTGACGCAGGCCAGGTGCAGGACGATGGCATCAGCTGGGAGGAGGCGGTTCTCCTGGTACAGCAGGAGGAGGAATGCCAGGATGATGGTGGCGTTACCTGGGACTCCCACAACGGTGAGGGACAGGTAGAGCATCCCACGGACAAACACCTCGGATGGCATTCCTGCAGGAATAGAAAAGAAGCAACGTTACCAATGAAATAAACAAGATGCATTCAAAATGATATCAGAGAAAAACACTCACTCGTACCTGAGAACATTCAATGAGGTCTGAGTGGACCTCGTCTCTGATCCCTCTCTGCTGAAGTAGCCGGCTTGTTTGTGCTCTTATACTTGCAAACAGGTAAGAGTTGGCTCTGTTTTTCATGGTCCATTGACTTCTCTTCCCTCAGCCTCCAATTACTTGAGATCAATTCAGATGACTGATTCTGTCCCCTCACCGGGTTTCAGACAGACGGGATAACACAGAGAAAGCTGTTTGGATTTGTTTACAGAGATCACACCAGTGGACAGAGAGAATGGTGTTAATGAGCAGATAATATCTATTAGCCTCCTGTTTATACTCAAAAACAAGATTAAAACAGTTTCTCAGTGTCACTGTTTCACTGAGCGGAGACTATTTGATACTTTTTTCCTAATTACCTGATCCTATATTTAGATTTTTCTTTTTTTTTTTGCAAGACCCCTCATATTGCTTTTGTGTTCTTAATCTCTGCAATCAATTTTAAAAAGCCACGACCTATTAAAGAGACCTCTCCTGTGTTAGTTGGCCGGTCTAATACCAACACCACAGTGTCCTCCAGTGGAGAAAGTTGAAACAAAGTAGAAGCCAGAGGACGTTCCACTCAGCCTGCATGATGGATCGCACACAATTTCATTTGTAGAGCGTGACATAGCATCCAATTTACGACTGCGTAATTCATCCCGAGCAATAAAAGTTCTAAAAATGGAATTAAATCTAAACTGTGAGGGTGTTGTAAGGGCAAATAAGTGTGAGTGGGCTGCATGATTTAACCGCAACATGTCCCACAGCAGGTAATTGGTGATGAATATTAACTCCATTTCTCACAAGTACACGATGGGATGTGTCCTCCACTGAAATTAAAAGAGAAATCACGACAATATGAGCATTAATGAGATTATTTACATGTACAATAACCTCAATGAATTTAGATTTTGGACACTATAAAAGTGGCATTGACTGTGTTGAGTGGGTTTATGAACACTTTAAGTTGCTGTGGAATGAAACTATGGTGAGTACATTTACTCACTGTGCAAATTTGAGGAACTTTATTCTTCTTCTCTACAACATTTCAAGCAGAAATATTGTGCCTTTTATTCCCCGAGTACTAGTTACATACAAATTAAGACTTTACCTGCAAAACATATGATAATTAAAACATGATGTTTTGTACCCATTATTATCACAAGTGGATTATGAGACACTGAGCCCCTGGGCACAGATATGCAAAGGGCCCCACCACCTCTCCTACATACTGAAGGAGCGAAACACAGACTTTGTGGTGGTTTTGCATCTCTTTGTAGTTCTCATGAATCTTTTGTGCTGTTGTTTTGTGTCTCTCTGTTGTCGTTTTGTGTCTGTTTGTGGTTGTTTTTGTTGCTCTTATTGGTCAGTGCATGTTAATTTAAAGCCCCGTTTCCACCAACATCTTTGGTATGGTACCTTTGTAACCAACAGTAACCCTTCAGACATGGTACCTAGACCCTAGTCTTTCCACCACAAACATACCCTTAAATGTGGGCAGGGTTGTTGTCACTCACTGCTCCATCCAGCACTCACTGTATTTCTTTATCAGTCTGCACCTCGTTTATCGTCCACAGAACAAAATAGAACAGGCTGCAGTGAGAGTCTCTCTCCATGGGATATTTAAAAATAGCGGGTTTGTGCATTTAGTCCTTCTCAGGCAAGCTCAGGGGTTTAGTGTTGCTGGAGCCCACAGGAACGACGCTCCGTGAGGCTTATAAACACTTGAAGATCCACTCATTACTAAAAGTGTATGTCATATAAAAACTAAAGTGATGGTCAAAGTTGTCATATTGAATATTTAAGGTGTGTTGATTGATTCAAGTCGTCAACTCATGCATTGAGTATCATTACAAATTAACATTCCACGGCCCAGTGAATAAGTTATTTTTTTCTCAGACTCCAGCTGCTGTGAGAGGCAGCAAAACATCCTTTCATTTTATAGTTACAGTTTACTAATAAAACTCTCCACAGTATGAACAGTGGTTACATGAGCCTCAAAACCAGCCACACCTCAGCCCTGAGCAGAGTGACCATCCTCTACTGACCAATCAGACTGCAGTGTTCACAGCTCCACCTTTTAGTACCAGATCTGTGTGCTAGGTATCCCAACAGAGGGGGGACCAAAGATGGGGACAGTACGGAACAGTTCCATTGGTACCATCCACAACTTTTCACAGTGGAAACAGAAAAATTGGTACCATCCACAACTTTTCACAGTGGAAACAGAAAAAAGGCGTACTGAACTGAACTGGGGGCCCCCTGACACTTTGAACCCCTGGTCCTGTGTCCGGTTGGCCTGTTCAGTAATCCATCCATGAATATTATACAAAGCAGTTAAATTTTGCTTCAATTTTTAACCAACTGTAAAAGTAAATTGATACTAACACATAATAACAATAGTTCAATGATATAAAATGCACAGTAAAAGTGTAGCAACACCATTTTTCTCCATTGAGCCGTTTTATTTCAAGTATACTTTTACTTAAATAATAATAACAGTGTAATATTGCTGCTTTTACTAGAGGCTCTGACTTCTCACTCCACCACTGTACTTCAACAACACTTCAAATTTAACTTTGTTGCCCTTGAAAGGAAATTTGTCTTACAGCCAGGTGAGACATGAATCGCGCAGAGACAGAGAACTGCAGACAGGTACCTAAACTGATGAATGGTCTCTGGAGATTTCACTTGTGTATTAGAAGGATACGATGTAGAGAAATAAAATCTAAGGTCGTGGGAGGTCCATTTTGCTCCCCTCCCTTTAGATGCAAATAAAGAGTCTGAGGCCCGTCAGTATCAGACGGCAGACTGCTAAGCCAAAAGCTTCTTAAACCACAGTTTTGCTGTGGGACAGATTAAGTGGCACAGTGAGGGGTGCACTGAATATTCCCTCTTCACCAACCAAAAGCTGTTGCTCTCAACAGCGTACTTAAAGGTGCAAAAGGTTAAAAAGTCTGCCAATCTCTCAACTAACCTGCAAGCAGCTAACTTAAATACTTGAGAAGTGATTTGATTTAAGACAATACAGCATAATAATACATAAGAATGCATTTTGGAACACTGAGACAGGCTTGTGTTGAGTATCTGTATCTTAAGCAGTGTGAATTCATTTGGGTACCGCTCAAATCATGCAAAGCCTTTTATTATACATGCAAAACCATTAACTGATATTATCCTAATCATAAAGGCATCCCTTAATCAGAAGTACAATATGATGTCTGACATATATTATTGCATGTACAGACAAAATAAGACATTATGCACATAGGTTTTCATGACCTTCATTAAACTGTATAGATGTTAACTTTGCCTCTAAGGATATTATTGTGATGGAGTTAGCATATGTAAAATTAAGGTTGAGTTAGTGCGATGGGAAAACTTGTTTACATCAGCCACAAACAATCAAATCAAATCTCATGTCAGCGGTGAGAAAAAAAAAGAACCCTGGATTTTAAAACTTGCAATGCGGCGTACTGTACATGATGCAATCCCCTGAGAAGGACATGCTTGAACTTGCCATTTTAATTAGCTCTCTGAACATGTAAACATGTAAAAAACACACAGGGAAATAACACATCTTATGATGCTTTATTCCAAAGCTCACTCCCAGGAGAGAACACGCCTCTCAGACAACACAGTTTCAGCACACTGAGCCAGCCTGAATCTAAAGAAAAGAGATATAGAATTGACTGAAAGGTTAGAGCGCTTTTAGTGTTTATAGAGAACGTGCTGGAATACCTTGACACGCACTGCAAACTTGTGTTGTAGCATATGTTAGTGATGAGAGTTAAGAACATAAATGAATAATGGCTGCTTGTCCCTGTGCCCCCAATTAGTACAGACATGCATTGTTATATGGCTAATTGTCTTGCTCCTCTGTGTCTTTTAACACGCTCCCAGGACATGAAGGAGGAAAGGAGCGCAAACTGAAGCACCAGCTGTGCATGTAAAAGCCTCTTGATGGCTCATTCAAGGCATCATCAGGCTGCTTTTGCATAAACAATAACCGCTCACTGTTGTCTCAGCGGGGGTTGTTTAACTCTATTTTTTAACTCCACAGGGAAATGGCATTATAATATTTGACTGACGTGCAGACTTTCTGTCTATAGAGGCTGGAAACTGACATGTGGGAATTAAGTACACGGAAATACCGCTGAAGTTTAGAAATCACATATGTTGTTCATATGACCTGGGGCAGCTCAATCACTTTGTGTGATGATGAACAATTTCCAATCACTAAAGCCTGAAACTAATCTGGAATGCTTTGTTAATGTGCAGCCTGGAGAAGTTTCATAGCATGCTTGTGCATTTGATTCCAACCCAGAAACTTTGCTCAGATTTTCAGCTGCGCCCCCAGTTATTACAACTTAATTTTTACAAGTGTTCTTAGGTCAATGGGGGAAAAAAGGAGGCAGGACGGGGCTGGTAAGAGCCACGCAATGGTTCAGAACAAGGTTTTTCAACTAACCAGTCAACAGGTTACATCCCTTTGTGTATACGGTCAGTTTTTTCCAATATTTTATAGATTGATCAAATCGCACTCTTAAAGAAAAGGTGATTTTCTCCATACTGTGAAAATTGTTGATAAGGTCACTCACATTAAAGATCATATGTATAGCTGTTTCTGCAAAACGAATATTTTTTCAAAAATAATATATCCACAGAACGTCTAGAAAGGTGTATTATTGAAGTCTATATTTTCCTGAAAAAAATAATTACAGTAGAGAAATAATTGTTTTTTACAGGCCCAAAATATGTCAATATTTTGATTTGGTTACGTGGCAACCTGTAGAATTGAAGAGTGGAGCGAGAGCGGGCGAGTGTGAGTGCGACACCTACTATTGGAAGTATGAATCCTATATCTATCCCCTTTAAGTTTAACGTTGCACTTCTATTACTAATATTTCTGACTACCCTTCCTGTCCTGAACTGCTCAGCCATTTCAGCAAATATCTCTTTCTGAGCTAAATGATTTTGTGTCTCACATGCGTTCCTCTTCAAGTCCTCTTGACATTTTACCCACCTCACTCCTGAAAGAAATTATGGGTGCTATCGGCCCTGGTTTCCTTTACATTGCTAAGTGTTCCCTAACTTCTGGTTGCATCCCTAAGTATTTAAGCAAGCCAGTATTCAACCCCTATTAAAAATACCTAACCTCGATCAATCTCTTCCACAGAACTACAGGCCCATTTCAAAGCTGCCTTTCTTATCCAAAGTTCTTTAAAAGGTGGTGCTAACTCAACTCCTATTTGTGTTAAACAATACTAACATCTTAGATACATTCCAATCTGGGTTTTGCAAGCATCATAGCACTGAAACTGCTCGTCTAAAATGATTTACTGACGGGTGCTGATGCTGGGAAATGTTCTATCTTGCTGCTTCTTGACCTTAATGCTGCGTTTGACACTGCCGATCATGACATTCTTATCAATAGACTGAATCGTCGTGTAGGTATATATCTGGAACTGCTGTTGAATGGTTTGAATCTTTTCCACAGAGTCTTGCTGTGTCTCAAATCGCATACTTCTGTACTTACACTTAATATTCTGAGTGCATAAGTGCGTTCACACTGAGAAGTATGGAAAAATGCAGTGCACTATGAGTACCTGGATGATGCACTCAAAACGGTCAAGAAGTTGAGTGTGGAACTATGGACACTTCTCGCCCTCAATGGTCGCCATCTTGGCTACGTAGAAGAAGGGGAGGGACCACCTTTCAAACTGGAAATAGCGGCCAAGGACTGTGCGACTGTGAACGTCGCTGCATTCTACAAATACATGTATTTTTTGCACTAAGCACCACTATACTGTTGTCGGGTATAATTAAGCCAGCAGGATGTTTATCTTACTATATAATGACGAAAACTCTGTCTGTGTGTCTGTTTCACGTTTTTCTCCTCACTGACTTGGTCAATCCATGTGAAATTTGGCACAGTGGTAGAGGGTCATGGGAGGATGCGAATGAAGCAATATTACATCAGTTGGCCAAAAGGGGGCGCTATAGCAACTGATTGAAATTACAAACCTTGAATGGGCATATCTCATGTCCCGTATGTCGTAGAGACATGAAACTTTGCACAGAGATGCCTCTCCTCATGAGGAACAAATTTACCTCAAGAACCCATAACATCTGGTTATATAGATTTTCCGCCATTTTGAATTTTTTGAAAAACACTTAAAATCGATCTCTTCCTAGGAAGTTTGACCGATCTGCATGAANTCACTGACGTGGTCAATCTATGTGAAACTGCACATATGCATTGAGGATTGGCATAGGTAGAAGGTGACAAAGCTACCAATGGGTATGGACTAGTTGGTTTAATTTAGCAGTCTGTAATGATTTGGTACCACAAACGATAATGCGAATGCTAATGCTAGTTTGCTAACTAGCTAATTTGCAGTGTCATTTCTGGTGAGTGCACAACGGCCGTGTTTGGTTTGAGAAAACACAACCCTGTCGAAATTTGCGCACTACGCCAATGAGTACATAGTGCACATAGTATACTACATGGAAGTGTGCTAACGGAAGTATGTGATTGGAGACACACCATCTGTTATGTTGTTTCTACAGTAGCCCAGAATGGACAAACTAAACACTGGACCCAGATAAGGCCATTTGTGTTTTTGCGTCAGAGACTGTAGTTCTTCTTTACACTTGGTAGACACGAGAAGTTTCAGTTGGTTGCAATCTGCAACTTACTATATAATACTATTATATTATATTATATTATATTATATTATATTATATTATATTATATTATATTATATTATATTTATTATATTATATTATATTATATTATATTATATTATATTATATTTATGCCAGTATATCCCCTCAGTCCTGCACACTGGACCTTTAACACTCAAGCACATTTAAAAGGAAAAACAGAACGCTGATCTCAATGTGACATGGCAGGGCATTGCATGACATGACTGGTAACAAAGTTATTACAGTATTAGTTGGGTCACTTTATTACATAATTTTTCATGTTATTACATTGTTTTTTTAATATTTGCAATCAGGAGGTTAAGTGCAAATTTTCTTGTCTTCAAATAAACTGTGGATGTTGTCTGTCCATCACTTCCATTGGAGTCATGTTAGGTATGAACAGGAGGAATAATTACAGCAAGCAAAAACAATCTGAAAGTCCATATGGGTGCTTAATTATTTTATTTTTTTTAATTCAGACTTAAAAAGAAAAAAAACTGTGTGTATCCTTCAGTGTTACTTTATTCCCTTTGCAGTGCTCTGCCCTCTGAGATCACCTGAGTCAGATTCAGTTTGTTGTTTTAATTTGCCAAACTGGGCTGCACACTGAATGTTGGCCAAAGATCTCCAGGGACATCAAAGACTATAAGTTGCAATTACACGGGCGATTAAACCTTTAATGCACAACAGGCTTTACTTTTTATCGGCAACTCCAGGTGAGCATGATTTTCACTGAAACACATCCGAGAGATTACATGAATATATTCAGGCTGGTTGCATTAGTGTGGTAACTTGGAGGATGTTTCTTGTGTGCAGTGTTTGATTCTCTGCTTTCCAAATCTTAACGGCTGCAGGCCTTGGTGTCATGGATCTATGTATGACCATCAAAGGGGTCTCCTTCCTCTTGCAAACAGGTATGGGCATCTTGGGGAACACTGTGGTGCTGCTGGCGTACGCCAACATAATTTTCACCGAGCCCAAGCTCCTTCCTGTGGACATGATCCTGTGCCACCTGGCCTTCGCCAACCTGTTGCTGCTCCTGACCCGCTGCGTCCCTCAGACTATGACTGTGTTCGGGTTGAGGGACCTGCTGAATGACCCCGGCTGCAAGGTGGTGATCTACACCTACCGCATCGGCCGGGCATTGTCGGTCTGCATCACCTGTATGCTCAGTGTGTTCCAGGCGGTGACCATCGCCCCCGCTGGACCCCGTTTGTCCAGACTGAAGCTTGCACTTCCCGCCCTGGTCATCCCCACCTTTGCAGGACTGTGGTTCCTCAACATGGCCATATGCATCGCAGCCCCTTTCTTCTCCATGGCGCCACGTAACGGCACCGTCCCTGCCTTCACCCTGAACCTTGGCTTCTGTCATGTGGACTTCAGAGACAACCTGTCCTATGTGATTAATGGCGTGGCTGTCTCTGGGAGGGACTTTGCCTTTGTCGCCCTGATGCTGGGCTCAAGCGGTTACATCCTGCTGCTCCTCCACCGCCACAGCCACCAGGTGAGAGGGATCCGTCGCTCTCAGGGCGGCAGGGCAGAGACCAGGGCGGCCAAAACAGTAGTGACCTTGGTGGTTCTCTACGTGGTCTTCTTTGGGATTGATAACGTGATCTGGATCTACATGCTGACGGTGGCGAAGGTGTCGCCAGTGGTGGCTGATATGAGGGTGTTCTTCTCGTCCTGCTACGCCTCTCTCAGCCCCTACTTCATCATTTCCTCCAACAAGAAGGTCAAGGCGAAGCTCGTGTGCGCAGCCGAGCAAGACCAGCCGTCAGTGGACAATCAGGAGTCGAGTGACAAATGACTCCGTCTCTGTCTTGACAGGCTGTTGACTAACAAGACTGCAGAGTTGTACTCTCAGACCTGATCATTTTCACCACTGCTGCACACATGACTGTCATTTTACAAAACGGGAGCGTTTAGGAAGTAGTACAAGACAGAAGTGGAGTAGTGTTACAGGGTTCTGTCTTATATGTGTGTTTTCATCAGTCATAAAGGGGTGTCTGTACCTGCCATGTGTTTGTGTTCATTTTGTATGAGGGCAAAAAACACATCATCATTATTAGAGTTGAAAGTGTTAGTCAGTTAGTCAGTCAGTAAATTAATGTGCCAGACATTCCCTCCTTTCAGTTTCTCACTTGTGATGATAAGTTGCTTTTCTTAGTCTGTTATGATCTTGCACTGATTATGTTTGGGTTTGGGGTTGTACAAAAGCAATTTGAACAGAGCTGTAGCCACGTTTAAGGACACCAAGGTCATGTTTTTACAACTGTTTCATGGAATTTGAAGGTTCACACTGGACAGTTTCACATACATTTCACATGGGGCATCGTTTTAAGCCTTGTTGAGAAATTGTTTAGAGTCAAAACCCTTAAATTTGACTGTTAATCAGCATCGGAATCAAAAATACTTATTAATCCCAAGAGAAAATTGGGATATGTTTTGGTGACTTGAATGTGTAGTATAGAGAATTGAAAAAACAGTAGAAATGAGTATGTATGTATATGAATATATAAGTAAGTATGAAAATGAGAAATATGTAAAAAAAAAAAAATTAAAAAAAATCAAACTTCATGATATTTTGTAATAAAAATAAAGATTTTCATAGACAATGTTGAAATAACTCCACATTAAATTTCTAGGGGTCATAGTAGACAAAAAACTATCTTGGAAATACCATATTGAACTTGTCTGTAAAAAGCCTATGAAGTCATTTGGTATCCTAAGTAGAGTTTGTTCACCGGCCGATCATTCCTCTGTTATAACTTTTTACCGTAGCTTAATTTACCCTCATATTACATATTGTAATACTGCTTGGGCTGCCACATGTCCCACTTATCTCAATAAGATTTGTCTAATTCAAAGGAAATTTTTGAGAGTGACTAGCTGTGCTAAAAATGTGAATCATCTACATCTCTCTTTAGAAAATCTCAGCTTTTATCAATTTTTAATGTGAATATACCACATCTATGTATTCGTGTATAAATATGTACATCTCACTCATGACTTGCCTGGTGATTATCAGAACTTTTTAAAGTCTTCCTCAGACATTCACTCATATTTCACAAGACACTCCAAGAACTTTTATCTTATTGCTGGACTTCTCTTAATCAATAATCACTGAAATACAGAGGACCATCTCTTTGGAATAATCTTCTTCCATCTCTACAGTCATCATCTACGGTATCGTTATTCAAAAAAACATCTGAAAAGGACTCTAATTTGCAAAGACTCAGCACTTTATAGATGTATGTGTAATATGTTTGTGTTTTTCTTTTTTTATCGTGCATCTTTAACAATTTTGTTATACTTCTTAGTCTGGGACTCTTATTTAATTATGCAGTCTTCATTTTAATCTTTTTATTTTTATGTATGATTGTTGTTATTTAATTGGGGAGGTAGCTTGATAAGCCATTTTTGGCTTTTAACCTCTCTAGCACAATGTTTTAACTTTTAATTTATTTTTCCTGTTTTTTCTATACGTGTGTATGTGCAAATAAACTAAACTAAACATAAAATAAAGTGTTTAACACTAATATATAAAATATTTAAGTATGTAAAGTATTTAAAAATGTAAAAAATAAGGGTAGTTTAAGGTCAGACATTCATTAAAACAGTTAGATTTGGAAGTTGTCAACCAGAATTGTATCACTGGCGTTATGGGGAGGGCTTTTAAATTGAAGATGTGGATGAAGACAATTTTACAGACTTTTGCTGGTGGTTAATCAAACATTTTATAGGGCGGTTGCGGTATGTCCAAAATTTTGGTCCTGATTTTGAAGCATTCACAGGGTTTTAGGAAATATTATAGAACAAAAGAATAATTTGGAAATTAATTGTCAGAGTAATCAGTTAGTAAAATAATTTATTTTTATTGATTTAATCTATTTGCAGCTCTAATCATTATTATCGTCATGTCTAACCTAAATTGAACGTCTCACCCTTGCTGCGCTCTGATTGGCTGGACTGTTAGGAATAACTTCAGGAATGTGTGTTTATTTTGCCCGTAGGAAAGCATCTCAGGCAACATATGACCTGTACGAGTGCGCAAAAAGCCTCACCGGTAAACATTTATGTTAAGATTTAAGGACAAATGATTGCTTTAATGTACACCATAATGGTAGCGGTTTATTATCTGTCAATATACAACCAGAAAATGATTGTGAATGCAGCCTGAGCAAGCGCAATCACCGCCTGAAAGACTGTACTTAGGGAAGAGAGGAGTCCACACAGGCACAACAAACCCCGGAAAAGGGAAGCGGAAGACGGAGCCAAACGTTAAACAAAAAGTGAAGTTAGTAAAGTACAGCGAACCTGAAATAAACGTATCGGTAACTAGACGTGTGCGTACGAAGAAAACAGTTTAGAAATGTGACATTTACGAATCATTAATCGCGTCGAAAAGCGTCAGTTGAGCTGAAGCGCGTAGCTAATAGTTAGCTTCGTTAGACAACAAGACGCCGCAGCGCTCCTGAAACTGATGACAAGAAAGTATTTACCGACCAGTTTGTGATGGTTATTAAAGGTAGCTTCCAGTTTGTGGCCAGTAAACCCGTACTGTTTCATTTCAGGTGAGTTGTTTTAGCCTCATGCTAACGGGCAGCTAGTGTTAGCTAACGTTTACGTGGTTACAAAGGTTTTGTTTACCGTAAACAGATGCTTGCTTCAGAAGTGACCTAACGGTTACACCGTCACAGTGTAGCTACAGCTGACCTTACATTTAGCATTAGTGTCCTCTGTGTACCATTGGTTTTTATTGTGTTGCTTTTATGCAGTGGTGAAAGAAGTACTAGAGCTTTTACTCAACCAAAAGTATCAGTACCAGAGTGTAAAAATACTGAGCTACAAGTAAAAGTCCTGCATTCAAAACCTCAAACGTTACTTACGTTACTTAAGTAAAAGTACATGTGTGTTTGTGTTAACTATAGCCTACCAAAAGTACCAATAGTAGCAGTACCCACGATGCAGAATAGCCTATTTCAGAATATAAGTAATGATGCATTCATGTCTAAGCATCACTATTCATTGCAGCTGGTACAGGTGAAAGTCCAACTACTTTATGTACTGCCAGGTTGGTTAATCAATAATACTCCATATTTGTTGATTAGATTTTGTATGGAATATGTAAAGTAACTTGTAACTAGTGTTGTCAGATAAATATATTGAATTAAGAAGTATATGCAAGTGTATTTACTGCCTGGTAGTTTATATATGTAATAACATAATTTATAAATGGATTGATATGAATAATAATTATTAATATAAATCTGAAAAGTAACTATAGCTCTCAGACAAGTGTAGTTGAGAATAAGAACAATATTTCCATCTGAGATTTTGTGAAGTAGAAGTATGAAATAGCATAAAATGTAAATTCTCAAAGTACAAGTGCCTTGAAATTGTACTTATGCACAGTATTTGAGTAAATGTACTCATTTACAATACACCAGTGCTTTTATGTCAGGTTCAATGTGTTCATGCCCCTTTTTTGTTCAGTGAACAAATCTGGATTTCTGCCCAGCGCTCTCTGTTTCCTGCGCTCTTTGTGAAATGACCTGACTGCGACTTCACTGGTTCCAGCATCAGATGACAATGGCCAGAATAGCCTGGTATCAAGAGAAGGTAAGACAAATACTCTGTTGTTAAAGACCTGCTTTTAAAATTTAATTTGCACAGTTAAAAGCTTTTTTTAATCCTGTGGATTTTGTGATAATTGGCAAAGATACACAAAATACACATTTATGTTATGAATGCATATGTGTGAAATTTGGGGGGATTGATGTAGAGCATGTTCTCCAAAGGATGTGCACGACTTAGATTTAGTCACTGAAAACATTCTCACACAGACAGAAACACTTATTCATCCACTAATTAATATTAGTTGTCTTGTTTTCTCTCTACTGCCTGCTCTTTTGTTTGTTTCTATTATCACTCCTTCCACAAATATCATTAATGACTCAAATACTTAATTGCCCAAACCAACTGCACACAGCTGCTTCCCTATCATCACAATCATTCACCACAAATCTTCTCCATGCACATCTACAGTTTATTCCTCTATTGACATATTCTATTGTTGTTAACCTGGACCCACCCCTACCTTTCTATCTGTTTTCAATTCCTATGCTTTTGTTATTGCAGAACATTACATATATGTATGATAAAAAGGCAAATTTTATTTCACAAATGCTAATGGTCTCAGAGAGAACCAGCACATACTAATTCAAGACTGGGATTTATATATGTGACAGGGACACTGCTTATAGATCAACAACAACAACACTCTCTGTTTACCTTTCCTGTTTTTGTCTGACAGCGTACAAACCAAATAAATTTGGTAAAAACAGGTGTGACCTCTTCAACAGGTTAACATATGTTAAAACACGTAGAGGGATGTTTACTGAGCCTGACAGAACTCAAAGCCGCCGCCGGCACAAAATTGTGCTTCCCTGTGATTTTTTTTTTAAGTCTTTTTAAGAGCTCAGCTGTGTTTCATCTGATTTGCATAAAGTGTCAATAAGATCTGACGCCAGGCTTCAGGCGTGTGGTGACATGTCTGAAAAGCAGGGGAGTGCAGAAGAAAGTGTTTTCTGCTGATGAACTTGGAGTAATGTGCAATCAAAAGAGTCGCATCTTTTACCCTCTTAATGTGATTTACAATGGTTTATTTTGAAATTTTTCATCATGTTGATGTGAGTGAGGCTCTTGATGTGAAGTCTTTAAACACCAGATGAAAATTTCTTTGGTTAATATTCATTTTTAAATCTGTTCATTTTAATTACCCTCTTCATTTGAAACAGTTTTTACAGCCTTATACCTCAGTGTGTTTATTAAGACACTCAGATCAGCTCTGTTCCCTCAGTCAGAAACATGTAAAAGAACATTGTGTTTTATGGCTTCATTGGAACAACTCACCAGGAATGACATCAGAGATTTGGTCCAAAGTACACTGGAGCACTAAAGGCAACAACCTTGTTTTGAGGGCTAATGTTTTGACAGCAGTTGCATCTTCATCATAGTCACGAGTAATGTACCATAATTTAAACAGTGACTTTGAACTGGGAGGCAGTAGCTCAGGCCATAGGGACTTGGGTTGGGAACCAGAGGGTCGCTGGTCCAAGTCCCTGTCCGGACCAAATATGGAATGTCGACCGGTGGCTGGAGAGGTGCCACACTGCCTCCTGGGCACCGCCGAGCTGCCCTTGAGCGAGGCAACTGCTCAGGGCGCTTGTCCAAGGCAGACCTTGCTCTGACATCTCTCCATTTAATGCATGTATAGGTCCTGGTTGTGCATGTGTGTGTATTTTATATGACATTTTAACGGGGGAAAACCTTTGTGCAGTAAATATGAGCTCACTCAATTTGACTAATAACCCTGTAGTGTTTCATTCTGAGTAAATGATGCTAATAGTTCTGTTGTTGCTACAGATCGGGGCCTACGATCAACAAGTCTGGGAGAAATCTCTGGAGCAAGCGGATCTAAATGTAAGACTTCTACAAGTCTGTGTGACGAAATAAATATCTGTGCATTTGTTTTGTGCTTTTCGCACTAATACCACTTGTTGTTCATTTAGGGTTTGGACAGCAAACCAAGGAAGACGTGTCAAATCAAGCCAGACCTCATCGATGTCGACTTAGTAAGAGGTGAAGATCAGTAAAGAGTAGTTTTTTCTTGCTTTAGCCTCTATAATGAGAGTTAAACAATTAGCAGCAACAAAACAAACAGGACTATGTATAGCTGAGAGATATAGTCGTAATGAATGTAATGGTTTCGGTGAAGCTGTGTAAGAGACTTCCTCATTTCTCCTCTCAGGATCAACATTCAGCAAAGCCAAACCAGAGAGTCCCTGGACCGCTCTGACTCGGAAGGGTCTGGTCAGAGTGCTGCTGTTCCCGTTCTTCTTCCAGTGGTGGATCCAGGTGACCTCCAAGTCCATCTCCTCATGCATCCTTGTGCTGTACTTCATGCAAGGTTAGCTCACCATTTCTTATCTAATCTTATTCACACTGGGGCTGAGTCTCTCGGGAAAATTCCCTAAATTTGAAAATTACCTCAGAAATTTACACGATGACAAGAACCAGGACTCGAGTAACACACGTGACCATTATTGTACTGAAACAAATTGTAAATGTGTGTGGAGAGTTGTGTAACTGTATCCAATTCATGTCTGTAATTGATTAGTAGTTGTGGCCACAGATGTATGCTCAGACGCTGCACTGAGTGTTTCGTCCCATTTCCCTCCTTGTCCACTGTCTCACTGGCCTCCACGCTGCAGCCATCACTCTCTTCCTGCCTCCTGTCATCCTCTGACACTCAAACGTCAATCCACTCCTATCAGCTGACCTGACGTCACCTCAGCTGAAGCAATCGGTGCAGCATATATATATATGTATGCCTCTGGCCATAACCAGTACCCCACCCAGCATCGTCACACTTAAAATCAGCGGGTGCTACTGCCGACTGGTGGTATATAGACTGTATAGCTACTGAGACGCAGAGCAGTACAGACAAATCATTTGCAGATCTCTCTCACATATAGGTTTGTCTGCACATTTAAACATTTCAATACACCTGCAAATCTTAATACAGATTTGGAGATTTTTTAAATGTAAAAATTAGATTACACACACAGAGATTCTGAGTACTCATCTGCAGATTCCTCTACATATTCAGAAATCTCAGTATCCATTTAGAGATTCTCTTAGACATTTACAAATCGATTACACACTCACATCACGTGTTGAGACACAGTTACACAACTCTCCACACACATTTACAAATAGTTTTGCTACAACAATGGCACCATACTTACATGGTAGTTTCCATACTTACAAAAGATTTCAGTTCTGCTCATTCTTGTCATTCAATGAAGTTTTCCTAAATGTACCTCGGAGAAGAGGTTTGTAAGAATTGTAATCCCTTCATGAGCCTCCTCTTTAAATACATTCACCAATCATAGACTGAAAGATAATATATGGGGCCAAGCTGTAATAAATTAACAAACAAGGCTGAGTAATGATTTAAAACTAGTAGAAAGAGGCTCTGCACACTTTATACACTGAGTGCAATTTCACAGACAAGAAGAACCTGTTTATGATTGTGTTTCTGCAGTGTCTTGTTTATATGTTTTAGCATGTAAACACACCACGTCCTCCATATGATCAGAACTGAGATAAGCCTCATAGAACAGGTTGTTCATGTCCATGCAAATGAACTCACTCATGTTTAAAACACTTCTATGGCAACAGCGACATTTTGAGAGTGTGTCGTTCTGCAGCAACAGTGAAAACACAAAGGGTTTTGGTCTTTGCTAAGCCTTGGAAAAACACACACTCTGTCATTAAAGGAAGTGTAGAAAATTCCCACTTCTTATTTTATATATGTACTCAGGTCAGTGTCTCCATTTGTCACAGTTTATGTTCAGTTGTGTGCAACAATAACCGTGTTACCCATCACACCTGAGCAGCACAGAAAGACCTCATTAGCAAGCATGAATTCAGTTATAATGGCTCCCCTAAGAGACCGTTTTGTTTGCTGTTGCCAAATGTTTTGCTCCCCTCAGTGGCAGCAGTGGTGCTGTACTTGGAGGTCCCTGGGGCGAGTGCCAGCGAGGTGTTTGGGCCCATGTGTCTGATGCTGCTGCTGGGTACCGTGCACTGCCAGATTGTGTCGACCGAGTCCAGCCGGTGGCCCTCGGGCAGTCCAGCTGCCAGCTGCACCACCAGCCCTGCTCGCAGACGGAGGTGGTTTTCTCATTGTTAGGCACTGCACACTCATTTGCCTTTACAAACACACTCTCACCTCTTGGCACCTGAATACACTCCCGCATTACGCACACGAATAGACCCAAAGACTTCTAATCAACCAAAAGTTATTCCAGTCACTAAAGCCTTTCTCATTCTCTCGATAATTCTGTCACTCCTCTGTGGGTTGAGCTCATTTTTGTGATGCGTGCTGTATCTTCAATCTCTTGTCTTTGACTGTTATTGTTACTCCGTCTCCTTCAGGCCGAGGAAGGGCAGAGGGCTGAAAAAATCAGAAGAAAAGAATGACAGCGGGGACACAGAGCAGCAGGGGCCCTGGCAGTTTGAAGAAAGCCAGCGATTATACAGGACTGAAGAGAGGAGGGTACAGTCACTCATCTCACTAGTCAGTCTCAGTGCTGTGGTATGAAGGGACCAATTTACAGTGTGTCAGCTGTAAAAAAAACAGACAATAAATACAGGTGGGCGTTATTGGAAAAGCAGTCAGAATAAAAATTCTGCGTCTGCAGTCAAGATTCAGCATTACTTAGCCTCTGGCTGATGTTTAACTGATCTGTAATATCTTCATTTTTCATTGTTTTGTTTGTTGTCTCGGTATCTGTAGAAAGGCAGACAGATTCCAACACCTGTATCTTTAATGCAATCGATGATCCTCCTCGACTGTGACTATAAGCTTGTAATAAATATCAGAACCTTTATCGACATTTTATTTACTTTAGCGCTATTGTACTTCATTAGATTGTCAAGTGGTCTTGTTATTTTGGTGATTTCCTGTCATGCAGGATTGTGTTCAAAGCTGCTTCTGCCTTAAGGTCTTTAATTCCACTTGAACAAAATGTGTATGTTTAGTTTTGACATCATGATGAGTGCAGGAGGCTCATCTCTCTGTACAGCACCATTTGCAGAAGGAGCGAGCTCAAATCTGTCAAAAGTGCTCTCAAGTGTTTCTGTGTTGTGCAGAGTGGAGTAACAAATGACTTTTAAGATGTCTGTGTGTTTGGATATTCTCTTACAGACCAAAAGAAAGTCAGGATTTGGGGCATCCGACGAGCTCTCCAGTGAGGAAGAAGAGGGCATACAACCAGTGGAAGTCACCCTTCCAGTACCTCTTCAAGAGAGACACCCTTCTCCAACCTGGCCGACATCTGCACCGGTGCCCTCTGTTAGGAAGAGAAACCTAAAGTCTAACCCCAAACCCACAGTAAGACCTCAGGTAAACCTCACTGTCACTGTGTCTTAAATTAATCTGGAGTTAAACGTTTACTGTCAATTCGTTGTGTGTTCCTGATACTGAACAAGCATGATTTAAAACAACTCTTTATGTACTGAAAACAGGAAGTGAGCGGGGCCTCCATCAAAGTGAAACCTCGAGAGGTGGAGCGCCTCAGGCCGAGCGTAGGCTCTCGTCCGGCCTCCGACACTGATGACACGCTGTGGGAGGAGCTTCTCCAAGGGCCGGACACCGGCTCCACGGGGAGCAGCGACAGTGAGGCGAACGGGAGGTACAACGCTGGCATGACGCTCCCACAAACCACCACTCTGAGCAGTGACGATGAGAGCCTTCAGCAGGGAATCACCGGAGTAAGATCACCAAAAATCTAAACGGTCTTCTACAGCTGGTTTGTCTTAAAACATTTCCTGTGTCTAAATGTTAAAGGTTAAGTTCTTCATTTTAAACAGGACCCTTTTTTTCCCATGTTTTGTGTCTAAGTGACCAATGGGAACAACAATTTCTAAAATTGGTCCAGTATTCAGTGAGACTGCTGCAGCGAAATAGGCTGCAATTTAATGTTAATGGACAGCGTTCACTGTCAATTTTCACCCTTGTAAAGTTGTTTATACCATTGAAAGGCTCTGATTATTATTTTAAGTGTCTGACAACATAATGAAAAAGATCCCTGCAGAGATAGACCTGTTTATTAAAGAGTAAGATCATTTTTGTTTAACCAGAAACAGCTCCAAACTCACTATCAGCAAACCTGCCAGCCTCCATTTACATAAGACTAATTTTATCATCATAAAACACACTTAATTTAGAGTTGACAGAAACAAAATGAAACTTGCAAAAATTGTTTTGGTTCACCTTTCCACTGTCCCAACAGTCGCCAACTCTGGTTTGGTTGAAATAAACTCTTAATTCACCCAGTAAGATGTGAGAACATGCTGGCTCTATACATGCTAAAATTACTGTTTATTTAAATGGAGTCTGGTGCTTTTGGCGATTTCCGGGCTGTTTCTGGTTACACAAAATGGATCTTACTCTTGAACAGAAAGGTCTATCTCTGTAGGGATCCTTTCCAAAATGTTGTCAGACAACTGACAGAATCTGAGCCTGTCAGTGGCAAAAACAAACACTTTTAGTGGACTTAAAGAGACAGTGCACAAATGCCCCAAGTGGTCACACTGCAGTTTGTTCAGATGCTGACAGCTGCAGCGGTCTCATTCTACACTGCATCAGTTTCAAAGGTTGTTGTCTCCATTTGTCACTTGGACACAAAAACATGTGTCTGTCCCTTCAGTCAAAATTCCATGTGGGACTTTTTGTCGACTGTGACCATCTTCTATAATCTGAATTTAGCCCAAGCCCATTGCAGTACTCCACACCGCACTGGAAACCATCAGTTAACTGGATCTTATTTATTGTGATTGATTTCAGAACCAGCTGTCGTGGCTGCAGGCGTGTCACCCATCCAAGGACCGTGTCAGTGCCATAATATGGGAGCAGGGCGAGTGTAAGAAAATAGACATGTCAGTATTGGAGATCAGTGGGATCATCCTCACACGGGTATACACTATCCTCCTTATGTTGGTGTTAATTTAATGATTGCTTGTAGCAACCTACCCTAAATAAGCTTGTGAAGCATAATGCAAGTATAATAATGCAGATTTTTAAGTTCAGTATTTACAAACTATCTTCCAGTTTATCTGCCACACAGTCATGTAGTGTAAGTATAGCTTCTTCAGTAATGAAATAAAGAGGCAGATAAAACTTTACATGTTCATTAAGATGCCAAAACGTGATATTCTCACTCTGTTGAACATTAAGCTGTCTGACATGTGTAATCACTTGAAGACTTTGGCAAAATCATACAAAGCTGTGATCATTAACACGGTGATATCTGAGTCGCTGTAGCTTTTATCAGCATAAAAATGTGGCAGCATAACAAGATGCCTCCTGTCTCTCTCTCTGTATCTCATGTTTCATCACAGGTGAAGATGGTGGAGCAGGGTATGGGTTACCTTGTGCTTGGCGGGCTGATGACTGCCACCCTGGCACTGCTTCCCTTCGCCTTCCGCTTGGCTCAGCGTCTGGACATGTCGAGCCTTGGCTCCCTGTCCCTGAAAGAGCTGGGAGAAATGGCCATCGGGCAGCATGATGCCCAGGCCTACGCCTTTTTCTTTATCACGGCGGTGCAGAGAGTCTGCCTCACAGGGCTGTTCTTCTTCATGATGTGTGTGGCAGAGAGAACGTACAAACAGGTGAGCGCTGACTTCGTATTGTTTGCTCTTTATTTCCAGCAATGTCTTTCCATTATATTTATATTTTAGATTTAAACTTTTTCCATTTTAACACATTGAACCTGATTTATACAATTTTCTGTCAGAAGTCACACTCCTTCATCTCAGTATCGTAACCCAGTTAAATCTGAATACACAGACGTGACACATACTGTTAGATTCAGCTGGATTTACACCTTCTGGGGTTTTCAATATCTCATATAAACGTCCTTGAATCTTCTTAGAAATCATAGAAAGAAAATGCTCCATTTATCCTTAGCTCTTGCCTCATAATGGCAATATTTGTGATTTTTCTTCAATATCAGAGCTAATCCCCTGATAGTTGGCTGTACATTTATGGTTACAGTGTAAACAGGAACTGCTAATAGCTAATTTGGGAAGACTTTTCATCGTTCATTAGCAAAATGTTAAGAAATATTGATTTGAAAGAAGAGCCAAAGGTGTAGCCTACAGCTATCTCACTAACAGCATGGCGTTATTATACATCCTGCTTGAATCCCCCAAAGCATTTTGGTAACTGCTCGAAAGCTTTATATTATTGCCCCAAATTGAAGTAGGAGACAGCGGTGACAAAATCCAATCATGTTATATTTTATCAGTTTTGCACTGTCAGTATATTTTTTTACATTCCTAGGGCCGTTAATGTCCACATGGATCTCATATCCCAGGAACATGGCCACTCTTATCTATCTTCTCCTGTACAGATATTGGCCTTTCTGGAAAACCTTTCAGCACACTGGCACAAAACATCAAACAACTTATTCTTAAATTAACAATATACAGTATGGCATGTCTGGCTGGACATTTAATGACTGCTAAATGTAAACTGAGGGAGTGAAAAGCGAGGAAGTATTATTGCAGCTGATTGTGGGTTGTTAACCCATCCACACACATCAGTCCAGTTATTCACTAGTTAGCTTGTCTTCCCTCTAGTGGCAGATCAGAAGCACTGAAACAGAATCACCCACTTGACTCTGTGCAGGCCTGCTTACCTCTGACTGTGTTTCATTAGTCGTTCAACATGTCCTTGTTGACCTGCCCTCGGGGGAATCCCAGCAGCCATTTGTCTGAAAAGCTGAAGTGAAGTTGGTGAGATCGACCCTTCAAAGGGCAGAGGGAGCAAGTCGATAACGGTGGTTACTAACCGTAATTAGGTGGCGTTAATATGTAAAGCACTTGTTGCACTAGCAGACGAATAAAGTGATAAATAAAAAAAATAATAATTAAAAATAAAATTAAATAAATTCACTATCCGACATGCTTTTCAGTCTCAGATCTATCCTAATACTTCTTTTATTGCCCTGTGCTCCTTCTCGCACCCTGAGTTCCTCAGATGCATCTTCTCTTGTTCCGAAGTCTAGATTAATTCACAAAGGTGATGAAGCCTTCGCAGTCAGAGCACCTCGATTTTGGAATGACCTGCCCCAGGAGATCAGGGCTGCAAACTCAGTCTCATCTTTTAAATCACTTCTGACCTACTTGTTTAAAACTGCCTTCTGGTGATTTTTTTAACTGCTTTATTATTGCGTGTTTTGCTCTGTGTATTCTCTTATCTTGTTTTATTTGCTTTGTAACTGTGTTTTGAAAGGTGCTATCGCAATAAAGTTTAATATTATTGTTTTTATATGTCTTATAGGTCTGTATAGGCAGGCTTACATGTGTACACTCACCTATTAGCAGTTAATTTCCATAGTCAATCTCATTGATAGTTTAATATTTAACTGAAAAAATGCTGTATAACTAATTGCAGTTAATATTTACTCACGTTGTTGTTCTGTTCAGCATGTGTGATCTCTTCTTTTATGGTTAGTTATGATTAATCATGATACAGATCAAAAACAGAAATTTCTGAATCAGAAACAGATGTAGCTAATTAATAAGCGCCTAAAATTGTATTGCAATTAGACACAGAAAAGTCTTCGTCTCATTGGAAGGAGTCCGCAGGTATGTGTGATGATCTATAAAAAGCAGTTTAGCACTCAGCCTACAACTGGCGGCTGTGCCATCATAGTTTGGACTGAAGGTATAAAAGCGCCGGTGCATTCCATTTCAGTCCCCTGCTCCTCCCCCGCCCTCTCTGCCGCTGCTCCTCGGATGACCTCAGTGCAATGTATGCTGTTATGTAATGAAAAGGGCTGAGGGCAACTGAATGAGGGGAAGTGGAACTACTGATGAAACGCAGTGTTTGCTTGGTGTTTTGCATCTCTGACAGTGTACGTCCGTGTTTCCCAAACAGAGACTTTTATTCGCCAAGTTCTTCAGCCACCTCACTTCAGCCCGCAAGGCCAAGAAATCAGAGATCCCTCATTTCAGGCTGAAGAAAGTCCAGAACATAAAGATGTGGTTGTCACTCCGCTCTTTTCTCAGGGTTAGTATCTATATTTGTATCATTGTTTCACCACTGAGGGTTGGCATGGACTTGTGTTTGTAACAGTGTGTCACTGAGTTGCTCCTTCATTGCAGAGACGAGGGCCGCAGCGCTCCGTTGACGTCATTGTCTCCACTATCTTCCTTTTGGCGCTCTCCATTTCATTCATCATCTGTGCCCAGGTCAGTTTTATATCCGCCGGAGCAGATCTGATCTGTTTAGAGAACACAAATTTAATAACGTTGTTCAGATAGTGTGAGTCTTGCATAGAGGTGAAATAACAGGAAGACAAAACGTGCAACTGTCTAATCTTATTACCTGAGTGAAGATAAAGCTTTGTAAGCTCTGCTTGATACGGAGAAGTCCTAATTTTCACAACAGCAAAGTGCTGAGTGCTGCGAGTATGAGCAGTGTTGTTTCTGTTGCTCTCCCTCAGCTTCTGCACAACCACCAGACATTCCTAGAGTCTCTGACAAACTGGGAGCTGATGGTGTGGGCCTCCTCCCTCGTCCTCTTTCTGTTACGGCTGGCCACGCTGGGCTCAGAGACCAACTGCAAATACAGCAACTCCTCAGTGCTGCTCACTGAGCAGGTAAGAGCATGCGTCTGCAAAACACACGGGGTCACAGGTTTGTTTCTCAGTGGCGTCAGCACTACGGGCGACACCATCAGCTGATTCAGTGTTAGGTTTGAATAAATTACTGTGATTTTATTGTACAATTTACAGAATGTAAAACTGTTTTTTGTTGCAGATCAATTTGTATCTTAAGATGGAGAAAAAGCCCAACAAGAAAGAGGAACTCAATATAGTGAACAATGTTTTGAAACTAGCAACAAAACTGATGAAGGTAAGCAAACTTCAGCTCCTTTTTTTAGATAAGAAGTTGTCGTATTTATTATAGAGAGTGGCTTTGTCTGAATTATTGTAGTTATTTTGCTTCAGAATACAGTATTCCACCAACAGACCTAAAACATCTCACTCATAGTTGTTGGTGGTGGGTCCCAGTCCAAAAGTGGGTCGGGGGTCTATTCTGAATGGACTGCAAGTGACTTACCAACGTGTCAAGTTTGTAAAAAACATGATTTATTTTGAAGTACTGGGAATTTCCAACACAGAGCTTTTAATTTGAAGTGCTATTTCTTGCTGTAGCATGAGTGACTAACAGACAGCTACTTGACAAAGACAGCAAACTAGCTCAAGGACATGGCCAAATACAAGTATGACACTGAATGTATTAAACTGTGTGGACCTTGAACTAATGACTGAGGAGAAATCTGGACCCTGTGATTGGACCCACTGTGCTTGACTCCATACTATAGCGGCACACAGTTCATCCCAAATTAAAAATACATATTTTTCCTCTTACTTGTCGTGTCATTTATCAGTCTAGATTGTTTTGGTATGAGTTGCTGAGTGTTGGAGATATTGGCTGCAGAGACGTCCACTAGAACTACACCCGCCAAACGTATCACCACACAGAAGGAAGCGTGCATCTACTCATGGACAACAGGCTCCTGCTCGAGAGAGTTAAGGCCTTTGCACACTGAGTCCGTGCTTTCTCGTCTGAAATTGTCACATGTCTAATAATAAATACGACTTCACATTGTGTCAATTATGTTTGCACACTAAGTCGGAAATTTTCATCCATCATTAAAATTTTCAGAACAGGTTCAATCTTCTGCGTTTTTCACATCCATCAGAGCCTTTAGAGACGGACCAAGAATCAGTGAAGAAAATGTGGTTTTGGACACGACAACAAGACAGAAGAACGGTGCACACAGAATAATTTCATAACTCTGATAGCTCACTTTCAACGGGTCAGATAGTAATATTCAGGTGGATGATGACGAAGAGGAGGAGGAAGTGGACCGCACACAGAATGTGGAGGACAGCTCTGCCCCTTCACACAGCTGCAGTGCCAAATGAAAGACAGGGAGGGAGTGATGAAAGGTTTCTGTGCTTAAAGATTTTTTCAGATGACGGGTTAAAAATTTGAAAGAAACAGACTCAGAATTCAAAGGTCTTTAGATGTAAACATCCTCCTTGGCTGAGCTGTAACATTAGCTAGCTCAGTGGTGCTATGTGAGCTAGCAGTATATGCACGCTTGGTTCTGCTCCGTGATACGGTTGGTGGGTGTAGCTCAGTAGAAAGAAAATAGTTCCTACGTGAAACTGCTAGAGAGAAGGCTGACATCTCTACGGCTGATATCTCCAACACTCTGCAACTCACACCAAAACAATCTAGAGTGATGTTTTTTTTTTCTTAAATGATTCTAATATTTAACAACCTAATCACCTTCTGTACTTAAGTTACAACTGATATTTCAAATAACATCCATAATAACTTCTGACTTTGACCCATATTGTCAAGTCAAAATGACACTGTGTTCCCTCTCCCCTCCCCCAGGAGCTGGATACTCCATTCAGACTACTGGGTCTGACCGTGAACCCTCTGATCTACAACATCACCAGAGTGGTCATCCTGTCCGCTGTGTCTGCTGTGGTCAGCGACCTGCTCGGCTTCAACATTAGAGTGAGAGACTTTCTGCTGAATGTGAAAAGAGACACAACAAAACAGATTAAAGGGAGCTCAACTCAGTTTCACACATCCAGTTCAGTTTACCGTCACATGAAGCACAATTCAGCCTGTGAGAGCAGGTTGTAAAATACCTTCTCTGGCTCCAGAGGGAGCTCTCTGGAGTTTGGCTTGGAGACTACAAACATGGGTAGTTACCAGTCAGTTGCATCATGCATCAAATTTAGGATCCAGTGATTTTGGTGCTTGTCTAGGGACTTAAACTCACATCATCTTGAGTTCAGCTGCTTCAGCTTAAACAGATTTTAAAATATCCCCGTCTTGTGAATACCTGAACTTTATGGAATTGCTATAATACAATGCTGGAGCAGCCTTTAAATGCAAATTAAGGAACTTTCCATTCATAGTTTCATATTACACTGTGTGTTGGCCTACAGGGATATCTTAGTAATATCTCAGAAACCTTCTTGCGTTGGTCATGGCCATCTGGCAGATAAATATCAAGCTACTGTAAGTAAGCATACTGAGGCTTAAAAAATTCAAAATGTGACTGATGAGAAGAAGAAGAAGATGGCCTTGGAATTTAATTTTACACTTTTGATGAGGGTCGCTCGAAAGAAATGACTTATTTTAAGGTGTTGCTTGACATGTTCCTGTCATGTAGTGCACCTGGAGGACTTTGAATGTTGCGGACATCAATCCACATCAATTCCGACCTGCATTCAGCATCTTTCACCAGAGTAGCTAGCATCTGTTAGCAGCAGCTGTCAGGGAGCTGAGAGGACAGCGGCCGGTCAAACTTTCTTCACCAGGCTGACTGACAGCAGACATTTACTGAACCAAAATAGTTTTCATATCAGCTCCACGGGAAGAAATCAATAGTGTTTCTGTTATTGATTCATTGATATTATGTCCTAGCCCATCATAGCGAGTGACGGGAATCTGCCGCACACAGACAGACTGGGAGCAGATCAGTCAATGAGGATACAGCTCAGTTAAAAACACATGTACAGAAGGAGATTTGTGCGATTTAAACAAATGTCTGTGCAGATGACGCTTCACTAAATTTGACTGGAAAAGCCTCACAGTGTTAAAAAAAAAACATGGAGATGACTTCAAACCTTTCACTGAAGCCTAACATGAGAATGGTACGCAGCTGTTTGTTTTCTGTCGAGCGACACTTATCAAAAGTGTTGAGCACTCAACCATAAATCAGCAACTTCTACTGTGTACCTCACATGTGTCTGTGCCAGATGTAGCTCGGGCCAGCAGGCAGTTAGCCTAGCTTAGCATAAAGACTGGAAGCAGGGGGAAACAGCTAGCCTGGCTGCCTCCTCTAGTGTCACCTCTAATGCTCGCTTATCAACCACAGCTTATAGTTTTTAATTTATGTTTGTGTACGGATTAAACCAAAGACATGCATCAGGTTGATCAATGATCTTAAGGTGTAATTTTGAACTTTGAACAGCTGTTATGCTCAGATAAGATGACCCAATTGCCTCCTGGCTCTGGCACCTTGTTTATTGCACAGACATGAGACTTGTATTGATCAAAACTCTTCATGAAGTGTACTTCACAAAATGTTTAACTCTACCTGTAACGAGGGATGCACCACTGTAGATGATGCTGCACTCTGACCTGATTATGTGTCTGTGTTTTTCTCTAATCAAAGCTCCATCTCTTCTGCTTCATTTCCAGCTGTGGAAAATCAAGCCTTAATGTGAAAACAGCAAACCACTAACAGTCGGACACTGGAGACCAGAGGCTCCCCTCGTCTGCTGCACACAGCGTCTCATCTACAAAAACAAAAAGTGCAAACCTACTGACTGTGTATTCATTGTCTGTGCCTTCCAGCTGAAACTTCTGTCTTAAAAGAGTTTCATCAGGCATCCACAAGCCTGAGACGCTCTGACAATCGCTCACACACACATCATTACTGGCGGCTCAGCTGGCGTCCATGCGCCACATCACTAACCCAGTGCCTAACCTCTGACCCTTGAATGTCCCTCGGTGTGTGGTTAGATATAGCGGTGCGTTCGAGGTCTGTGATCGTGTCAGGCTTCTGTGGCATCCAGATTTTCCAAGCGTGACCTGTGCAGGTGTGTGGACACAATGTGAAGTGTAAACGCAGACCATAATTTAGATAGTTTTAGTCTTACTCCCTGATGTGTCTCATCAGTGTAACTAACTGTAAAACAAGCTGCGTGCTATCTAAAGCCGGTGAATCAAAAATGGGCTGCCAGCTTCATGAGATGAATTTTCACAGGACTGAACTTTGATTTCAACCTTTTGTACTATTTAAAGAGGAAACATTGTGATTGTAAGTGGGCTTTATTTATTTGGGGATTCTGTTTTAGCACAAACTTGTGATGGTACCTGTAAAGTCATGATGAGTCTCTGACCACTGTCTGTCTCTTGTGTCGAGGACCATTATTGAATGAAATAACTATGCAACGTTTGTATAGTTATGCTTAAAGACAATGTTTGATAAAGGTGAATAAATGTTTTTCATGCACGGATCAGGTTCCTCTGCAGAGCCCTCTCTGTATCCTGTCTCAGCACTTTTAAATTAGGGATAGTGTTGCAGTGCGTTGACGTATGATCTATTATCAACGTTACGGTAGGAACAAAAAATATGACGTAGAGGCACACCTCCAGCTTGGAAGGACACCAGCCGGCCGAGGAGGCACCTCAGCAGCCAAGGACAGGCCGAGCACACTGGCTCCTCCGGCCGCAGCTGCGGGCTCACACTCGGTCCGGCGGATCCCTGAGCCGACTGTTTTTACCGGCGTCTGCTGCGGCTCTCTGCCCGGGAGGACTCCTTTCCATACCAATAAGGTAATAAATTAATAACAAGGATATGATGCTGTCAGACAGGCGTCCTGTGTGGATTATGTCCGAGGTGGATTATCTCATAGCTGCATTTTCATGTCAGATTTCATGCTGCATGAACTCAGTCACTCCGGTCAGAGAGAAAACCGTTGCCTGCTCATGTGTGGCTTTGTAAATACAGAGCTGTAACCAAGCTGGGAGGTGATGTGGCGGCGCATTCTCATCCGCTGCTCCCCTGCTTCATGTTAGCAGGGATACACAGACATACCATAACATATATATGTCAAAGAAGCCAGAGCTGTGTGTGCAGGATTATGTTTTAGCAGGGATGCATGCAAGTGAGGACAGTAACCAGAGGTGGAAGAGGTCCTCAGATCCTTTACTCAAGTCAAAGTAGAAATACCACAGGCTAAAAATACTCCATTACAAGTAGAGGTCCTGAATTTAAAAGGTTATGTAAGGGAAAGTAGCCTACAGAAGTGTTATACTCAATATACTCAGAGTATCAAAAGTAAAAATACTCCTAATACAGGATGGCTCCTTTTAAGATACTATGTTATCAGTGATGGAATGTAACTGAGTACATTTACTCCAGTACAGATTCAGATTTCTTTAATGTCATTGTACAATAAATGACAATTAAGTAGATGACAAAATCACCTAAGGAAAAATATACAAAGAAATTCAGGTGCACTCAAGGAAAGGGCTCATATAGAACAATAACTAATAAATAGTTACTCATATTCTGCACAATTGTAGATACACTTCATGCACTAATTGCCAACATGTGCAGTTAAAATGGGACAATAAAAAAAGTGCCCATGCATATGGATCATTTTGTCACACTTACACTAAGATCTGGATCGACACACCACACTACATCAGAGCAATAACCTCTGTTACACATTTCAAACATGAATATGAACCTTATCTGATGGAAGGACACTCCAGCAACCCCTGATTTAAATCCTACAGTCAGGCCAGTTTTAACTGTAGCACACAGTGTTACTTTTAAATCAATAAAATGAAATGCATATTATTGCACATAAAACAAGCTATTGCACTCCAGAAAAATAACTGTACTGTGTCTTAGTGGGTTCACGTCAGTTCATAGTGTGGTTATGGGTTTAGGGTAGAGACTGTTAATGTGTACTGTTTTGTGGTGCGTGTTTTGGAGGGCAACAGTTCAAACAGGTGATGAGCAGGATGGAATGAGTCTTGTAGGATGTTATGTGTTTTCTGCAAGAGGTGAAGGTGATGGTGTATGATGTTTTAGTTTTCAGGATTCTCTGCTGAGACTTTTTATCTGCAGCAGAGCAGCTACCGTACTGTACTTAAGGACAGTTTTGAGGTATTTGTACCTAACTTGAGTGTTGCCATTTTCAGTTTTGCGACTCGACTACATGTCAGAGGGAAACATTGTTCTTTTTTCACCACTATACTTGTCTGACAGCTTTAGTTGCTTTTCAGATTTATTTTATTGATACAAAATACGAATCAATTTATAAATTAGGAGATATTATTATACCATAAAATTTAAGTTAATAGCCCAGGCTGTTTTTTGCTTAAATCTCTGAAATCAACAGGCCTATATTTGGGACAGACCTTTAATTCCTTTTACAAAAAAAAATTTAATCAGTAAAGATCAAGAAATACAATCAAATTATTTATTTACCAGCATGAATATTACTTGTTTACAAATTAGGCTTCAGATAATATATAAATTATAATTAATTTAATTTTATTTACGGCACTCGAGGATTACAGCACCAACACAACACCACTTTATCCTGTTAAAACAATCCTCATAACTTCGATAAATTTTCATCAAAAACACTTTTGATTCTTTTGATCTAAGGACCCCTACAGACTTGAGGAATATGAATAACTTACAGAGTAGTCAAGGAATGGACTCATAATTTGAGGTAGCTAACAACCCGTTTTTAACATCTGAAGATCTTCTATAAAAAGAAACGATTTGCTTTGCAACCAGACCAGGCGTCTAATTGAGACGCGTTTNATCCTGTTAAAACAATCCTCATAACTTGGATAAATTTTCATCAAAAACACTTTTGATTCTTTTGATCTAAGGACCCCTACAGACTAAACACTTTTGATTCTTTTGATCTAAGGACCCCTACAGACTTAAGGAATATGAATAACTTACAGAGTAGTCAAGGAATGGACACATAATTTGAGGTAGCTAACAACCCGTTTTTAACATCTGAAGATCTTCTATAAAAAGAAACGATTTGCTTTGCAACCAGACCAGGCGTCTAATTGAGACGCGTTTATTTGTTAAAATGTGAAGCCACACCGGTCTAGTGAAATGGACTGGGTGTTTAATTGAAGTTTTACAGTGTGTGGAATTACCAGGCAGGAAATAGTCATGAAAATAAGCCCCATCTTTACCAGCTGTAACATTAAAGTCATAAACACATCAATGCATCAATAATTATAATCCAATAATATGAAATATGATACTCTGAAATGGGACATTCTGCATGAGGAGTACTTTTACTTTTGGTACTTTGAATATATGTAGTAGTATAAGTAATATAGAGGCCTGGGAGAGCCTTCGCCATTTTTTAACCAAATTATTCAGCCACTTTAATTTAAGTACGGCACCTATTCCCTAAATTAAATCTTGCAAACAAAACCAATCATTTATTCCAGGCTTTTTGAGGGCCCCTTTTCCCACTAGGTCCCTGGGTAATCAGTCCCATTTTTCCCACCACTATGCTGCCCCTGATGGTGATATGATGCTACTGTTAAAATAAAAAAACACCTTTGAGTGACAAAAAAAATGCATTTAATGTCAGCTTATACTCAAGTTGAGCAACATCAGCAGCAACACCCTTTATGTCCACAGAAGCAGTGAAGTTTATTTCTGTCGCCTCTTAAAGCCGCAGGCACACGCTGTCTTCTATTCCACTGTCACACTGATCGTCAGGACTTTTTCATCCTTTTGTTTGTGTCAATAATTGTTATGTTAAGTATTTTAAAAGAAGTAAAATTACCCTTTTTTTGAGATACTGAAAAAAGTAGAAGAACACAAAAATGTCTTTGTTATAAAGTAACGAGAGTACATGTAATTTGTTTCTTCCAGCCCTGGTAAAAAAGAAACTAAAGGTCAAATGAATGTTGAGTAAAAAGTGCAGTATTTCCCTCTGAACTGTAGCATAAAATAAAAATATTCAAGTCAAGTATGTCAAAATTGTACTTAAGTACAGTTCTTGAGTACCACTGGAAGTAACTCTAAAACATGACATGTATCTGACTCCTGTGTTTCAGAGCAGCGTGGACGATGCCCGTCTGAGAACGAGAGCTGATCTCTGACTCAAACCGGACTCCACCATGTCGAGCACTCACTTAGACAACGGCTCTGCAAACTCAGCAGAAGCCAAGAAAACAGACCTGAGAACGTACGAGAAGAAATGCTGTAAGTAAAGTTTCCCACAATAATTAAATGTGAACGAGCTTTTCTGCATGACTGCTTCAAGAGTCTAAAGGTGCACTTCAGTGCAACGTAACACCTTGTGCTGTTCACGCTGGGCTTAACTCACCAATAGTCTCTAAATCACCTCTGTGAGACACTACAGCTCCTTCACTTAGACTCCAACCTGCAAAAGACAGGAATTAAAAAGTGAATCTCTGTAGGCGAAAAAGGAGAGTATGTGACGCCTTCTGTGGTTCCCACTGTTCTTTGAGTAAATTGCTTTTCTCTCCCAGGTCATTTCTTTGTCTAATTTCCTCAGACCTTGTCTTTGATCCCAGCCCACTGACGATATTTGTGTCTGAAGAGACATTTATTTTTGTCCAGTACACAAATGGCCTAGTTATTAAATTATCTTTGTTCTCCAAGGATGGCAACAAACTGCACGTTTGATGCAGTGCTTTCAGTGGTCATGCTGAGATACAGCCCGACTTTCCAAGGCAATAAATTTACATTTATTTTAATCAAATCTCTGCCTGTTATGCAACGTTTTTATCTTTTCTCATGCAGGTGATTAACATTATAGGGTCAGATAGTGTTTCCATAAAACCATGGCTGCTCAAAGTTTTGATGGCTGACTGCAAATTTAGGGGGGCAGCATATGAGTGAGGGGCTGCACAGAAAAACTGCAGTAGGGAGACATCCACTGATGATGAAAGCACTGATGATAGTCAAGGACTGAAACGTTTGCTGCTGTTTTTATTCACCTTAAATTTTTTTTGTGCTGGTATCTCCTCTGCAGTCCTTTCTTGGTTGTCCATTATACCGACGCAGCCAAGAAACTTTTTTGTGCCGTAAGTGGGCGCAGTTTCACAGCAGCCTTAAGACTTTGAGTTGTCCACCAAAATCACTAATTTTACCTTAGAACAGTAGCATTGATGACAGAACGTATTTCCTGTGACATTCATGAGGTGCCACTAGTTGCCATGTGGCTTTCTACAAGTTGTCTTCCCTAACTTGACAAGATGCTTGTTAGGGGACACAGTTTGATGAGTCTGCTAGTAATGTATTTAATGTAAGCTACTGAAAGTGGAAGTATTGAAATGGAGAATGTTTCTGGGGGATGCGCTTTGAACAGGTATGCATAAAAGTGTGTATGGTTTCTAACAGTGTGCTTGATAGACATATGTGTGTCTCCTGTTCAGCGTGGGCCTCCTACATGACAAACTCTCCAACAATGATCGTAATGATCGGCCTGCCTGCAAGAGGGAAGACGTACATGTCAAAGAAACTCACACGTTACCTCAACTGGATCGGAGTCCCAACCAAAGGTAGCCTACCGCATGATATGTGACAACAATCTGTTTAAGTGTCTTTAATTTTCTTATAGAGTTTACACATGCACATATTTTAAATTACACTTGATATGCCATCTTTTCTTGAACTCTTTTCTTTTCAAAGTGGGTGCCATGTTTAATTCAAAACTGCAGCATATTGTGGTGTACAAACTGCTGTGCCATATTTAGCAAGTTTAAATCAATATTTTAAATTGGATTTTACATGAAGCACATTCAGACAACCTCATCAGTATCTGGAGGAGAACTTGTTGGCTCTCTGGCAGACATGCTGGCTTAAAGGGACAGTTCACCCCAAAATCGAAATGACATATTTTTTTCTCTTACCTGTAGTGCTGTTTATCAGTCTAGATTGTTTCAGTGTGAGTTGTCGAGTGATGAAAATATCAGCCGTAGAAATGTCTGCCTTCTCTCAAATATAATCGAACTAGATGTCACTCATCTACACCAAAAATATATTTGAAAAACTCAACAGCAATTTGTCTCTCCAGAAATCATGACCTGGTTACTCAAGATAATCCACAGACCTTGTTGTGAGCAGTGGTTCCCAAATGGTGGGTTGCGGTCCAAAAGTTGGTCACAGGTCCATTCTAAATGGACTGCAAGTGACTCACGAACGTGTCCGTTCTGTACGGTGAATTTTTGGTACAGGGCTTCTATTTTGAAGTGCCTTATCCTGCTGTAGAGTGAGTGACTAACGGACAGCTACTTGACAGAGACAGAAAACTAGCTCAATGACATGGTGAAACGCAAGTATGATGCTGAAAATATTAAACTGCGTGGATCTTAAACTAATGACGACAGAGAAATTTGGACCCCGTGGCTGGACCAGCTAGGAACTACTGTCTTGTAGGAACTATTTTCATTCTACACCTGCCAACCATATCACCACACAGAAGAAAGCTTGCATCCACTGCTAGCTCAGCTAGCACCACTCAGCTAACTAACATTACAGCTCAGCCAAGGAAGACGCCATTAATGTTTACATCTCACACTGTCACAAGCACGAACCTCTTGTCCATGAGTAGATGCACACTTCCTTCTGCACAGTGATACAGTTGGCAGGTGTAGTTTGGTAGAAAGAAAATAGTTCCTACATGAAACTGCTCACAACAAGGTCTGTGGATTATCTTGAGTAACCGGGTCATGATTTCTGGAAAGAGACATTGCTGTTGAGTTTTTCAAATGTATTGTTTAAAGCTTTGAGCACCACAAGCCGAGCGCCAACTAGTTCCATTAAATTGGGGAAAAGGCAGACATCTCTACAGCTGATATCTCCAACACTCTGCAACTCGCACTAAAACAATCTAGACTGATGTATAGCACTACATGTAAGAGGAGAAATATGTATTTTTGCATTGGGGGTGAACTGTCCCTTTAACCTGCCCATGGAAGAGGGTTGTGAAATCAGGACACTAACTTGATCTTTAAATACTGAACGGTAAAGGTCTGAACATTCTCTGTATTGTTGTGAGCTGCACTCCACTCCTTCACCCCACATGACACAACATGTTCAGTTAAATGTATGTACTGTATGTCAGAGCATCTCAGAATAGGAGACTAAATTTAACATCAGTTAGGTTGTAATAATTGTAGGTGCTTATAAAAAACGACCTCACCGGTGACTTCACTGAGGTGACACACTGAGGACAGTATGTTCATGTCCATTTGTTTATTTTGCAGTGTTCAACTTGGGCGTGTACCGCAGAGAGGCTGTCAGATCTTATAAGTCCTATGATTTCTTCCGCCACGACAATGAGGAGGCCATGAAAATAAGGAAGTAAGTTCCACTTTGACAGTAGCCCTCATAATGTGCTTTCATTCATTCATTATAGAGGACATTCACTTATGTATCTATTAGCAAGGGAGGCTGTAGCATCTCCACCGTCTGTAACATTTCCTCCCAGTCAACACGGGTCTGTTTGGTATTCTGCAGCCTCCACTGCTGCATCAATGACTAAGCTGTTTCTGGGCCAGCAGTCGATATTCAGTCGGGGTCAGCGCTGTTTTTTATACTACCTTAAACTGACATTAATCTGTAGTTAATGTGCAGACACAGACACACGTATCACCTCCAAATTCTAGTTATTCATTTGTATTTAGATCAGCTGTAAACCACTGCTGATTTCTCCAGAGATTTATAAAATAGAGATTATAACTGTCTGTCTCCTTCATGGTCTTATCCAGGCGTGGTAACTGAAATAGACTTTGTTGTTCATGGCTATCATGAAAATGCGACAGGCTCTTTGACAGCATCCCAGTGCTCAATCGTGACCTAGATATTAAGCAAGCTGCTGCTGTCAGTCTGAAGCTGACACAAGCCCACCAGAATCCAGGCTACTGGCTGTCTTCAGTATCTGAGTCAAACAGTAACTCTGAATAATGCTGTCGTTTTGCTATTGGAAGTATCAGCCGGGTGGGGATTAAAGGAGCAGTTCCACATTTTGTGAAATACACCTTTTTGCTTTCTTTTTGAGAGTAAAATGAGAGTTGGTGACCAGATTGATGGGATTTTATCCCCAGAAAGCTGAACTTGTTTTTGCTTTACGTGTACCTGAGCAGCTTTCATGGTACAAGGCCCCGTCTCCAATGCTGCATCCAGTTCTCTTTATGTATCCATGATCAGCAGCTCTAGAGCTCAGGCAGTCTACCTGTTTCGCAGTTTCAGTCTTTATGCTAAAATAAGCTAACTCACTTCTGTCTGTAGCTTCATATAGATCCTACAGAAAAGAGAGTGGTGTTAATCTTCTCACACCAAGAAAACAAAGAAGCACATTTCCCAAAGTGTCAAACTGTCTCTTTAACTCAACTGGAAAATTAAGTGTCATTCTGTTCAGTAAATCTCACCCATCTGCCCTCCAAGTGGACTAAACCAAGCCCCAAAAAATATTACTTATCAGTGCAGTTGTTAGTATTGTCGCCTCACAGCACGAGGGTTCCTGGTTTGAACCCAGGGTGGGGGAGCCTTATGTGCGGAGTCTGCATGTTCTCCCTATGTCAGTGTGGGTTTTCTCCAGGTACTCCAGCTTCCTCCCACAGTCCAAAGACATGCAGGTTAACTGGTGACTCTAAATTGTCCGTAGGTGTGAATGTGAGTGTGAATGGTTGTCTGTCTCCATGTGTCAGCCCTGTGATAGTCTGGTGACCTGTCCAGGGTGTACCCCGCCCCTCGCCCAATGTCAGCTGGGATAGGCTCCAGCCCCCCTGTGACCCCCAACAGGATAAATGGTTATGGAAAATGAATGAATGAGCCAGAAGAATAGTCCCACTGAAAACCATACACAGTAATATTATCAAGCATATTGCCAAGACATTGTTTGTGGAAAACGACATTGCAGAATATGTTCAATTCTACACTCCTCATTTTTATTGAAGTTGCAGCAGAAATCTCATGGGTGGATATCTCACAACCTCGGCACATAACATATAAACTGTCTCCGTGTTTTGACACCACTAGAGGGAGACTGGAAAATGTTCATTCATTCATTCATCTTCTAACCGCTTCATCCTCTTGAGGATCGCGGGGGGGGCTGGAGCCTATCCCAGCTGACATCGGACAAGAGGCAGGGTACACCCTGGACAGGTCGCCAGACTATCGCAGGGCTGACACATAGAGACAAACAACCATTCACACTCACATTCACACCTGCGGACAATTTAGAGTCACCAATTAACCTGCATGTCTTTGGACTGTGGGAGGAATGTTGTTTTTTGTAATTTGAGATAACTGATCTTTTAATAATTCCTGATTTGTGACATTTCCCATGTCAGTTACGAAACAACACATGTAATGTAAATTTAAATGAGTGTAGGTTTTAGTGAATGAGAGCCAGAGAGCAGGCTGAGACTCTCAGAGAGAACTGTTTCCATGTTGTCTCTGTCTCTCTCCCCCAGGCAGTGTGCTCTGGTAGCTCTACAGGACGTGAAGGCGTACCTGTCAAAAGAAGGAGGTCAGATTGCGGTGAGTCCTCTATATCTATCTATCTATCTATCTATGACTCATTTGGAACAGAAACACATCTGGCATTACAACAGCCTTAATCCTAAACTGTCCTCCAAACATTTCACCACAGAACGCCCACATTATACATGAGAAATATTTTTCCTCCTGTCTGTTTCTTTATCAGGTCTTTGATGCAACAAACACAACAAGAGAGCGGCGAGATCTCATTCTAGCTTTTGTGAAGGAGAATGCATTCAAGGTAAGATTAGAAAATGTTACTGAATGTTTAAATTCTCCTTGGATATTTAAACACTGCACAGTTTACTTGAAGTGAGACTACATAACTTGTGCTGAACAGATGCCACTGTGGCCACAAGTGGTCTCAAGATAGTGGCATATTAAATACTTGTCCTTCATCTCCCAAGATTATTTAGAGTCAGCTGCTTTAAAGACATCATCACGTGTGTCTGTGACACCCTAACGTGTGGCACAACGGTAGCACGTGAAGAAAGGAGTAATAAAGTCAGCGAACATCCCAGCTAACATTTGTATGTGGGGCCCATGTGGGTAGTAAATGGGCTGAAAAATAGGCCCTATATTGGGTTGTCCATGTGTTCCATATTGGCCCCATGCCAATATACAACATGGGTGGGTTCGCCCAAGCGGGCCCAACATGGCTCATGCTGGGGCTACCTGAGTACAAAGTGGGTATGGGTCCAAAATGGGCATCTTATCTGGGGCCCACTTGGGTAAACCCACCCATGTGGGCAAATGTCATCAGGCCGGTACAGATCCTGTGGACAGCCCATTTTTCAGCCCACTTACTACCCACATGGGCCCCACATACAAATGTTGGCTGTGATACTCATTAATATCAGTTAAGCATTGATCGGTTTAATTAATGCTCCTAAAGTCCAGATGAAATGACATTTTGAGAGTATATAGCTTCAGTATCATGATGTATTTCCAGTTGAAACAGGATAGGTAGGTGGGATATATAGAAAGGTATATGTCTATGTGTGTAATGTTGATGTCAGGATAGGCTGTGGCTAAGAATGTAGAGTGGGTCGTCCACCAATCGAAGGATCGGCGGTTCAATCCCCGGCTCCTCCAATCCAGATGTCGACGTCTCCTTGAGCAAGATACTGAATTGCTCCCCATGGTTGTTCCATCGGTGTGTGTGAGAGCGTGTGAATGATTACTGAGTAGTGTATGGTAGCCTCAGCCATCAGTGTGTGAATGGGTGAATGTGACTTGCAGTGTAAAAGTGCTTTGAGTGGTCTGGAGACTAGAAAGGGGCTACAAGTGTAGTCTATTTACCATTTACCACAGTAGCATCTGTCAAGGAGAGAGAGACCAAGTCCATTGTTGTATGCTCCATGTCCTCTGTAAAATGTCGTGTGCATAGTCTGGAGCTGTCTTGCATGCTAACGTTAGCTAGCTAACCTAATCTTAGCTCTGTGCGGCTAAAAGTTGCTGATTAATTGATGGATGGATGTCATGATATTATTGGTTGAAACTGGTTGGTACTAGCTGACGTAAGCACACGTCATATTTAGATCTACAGGAGGAAAACATAATTGGATTTTGATATAAGAATTGATTTTTTTGGTGTATTTTTTGGCGTAGAGTGCTGCAGGAATGAGTCCTAAAACCCAGAGAAACCCACTCCCAGTTAACTCGTCAGTGAATTTTTTTTTAATGGGTTTTTGGTTTGATGCCTGAAATGAGGTCTGTGTTTAACACAAGCTTAAGAGACTTTCAGTTTTTATTCTGTGACATAAAATGCGTCAGTAAGTACCCCACTCGTTCATTTTGAAGCTTTTACATGTCTTAAAAAAGGCAGTTGCTAACATGTGGCTAAGTGAGACTACAAAACATCATCACGCCGAACCCGGCTTTACAACCTTGTTGTGGTGGCGACGTTAAGTCATGCGACCATGTTGTAGTTCATTTTATAGCCGTTTATAGGCTTCAATAAACATGAAAGTGGTGTTCGTTTGGGTGCCACAGATCTTATTTTCCGCAATAATCCAAAATCCAATGGAAAAATCCCATAGGCTATTTGTCAAGGGAACCGGGGCAATGCTAACGTCCGCGTCAGCCTGCAGAAAAATGACTTTTTATATTGTTAAATAGGTGAACAGTATCTAGTAGTGTGATCTAAAAGGGTTAAAAAGGCATTTTTTAAATCTCATATTGACTTTAAAGGTACCCTGTGGAGTTTTCAACCACTAGTAGAGCTATGGAGAAATGTTTTGAGGAGTTGGGTCCCATTTTGATTGTGTCTCCTCATCACGCAGGAGGCAGCTGTGTGCATGTCAGCTTTGCAAATACTTAATAATGAAAGACGTTCAATCAACAATAGGTATCAAGAATACATACAATTTAATTTGGTAAGAGACATAAATGTAAACATAACTTCAGAGGGTACCTTTAATCTCAGACGAGGAAACAGCTGATAGCATGTTGTGGTGTTGATTCGATGAAGAAGAGTCCCAAGTCACAAGAAGCTCTTGCTGCGTCTTTCCAACAGGTGTTCTTTGTGGAGTCGGTGTGTGACGACCCAGAGGTCATTGCTGCTAATATTCTGGTATGATCTCATGTCACCAACGACACTTTCATGTGTGACCGTGACTTGTCGTCTGGGTCACACTCATAATCTATTAATATTCACACCGTCTATGGTGTTGCATAAGAACTGGTGTGCTTGCTCACATTGTTTAAATATGCTGAATACCTGTAACAGGAAGTGAAAGTGTCCAGTCCAGACTACCCCGAGAGACACAGAGAGAGGGTAATGGATGACTTCCTCAAACGAATCGAGTGCTACAAGGTCACTTACCAGCCATTAGATCCTGACGATTACGACAGGTAAGAACCAAACAGATCCAAGGACGTGATTTAATATTGTTTACATTAAAAACACATTGTGAGATTACTCATATAAAAGTTACCTTTGGTTGTTTTTTTAACAAAGCAGTAAAAATGTTTCAACTTCTATACATAATCTTGTAGCATCACAGTTGCAGTACAGAAATCAAACACTAGATGGTGACAGTAAACATCCATTTGACTCACCTGTATGATTCACTGGCTCCTGCAGGGACCTATCCTTCATCAAGGTGATAAATGTGGGCCGGCGTTTCCTGGTGAACCGGGTGCAGGACTACATCCAGAGTAAGATCGTCTACTACCTCATGAACATCCATGTTCACTCTCACTCCATCTACCTGTGTCGGCACGGAGAGAGCAACCACAACGTCGAAGGCCGCATCGGCGGAGACTCTGAACTTTCTCCTCGAGGGAAACAGGTTCTCTTTCATAATCCTCGTTTTATGAAGTGCAAAGCCAGCGTCTTCTGAAAACCCAATTACAAGCCTCTCTCTGGGAGGTAGCTCAGTGGGATAAAGAAGGTGTACTTAACTACAATATTATGAACACCAGAGTTATGACCTTTATCACATATAATCCTCTGCATTTCAGATTTTCTTCTCTCAATCCACTGAACATGAATCTAATGAAGCAGAAACACCTTTACAAATATTAAGGAATTAATGATGGATAGATGAACAGGCAGATTATTGGAAACCTCTCATGTCTCTCTCACATCCCAGTTCTCCCATGCCCTACGAGATTTCATCGAGGAGCACAACCTGTCAGATTTGAAGGTGTGGACGAGCCAGCTGAGAAGAACCATCCAGACAGCGGAGGAGCTGGGTGTCCCGTATGAACAGTGGAAGATACTCAATGAGATCGATGCTGTGAGTACCCTCATCACTAAACAATCATTACATATTGTTACTTACCATAGAGCTCTGGTTTGGATAGAGAGAAACTGTATTTTGGATGTTTATCTGAGACATTTCAGTGAGGGGAAGGGAGCTTCCTGACAGTAACACAGTACCAGTGATGGAGGAAGTATTCAGATCATTTAGGTCCCAAAACCACACTGTGAAAGTGCTCTGTTACAAGGAAAAGTCCTGCACTGAAAATCGTTTATATCTTCATAAGGAGCAGGCCGGTTGCACAAAGCATATTAATTAAAATGCCAGTTGGTTTGGACCCTACAGGATCTTCATCAGGATGGACATACTGACTGAGAGTGATTAAAGCTGGTACTTTATAAGTATAGGGTGTGTCTGTCTGTGTGTCTGTTCCACGTTTTTCTCCTCATTGACTTGGTCAATCCATGTGAAATTTGGCACAGTGGTAGAGGGTCATGGGAGGATGCGAATGAAGCACTATTACATCAGTTGGCCAAAGGGGGGCGCTATAGCAACCGATTTAAATTGCAGTCCTTGAATGGGCATATCTCATGACCCGTATGTCGTAGAGACATGAAACTTTGCACAGAGATGCCTCTCCTCATGAGGAACAAATTTGCCTCAAGAACCCATAACTTCCGGTTATATAGATTTTCCGCCATTTTGAATTTTTTGAAAAACACTTAAAATCGATCTCTTCCTAGGAAG